>NC_048235.1:30673498-30991456 GCF_002007445.2 Ailuropoda melanoleuca | reverse complement strand
AAAAAAAAAAAAAAAAAAAAAAAAAAGAAAATAAAAATTAAGGTTCCTATCACCACTTGCAGAGATTTTGATTCAGTAGGTCTGCGGGTGGGCCTGAGAAGTTGTATTTTTACCAAGCTCCTTTGGGGGGCCCAGCTGGAGGGGGTGGTGCAGTGCGGTCAGAGTATGAACGAGCTCTCCGGAACAGGAGACTGATTCCCAGGGGCAGAGGAGACTTGGCCAGGGTCACACAGCTATGCAGGGATTTACAGTTTTCTAACCATATTCACACACATTATCACCCCGGGGCCCTTATCAGCCCTAGAAGGAAAGTGAGAGCCGCATGCCCTACTCCTTCTGGGGGAGAACAAAGGGTCACTTGTGTTTCTGAGCACGCTCTTCGGAGAAGTCTGCTCGGCAGACAAGTGCCACATTCTGGACAGCTTAAACCAAGACATTGGCTGTCTCATCGACCCAGAGCCTGGAAGTCTGCAGTCAACCTGTCAGCAGGGCTGGTTTCTTCTGAGGCCTCTGTCCTGGGCTTGTACATGGCCACCCTCTCCCTGCATCTTCACATGGTCCTTCCCCTGTGTGCAACTGTGTCCTGATCTCCTCTTATAAGGACACAAGCTGTACTGGATTAGGGTTTGCAGATGAGGTCTGCTCCTTGAATCTTCACATGGTCTCCCATGTGTCTGTGTTCAAAGTTCCTTCTCTTATAAGGACACCAGCCCACCCAGTGACCTCATTTTAACTTAATTACCTCTTCAAAGACCCAGTCTCTAAATACAGTCACATCTAAGGTACTGGAAGTAAGGACTTCAACGTACAAATTTGGTTGTGGCAGGGGGAGAAGCACACAATTCATCCTGTAACGGTCTCCCGATCCCCAAGAGCTGAAATTGCTACTTGATTTAGAAGGAAATCAAGGTAATCAGGAAACAAAAACTAAGCTTTCAAGTTAAGCATTAATTACACATTTTTAATGCTTTTTAAGGTTCAAAATATCTTTTGGATTATTAATGCAGAAAAGTTTCTAAGAAATGTTACTTGTAAGCCCAAGGGCTTAAAATCTGTGTTCAAATTTATTACCAAAAATGCTGTCATTCACAAGTAATTAATATTGCCTCTCTTTATGAAAATCTGATGAGTTTGGGTTTTAAAAAGGAAATCTCTACAAATAGATGTAAGAAAGAGAATGAAACATATTTTGGAGCAGCTGAGTTGGTGGAATAACAACCCATCCTAATGTTCCATTGAACAAAATAACCTTTCATCTTGCTCGTGTCCTCTGAAGGCAGGATTCTGGAGGTCAAAGGTTAATTGGTCTGGAAATGATAATATGTTTATGAGCAAAATAAACTGAGAAATAATGTGTGAATAAAAGCTGATCCATTCTCACTGTCTCAAATTCCTAGAAAAACACAATGACATTGACAATCCATGCAGTCTTTGCACCAAAAAAAAGGACATTTTTCCTTTTTCATGTACTGAAGAGTACTGTGCCAATACAAACTTCTGCTTTTCATCTTCTGAGCAGTCCAGCTCAACAGTGCTATCTCTGACCCAGGGATATGTTTTTAGAAGCACTGGCTCCTCTTCACATGAAATTAATTAATGGGGTATTTTCAAATCTTTCCTAAGTGCCTCTTCCCTGTTGCTTCCAACCCTCCTTTCACCCATCGCTTGCTAAAAAAAAAAAAAAAAAAAAAAAAAAAAAATTTTGGAAAAAAAAGGGTTTCCTTGGAACCANTGGAAAATCAGGCTGCTCTAGGACACTGTAGACGGCCACTCCATTAGAAGCTTGTGAAACCGGGTCCTAATTTCTGATTTCCCATCTTCTGCATGATCTGAAGCAAGTTAACTCAACTCTCTGGACCTCCATTTTCTCATCTGTAAAATTAACAGGCTAAGACTCAGAGACCTCTTAAGTACTTGCAATGACCTTTATATTCTTAATTTTTTAAAGGAAAAGATGTGGGGCCCCTGGGTGGTGCAGTCATTAAGTGTCTGCCTTCCGCTCAGGGCGTGATCCCGGCGTTCTGGGATCGAGCCCCACATCAGGCTCCTCCGCTGGGAGCCTGCTTCTTCCTCTCCCACTCCCCCTGCTTGTGTTCCCTCTCTCACTGGCTGTCTCTGTCAAATAAATAAATAAAATATTTTAAAAAAATAATAAATAAAAATAAATAAATAAATAAATAAATAAATAAATAAATAAATGGAAAATATGTGAGATCTTGAAAAATGCATTTAAGGGGCTCCTGGGTGGCACAGTCAGTTAATCATCTGACTCTTGGTTTCGGCTCAGGTCATGATTTCAGGGTCGTGAGATGGAGCCTCATGTGGTAATGCCTATTCAGCAGGGAGTCTGCTTGAGATTCTCTCTCTCTCCCTCTCCTTCTTTCCCTCCCCTAGCTCTCTCATTCTCTCTCTCAAATAAATAAAATCTTTCTTTAAAACCCAGAAAAATGCATTTAAGTCTTATTTGTCTGACAAAAGAAGAAAGAAGAGGTGAAGGAGGAGGAAGAAGGAGAGAGCCAGCAGGAAACACATGAACTTTTTTGCATGCAAGTGTTGCTGCCCCAGCCTTGGCTGGAGCACCCTGCAAGGAAGCAATTGATTGGGGGGGGGGGGGCCCCGCCNGGAGCTCAGGTCTCCTGACTCAAAGCACAGTGTTGTCACTATCCAGCTCTGTGACCTTTGGAAAGTCACATAAACATCTCTGGTCTCTAGTTTCTTCATCTATAAAAGGAGGGAGTTAGACTAGATGGTTCTCTCTCTTCTAGGATTGCATTAGTGAGACAGTTGGTATTGTTAATTGATAAGGAAGCCATTCAAGGAGGATCCATCTGTTTTTAATTAAATTCCCTTTGCAACATCTTTATAAATGCTCTGGGCCTAGGAGATAACATTTTGGGAGATACTGACAACATACATATTGAAGCCATATGGCAATGTATAAAGGACAGACCCAATTAAATAGAATTAAACCAGTGAATTGTGAACCTGGAAAGCCTAATGCTTTGAGAGATTTGGGGAGGGAGTTAAAGTTTATTGGGCATCAAAAGAGTAAGAAGGTATTTTCAATGGAAATTGGATATTAGCAGAAATATCATGATAGGAAATTGACATTCCATAGACTCTGACAGAGTAAAAAAGAAGTAAGAAAAATAAGAAAACAGAAAAAAAGAAAAAAAACAGAAAAAAAAGGGGGAAGGAGGGAGGGAGAGAGAAAAAAACAAACAAAAAAGAAAACAGAAAAAAAAAAGAAAGGTAAAATAGGAGAAATGGTTGGGAATACCATCCCTGGGGATGTGGAGGGAGAAGAAGAAGGAACAGAATCTGGAGCAGATGACAATTCCTAGCCACAACTCACATTTACCCATTGGTTTTGGTTTAGTTTTTTAAAATCAATAAACTTTATAAGTTAGAGCAGTTTTAGGTTCACAGAAAATACACAGTTCCCATATGCCCCCTGTCCTCAGACACACACAACGTCTCCCACTATCAACATCCTGCACCAGAATGGTGCATTTGCTACAACTGGTGAACCCAACTGACACATCCTTATCGCCCACACTTCATAAGGTTCACTCCCAGTGATGTACATTCTACGGGTTTTTGACAAATGTGTAATGACATGTATCCACCATGGTAGCATCGTGCAGAATAGTTTCACTACCCTAAAAATCTTCTATACTTTGCCTATTCAGCCCTCCCTGCCCCCCAACTCCCGGCAACCACTTCGTCTTTTTACTGTCTCCATAGTTTTGTCTTTTCCAGAATGTCATGTAGTTGGAATCATAAAGAATCTAGTCATTTCAGATTGGCTTCTTTCACTTAAAAATATGCGTTTTGGGTTTCTCCATGCTTTTGCCTGAGAGCTTGACAGTTCATTACTTTTTAGCTTGGAATAAAATTCCATCATCTGGATATACCATAGTTTATATAGTGATTCACTTACTGAAGGACATCTTTCTTGCTTCCAAGTTTTGGCGATGATGAATAATGCTGCTATAAATACCCATGTGTAGGTTTTGGTAAGGACATAAAGCCTCAATTCATTTGGGTAAATAAATACCAAGGAGTATGACTGCTGGATCAAACAGTAAGAATATGGTTGGTTTCGTGAGAAACTTCCAAATTCTCTTCCAAAGTGGCCGTACCATCTTGCTTTCCCACCAGCAATGAATGAGAGCTCTTGTTCCTTCAAACCTCACCAGCATTTCGTGCTGTCAGTTTTTTAGATTATGGCCATTTTACTAGGTATACAGTGGTATCTCGTTGTTTTGATTTGCAGTTCCCTAATGACCTATGATGTTGAATGTCTTTTCATACGCTTGCTTACCATCTGTATATCTTCTTTGGTGAAATGTCTATTCAGGTATTTAGCCCATCTTTGAATTGGGTTGTTTGTTCTCTTATTAAGTTTTAAGAGTTCTTTGTATATTTTGGATAACAGTCCTTTATCAAATGCGTCTTTTGCAAATATTTTCTCTCATCCCGTGGCTTGTCTTTTCATTCTCTTGATCATATTTTTTAAATGGTCAAAATGAACATGATCAACTTTGAAGAGGAAAATAAATCGCAAATCAAATCATATCCCTTGAAGGGAGCATAATGGAAAGGTGGCCAGTAAGGGAGAAGGGGAGGGTAGTATATGGCACTGTTCTGTCACAGTGTATATGTTCTAGTGTGTATACCCAAGGTGTGGATAAAAGTACAAAAACAAATTGCCCACACCATATGGAAAAATTCATTTCAGAGCGTATACGGAAGTCTTAGAGGGATCGCTGGGATGGTTAACACCACTTGCCTTGGTTTCCTCTCTTCTTCCTTTCTTTTCATAATTCATCTCAAACGGGGCATCTGGCTGGCTCAGTTGGTAGAGCAACCTTGATCTCGGAGTCATGAGCTCAAGCCCCACGTTGGGTATAGAGCTTATTTAAAAAAAAAAATCTATAGATATAGTTTACATCAAACATTTGGTAAAGGAGGTGGAGTTATTACACCACATTTAGATGTTGCTTCTTCCAGAAAGCTTTCTCTAGCCCTCCAAGTACTGATTTAACGCCCTGCTTTTGTGCACTCTGTACTGTACCAGAGACTTCTCACACTTCATTCTGATGGCCTGGGCACTTGTCATAGACCTCACTTGAGCATAAGTTCCATGAGGCAGGGGCCACTTGCCTTATTTCCGACTATATCCCAACATCCTGAACAGTACCTGGAATATTATCACCTCTCAACAAATATTTGTTGCATGAATAAATGAAGTAAGTATGGGAAGATGAGACAGAAACTCATCACATGAGTTTGCTCAGGATGCTGTAACAAAGTACCACAAAGTGGGTGTGATTTGAACAACAGAAGTGTATTGTCTTACAGTTCTGGAGGCTAGTCATCAAGGTGTTGGCAGGACCGCACTCCCTCTGAAGGTGCTAGGGAAGGATGCTCCAGGCCTCTCTCCTAGCTTCTGGTAATTCCTTGGCTTGCGGCAGCCTAACTCTAACCTTGTTTCTGTGTGCCTGTCTGTCTCTGTGTCTAATTTCCCCTTTTATAAAGACACCAGTCATATTGGATTGGGGCCTAACCTAATGACTTCATTTTAACTTGATTACCTCTATAAAACTCCATCTCCAAATAATGTCACATTCTAAGGTACTGGGGATTAGTACTCTAACATTTTGGGGGCAAGGGGGGGTCCAGTTCAACCCACAACACTTATCTAGGGGCTTTGAAACTTATCCTGTGGATAGATAAGCCGTTTAAATAAGAGTATGACACAATCAAATTTGCATTTTAGAGAGATCATTCTGGTAGAAGTGTGAAAGATGGGATGGAAGCATGTATGACTGATGAAGGAAGCCGGGGTGGGTCCAGGTGAGAGGTCAGGAGCCCCAAACAAAGGAAGGAATAGTGGGAATGGAAAGACAGTACTGATATTTTAGAGGTAGGCAGGCAAAGATGCAATGACTAATTGATGTTGACTAATTTGTGAGGGGATGCCAGTAAATAATTTAGAGAATTACAAAAGGGAGAACAGATAAAAGACGATGATTAGCTCAGTTTGGGGTTTCCATAGGTCAAGTTGCCTTGTGCCTCAACCTCTCTCTCTCTGGATCTCTACCCAGTCAGTGAGATCCTGGATAATTTACAATATCCTCATCTAGCATCACCTAATGACAAAGAGATAAGTACATGTTCATTGCTGCTTACCAGGGATCTTAGTATTTCTTAGAATATTTTACCTTTCCATTTTAAAATAATTACATAAAAAGTTGTAAAAAAAAATCTTAATATATCTTTCACCTAGCTCCTGCAAACATCACCTTCTTACAGAACTATAGTATAATTATTTACTCATTATTTATTAATAAGAATTACTATTAATTGCATAATTATCAGTTATGCTATTAATTAACATGATTAATAATTGTGTTATTAATTGGTTGTATGATTAATATTGACACATAATATCAGCTAATCTACAACTAATCTAGTATTTTAGATTTTTTTTAAGGCAATAATTATTTAAAGGAATTCAAAACAGTGCCTGACACATATAGTCACCCAACAAATACTTGTGAAAGAATGAATGAAAAGTAGTGTTAGAAGGGAAACCAAACTAACATCTAGTGATTTGCCAGAGTTAGGAACTTTACCTTAATTATCTCATTTCATCCTCATTACAACCTGTGAGGCCAGTAAATTAAGGCCAGTATCTGATTTCACATAAGAAAATTAAGGATATAGAGTTTTTGCCCTTTAAAACATGCTGGATGGATTGGAAGGAAGGAAAGAAAGAAAAGGAAGGAAGGAAGGAAGGAAGGAAGGAAGGAAGGAAGGAAGGAAGGAAAGAAGGAAGAGAGGGAGGGAAGGAGGGAAGGAGGGAAGGAGAGCGGACAAATCTTAAGGAATAGGTATTGCTTCGAGATGGACCATAGGGAAGGACTCTCCTCATCCTCTGAAGCGTAGGAGGAAGAGCCCATTTTTTTCCAGGACAGGAGAAATGTATGTCTCACCTGGCTAGATATATGACGTACCAGAGAACACCTGGTTTTTAACACCAACAAACTTGGTCACCCTTTCTCAATTGCACTAAATCTTGAAGCAGTTTATTCTGACGTCTACTCACCCTTGAAAGGATCCTACCACTTATAGCACAACAATACAGTAAAAGTAGGAAAAATTTATCTGGAGGGCTCCCCCCCCCATTTTCCCTTCCCAGGTCCCAGGAACCATCACACAGAAGCTGACCTACTTCAAACCTCTCCCTCTTCCTCTGCCTAGTCAAGGCTCACCTGACCTTGGTCCTATTCTCCATGGACCGGCCTGGTCACTGACTAATCTGACAGCTACTAAGGCACAATGGAGAAAGGTAACTTCTCTGCCAAGCCAACACATCACAGGGCAAATGCCTTGTCCTGGGCTAGCTTTTAGCAAAACTGTGACTGGGTGCTAACATTCCAGATGTTCATGCCTTTTCCCACGCATCCTACATCTAGCAGTCTTGGGCCACAAAGGAAATCCTCTGGAAGCTCCTTTGGGCTAGTCTCTGTGCCCCAACTATTCCCCTTCACACTACTCTGCAGAAAGAAAACTCACTCACAACCTGTTGCACCCTCCAAGACCCTCCAGGCTTCTAGGGAAAAGAGAAAACAGGGGCGCCTGGCTAGCTCAGTCAGAAGAGCATTCAACTCTTGATCTCAGGGTTGTGCATTTGGGCTCAACGTTGGCTGCAGAGATTACTTAAAAATAAAAAATCTTAAAAAAAAAAAAAAGAAAAGAAAAATCAGTCCAACTTAACACATTCATGAATGTAAACGTGCCTGGGGAAGAAATTTGCATTCATCAATTGTGTGCTCCTGGTTAAAAGGTTTAAGATCAAAGAAGTAAATCTAATAGAGTATTTTGGGTAGGAGGGCCTTGGGCCATTTCTTCAGTTACACAGTGATATTTTAAGCCTCTATTACTCAGTAACTCTGCCTATCAGTGACTTAAATGATGGAGTTAGAAACCCTGCTGATTAAATACAGGGGACTCACTAAATTAGGCAAGACACAAATGAGACTGATTGTCAAGGCTAAAATGGAGTTTAATAAGGACATGATGCAAGTCTTATATTAAAGAACTAAAAACATACCGCAAACAATATGAAGATCACATTGTTCAATATCACCCAGCAGGAAAAGATGTGAGGGGCTCAAAGGGTGGGCTTTGCACTCAGTGCATCCTACAGAGAAGGGTTCAATAATGTATGGATGAATGGTTTAGAAAGTAGAGAGGATTCTCAAACATACCAAACAGAATTCTGAGTCTGTGGCCACTGATGTAGCCTTCTCAAAACATCCTCTTCAAGGCCTTCCATCTTCTCTGTTCTTTTTCAGGGGGTTCTTCACTTATTCATTCTTCTTGATTCTTTTCCAGCCATGAGTTGTCCAACTCCTTCCCTCTATAAATACATCTTCATGGCCAAATGTCAAGAGGAGAGTAATTTCACTTCCCCAAAAGCCAAGATCTAAATATATATCCCTTCTTTGACAGACTAGTTCTCAGGGGAAAAATGATTTCTTAAATTTACAGTCGGTCTCAATTCCCATTTTGCCAATGCCTTGCCAATGCCCTGCCCTATCTTTTACTATAAAGATATCTTTGTGATTAAAAGTTCCTCCATGCTTGATGGATGTCTGTCCCTTATAAGACAACCAGGCATAACCTGCAGTGAACTTGAAAGGACCTCCTAGGGAGTTGTGCCATCTTTAACCCTAGAAGCCACAAAGACAGTTTAAACAGTGCCCGGGTCTAAGACGGATGCCTGAACCACACGTTTGATGGACCCTTACAACTCTAGGAAGACACAATTCTTAAGGGAGATTTGTTTTTCTTTTTTACTTTGTCAAAATTCACATCAAATCAGGTTCCACAAAGATATGGAAGCTGAATCATCTATTCCACATAGTGATGGTGTGTTCCTACCAGATGCCCTCTTAATCTTTCCACCCATAATCTGTGATGTCAAGCGCAAAATAAATTTGCAGACCCCAGATTCAAAAATTAAGAATTTCAAAATGACAACAGCAGAACATTAAGCCAAGCGTGGGGTCCCCGTAGGTGGGGAGCTCTGTGAGACCATGCAGGCTATCGACCCACAAAGCCGGACTTGCTTCCAGCTCTGCGACTCTGCATTGTGCTGGTGAAGAGAGTCAAACCTCCAAACCCTCTGCTACGGCCAGCCACTGCAGACACAAAAGGGCTGCAATATTAGCCCTAACAGTAAAGGCAAAGGACTCCTATGAATGACATTGCTCAATTCACCCTTCTCCATCACAGTGAAAGAAACAAAAATGCAGGCAGGAGAGCTCTTTCATGAGGAAAGTGTTCAGTACAACAGTTAGGCATCTGTTCAGCCTGTTTCCTGAAATTGGGACATGTGTTGCTCTGGATGGTGGGATTTAAATAGGTAGAAGCAGATGTTGTCAACTCAGGTATGCTAATAGTATTATCTCAAAATGCAGTGGAGACATACAAGCTTCTGAAACAGAAGCTGACTAGAAATTACCAACAAATGCATGAAAATGAAGAGAAAACGTTCCTTGGAGCTCTGTCCGTTGGGTGAGCACACCCTAGAAACAAGAAATTTCATCCCCAGCTCTTATGAGTAAGCTCTCAATAAATATTTGTTGAATGAATTCATTTTCAAATCATCTCTTGAAAATTTATCATGAACAGAGTAATATAATAAATATGTAGGGCTCAAAGAACCCAGACACAAAGGACTCAAACTTTAATAAGGAGGAAAGAATGCATTTTTAAGACTACAGTCCAGTAGTTTTATAACCAAACCAGCAGGAGTTGGCTCCTTGGTAAGTCAGAAGCTTACCTTACTCATGGTTGAGTTGCCATGCAAGGAAAACGTGATTTGCAGCAAATAAGGAGATCACAGGGAATAACTTCCAAAGCTGTGACTCTCTGAGTAAGGGTGAATGGGTTCCTCTAGTTGAGGATTAGGATGACTATTCAGATAGGAAAGCCCTGTCATGGTAGATAGAGGCGGGCATCAGGTTGCTCAGGCGCCTTCCAGAAACATGCCTATACACACATTGTATGCTATGTAAATGAGGCTGAGGCTCCTCCTTAGGTGGAGATTTTAGTATTATAATGAGGAAAAGGTAGTGATTGGTCATTTTAGAGATCACTCCATCGTCCATCTGCGTGGGTGTGAGTTGGGGGTTAAGCCCAAACTGGTCAGGGTAGTCTTGGCCAACTGGAGGTCTTGTCAGGGCAGTTGCTATCTCAAGGGGCAGTTTTGCTTTCCGTTTCCCTCAGTTAAGAGACAAGCTGGGAAGGGGCTCCTGGGTGGCGCAGTCAGTTAAGCATCCAACTCTTGGTTTCATCTCAGGTCATGATCTCAGGGTCATGGGATCGAACCCCACATAGGGCTCTGCGCTCAGTGCGGAGTCTGCTTGAGATTCTTTCTCCCTCTCCTTCTGTCCCCTATTCTCTCTCTCTCTAAAATAAATAAATCTTTTTAAAAAAAAAAGTGAGAGAGAGAAGCTGGGAAGAAGAGCTTAAGGAAAAATGTGGGACAAAGGTAGGACCGTGAAAGCAGGTGGGCAGTAAAGCTCAGGTCTTGGGGTCTAACTGGTGACAGCTTGACTTCAGCATCTTAAAATATTAAAAGATTTTTAAAACATATAAAATAATAAGGTGATCATTTGGAGCTAGCATAGGTTCATGGATCACAGATAGTGCCTGATTCATATTATCATTATTTGGCCAGGGTTACTAGAGTCATAGATTTAGTAAGGATTACATGAGATAATGCATATAGACTACTCAGCCTAGTTCCTGACACTAATAATTCAATAAATCATTGCTATTGGTATTTTATGTTGATTTTAGCAAGATATTTGATAATCTCTAATGATAAAAGAATAATAATAATGAAAACAATGACTACTATTATTTATTATGTGGTAAACACATCCTAAGTGCTTTACATACAATATCACATTGAAACCCTGAAATTAGGAATACTGGGTTGAATAGTGTCCCTAAATATTCATGTCTATCAGGAACATCAGAATGTGACCTTATGTGGAAATAGGGCCTTAGCAAATCAAGTTTAGACAAGGTCACACTGGATTAAGGTGGGCCCTAAATCCAGTGGTCGGCGTCCTAGCAGGAGAGAAATTTGAAGACACAAAGGAGACACAGGGGAGAAGTCTGTATAAAGAGATTGGAGTCATGCTGCCACAAGCCAAGGAATGCCATGGATTCTAAGCAGAAGGAGTTAGGGGGTCCCTAGAAAAAGAAAGACAAGACGTAGCTTTCATTTTTCTTTCTTTCTTTCTTTCTTTTCTTTTTCTTTCTTTCTTTTTTTTTTTTTTGAGAAAAAGAGAGTGAGCACACTTGCACGGGTGGGAGGGCAGAGGGAGAGAGAATCTTAAACAGTCTCCATACCCAGTGTGAACCTGAAACATGGCTCCATCTCATGACCCTGAGATCATGATCTGAGCCGAAACCGAGAGCCAGACACTTAACCAAGAGTTGCTCACTCAACTGACTGAGCCACCCGGATGCCCCGAGGCATAGCTTTCTTTACACAAGAAAAGTTATTTTAGGCCTTCATTCATGTTGTAATCTATGTGTTACCAGCATTCTTTACCCAAAGCTTGGGTAAAGAACTTCCCAAGATATCTTGAAACTGCCGAAGAATTGACCTCATCAGCTAATTATTTTAAGGGGACAAAAGAATGTAGACCAAACTGCCACTATCAACCCAGGAGATAGCCTACGCATATCAGGGACAATTTATCAGTGGTGGAACTCCCAGGGCTGATTCAAAAGCAAAGATTGACCCGAGTACATTCTAATCTCTGTAGGATCTAAACTCCCTGAGCCCTCAGATACCAGACTAACTGGAACCAAAGAATTGATGATATCAACTCTTGCCGGCCCTCAGGACTGACCAAATAAGGCCTGGACTCTGTCACCTTAAGATGATTTCTGGGGCGCCTGGGCGGCTCAGTTATTTGAGTGGCCAACTCTTGGTTTTGGCTCAGGTCATGATCTCAGGGTCATACAACCAAGCCTGGCATTGGGCTCCATGCTCAGCAGGAGTCTGCCTGAGATTCTTTCCCTCCGCACCCCTCCCCGCTCTCTCTCTCTCATATAAGAAAATTTTTAAAAATAATAAAAATAAAAATGGGGGCACTTGGATGGCTCAGTTGGTTAAGTTTCTGCCTATGTCTCAGGTCATGATCCAAGGGTCCTAGGATGGAGTCCTTCCTCAGGCTCCCTGCTCAGCAGGGAGCGTGTTTCTCCCTCTCCCTCTGCCCCCCGCCAACTTGTGCTCTCTCTCTCTCTCTCTCTCTCGTGCTTTCTCTCTTTCAAATAAATAAAATCTTTTTTTAAAAAGATGACTTTTACCACAATTCCATCCTGAATATCCCATTGCACAAGTCCCTTCATGAGTATGTAGGCACCCTTAGCTTAAAACTTCCCTGGTTTTGTTGTTCAAGGAGATACTGTTTCAGGAAGTGCCTCAGTGTTCTCCTTTTCTTGTTGCAAGTAAAAATCTCCCTTTTCCTATTCTTTGGCTTGGTTGTGTCTTCTGGCTCGACATCCACCAAGAGGTGCACCCAGTTTCAGTTAACAGCATTGTCAGCAATCACCAGAAGCTAGAAGAGGCAAGGGAGGATCCTTCCCTAGGGCCTTCAAATAGAGCAAGTTCCCGCTAATATTTTGGACTCTAAGCCACCAGACTGTAAGAGAATAAATTTGTGTTTTTTTAAGCCACCCAATTTGTGGTAGTGGTGACCCTAGGAAACTAATACCGTGATTCAATATTATATTCACTTACAGTAAGGAAACTGAGATGTAGAGAGGTTATTATACATCTTGTCCAAGGACACAAAGCTAGGAAAGCACAGAACTCACATTCCAGCACAGGTCTGACTCCAAAGCCCATGCCCTTAAACATAGATTTACCTGTTGACTGTCCATAGATTTACAGCTGGCTTATCTTTTGCCATCCTGGAATGCTCATCAGTATATTGATGTCAACCTCAGGAGTTCTCTAGTGATATTCACTCATTCATTCATTCATTTTTTAGAGGTGAGGAAGGGGCCTATCCCAGACCCTGTGTGTCAATTAGTGAATATCATCAATAATAGCTAATATTTCTCTGTAGCTAATATAAGCTCTCTGACTTACTATGTGCCAGACACAATTTAAGCAACTTCTATATATTAATGCATTTATTTCTCAACTCATAAGAGGCAGTGGGAAGACTAATTACAAAAATGGCCCCAATTCATGGGGGGATGGGTGAAATAGGTGAAGGGGATTAAGAATACACTTATCATGGGGGCACCTAGGTGGCTCAGTCCATTAAACGTCCAACTCTTGATTTCAGCTCTGATCTTGATCTTGGGGTGGTGAGATCAAGCCCCACATGAGGCTCAGAGTTGGGCATGGAGTCTGCTTAGGATTCTCTCTCTCCCTCTTACTCTGCCCCTCCTCACATATACCCTCCCCAACTTGCATGCACATGTGCTTACATGCTCTCTCTCTAAAAAAAAAAAAAAACAACAACAACAACAACAACTTATCATGATGAGTCCTGAGAAATGTATAGAATTGTTGAATCACTATATTGTACACCTGAAACTAATAGAATGCTGTATTTAAAAGAAAGAAGGAAGAAAGGAAGAAAGAAGGAATTTATTTGCAACTATGCCCCCCAAAAATGACCCCAAGTCTTCACTTCTCCCTGTACCCGTGCCCCTGCAATGTGACTTTGCAGCCCCTCCCATGGAGAAGTGAGGGAACATCTTTCCCCACCCCTAAATCTGGCCTGGCTCTGTGACTTGCTTTGGCCAATAGAGTAGGAGAAGTAATTGTGCCAGACGCGAGCCTCAGCCTCAGGAGGCCCTGCATGATTGTCCTCTCCGTGCCGTGCAAACAGGCCCAAGCTCGCCTGCTGGAGAATGAGCTGAGGCATTTCAGCTAACAGCTAGCCCACCCTAAAAAACGGAGCTGCCTACTTAACCTGCAGCTGACCACAAACGAAGGAGCCTACCCTCACACCAGAAAAAATGACTAGCAGAGCCCACCTCAAACTGCCAACCTGAGAATTATAAACTAAATAAATGCTGTAGTAAGCCACTAAGGTTCAAGGTAGTTTTTTAGCTAAAGGATATAGGTAGGTACAATAATAATAGTGTATTATTATTAGTTTCCTATTTTACATAGGAAGAAACTGAGGTCCACAGGTGTTTAGTAATATGCCAGGATTATAGAGCTAAAAGAGCCAGGAATTCAACTCAAAGAATCTGGCTCCAGAGTCCATGCTCATGACCACGACTACATCCTGCTTCTCAATCATTTCCATGAAGTCATGGAAGGATTGCTTATAAGATTGGCCAATGACACCAAGCTAGGAAGGATGACTTCTTGACTTCTGAATTAAGATTCAGAATACTCCCTTTTTGGTATGATTCAAAATCTACTGATCTTTAAAATAAAACTTCACAGAAAAAATATGCATATAAAGTCCTGCATCTGAGTTTTTAAAAATACACAAATAAATAATAGGGGAGGTTTGACTTAAAAGCAGCTCATATGAAGAGCACATGGGTGGCTCAGTCGGTTAAGTGTCTGACTCTTGATTTCAGCTCAGGTCATGGTCTCAGGGTTGTGAGATCAGGCCCCATGTTGGGCTCCGTGCTCAGCACAGAGTCTGCTTGAGATTCTCTCTCTCCCTCTGTTCCTGCCCGCCCCCCACGGCTCTCTAAAATAAATAAAGTCTTTGGGGGGGGAAAGCAGCTCATATGAAAAATTACAGGGCGTTTAAAGAAACAAAACTGAGTAAGAATCAACCACGTGATGCCCTGCATTGATGAGGGTCTGGTGCCCAAGCCCCAGGCAGCAAGACTGTTGCTCCTCCTGTAACTGGAAGATAACAATGTCACACCAAAACTCTCACATGAGATGGTAAGCATATTTAATCTTACTGGGATGGGGAGCGGCATGAGTCTGTGAGCTCTTAAAATCCCTAAGATTTGCAAAAATGTTGAAGAGGAAGGAGATTGATTCTCTCTTTTTGGGGAGAAGACAGAGATCAGTGATTGGAAGTGTAACATTTATTGGGTGGAAGAAGGAATACTTGTGTTCTTTCTCTCACTGCCCCTCCCAGTCTACTGCCTGGACTTCTTCTTTCCCATCCCTCAGTGAAATCTCCAGCAGACCCCTTAGTTTTCTGGGCCCCTTCAATCAACCGAACATTTTTGTTTCAGTAACTAAAATATCCCTCCAGTGTAACATCAACTCTCATCTAAACTTAAGGCTTCTCTCTTCCCAGCATGGAAGCTAACAGAGGGGAAGTTCGGGGAAGGATGCATGGTTGGCTTAGTCTCTCTTCTTTACTCCACCTCCTTCCCCAGATTGCCAGTCACTGTGTTTGCTCATTTTAGGGCAAACCCAAGGGGAGAGGAGATTAGAGCAAAGGGCAAAGTGGTAGATACAGCTGTAGTCTGGTAGTACTGCCTTGTTGGGGGCAGAAAGACAATTACGTTTCTTTCACAAGCACTTGGGGGCTTCAACCCAGGCGTCAGGCTGGGCTCCTTTGACTGAGTCAATGTCTCTCCTCCCATGAGTGGCTTGCACCTTTCCCCTGGCTGCCCACCATCTATTGGGATCCCTTTGCCTCTCCAGAAGTTCCTCTTTTGTGGGGTCTCTTTTAAGAAGACCCAGACGAGGTCCCTTCCGCATAATCATTGGATCCCTGGAAAACATGTACCTTTCCTGCACTATTAGAGAAAGTGCAGCTCCTTTCCAATGCAGCCTCTTCAGTAGGTCACCAGGAGTGGGCAGCTACAGGTGCAGCCTCCAGCCATTAAACATTTCAAGAATAAGGTTTCAAACTCCCGGGAACACACTGGGAGCTCTCAGAATATTCTTCTTGAACCCCCTCCCCCAATTTCATTTGATAGGAAATGCCAGAGCACTCTAGTAGTGCCTCAATAAAGAAGGTTCTCAGGGCTAAGAGAGAGAGATGGGTGATGGGCTATTGCAGATAGGACAGGTTTTTCAATCTCCTAAATAGGTCCATTTAGGTGTCAAATACCCAGCTTAAACTACTGTTCTCAGCATCTGCTGTGTGGAATTCTAGGAAGTTTCATTTTTTTTTAAAGATTTATTTATGTATTTATTTATTTATTTATTTGACAGAGATAGAGACAGTCAGTGAGAGAGGGAACACAAGTAGGGGGAGTAGGAGAAGAAGAAGCAGGCTTATAACGGAGGAGCCTGATGTGGGGCTCGATCCCAAATGCCGGGATCACGCCCTGAGCCGAAGGCAGACACCCAATGACTGAGCCACCCAGGCGCCCCTAGGAAGTTTCATTCTAATATATTATTTCAGAAGTTACAGAAAAGTGGATTTCCAGCCAGTAAAAAGGTATCTTTCTAATGAGGTAAATGTACCCAGATCATACAGCTGTAGTCTACCAGTCTCTAAAATTAGTACTCAAGCAGAGGTTGTAGAAAGAATTTCTGCAAAGAATGGGAGAGGTAACATCTAACATGTTTCTCACTTTAGAATTCTATTATCTCTCTTTTATATATATATACACATTATATATATACACATATATACTATATATACATATATTATATATACATATTTCTATTATATATTCACATATACATATATATACATATATATATGCACATACATATATATATATGTATATATTTATAAAGAAAGCAATCCCAAGGGGTCATAACAGTGAGTGCATAATTACATAACACACATGGTATTCAGAAGTGCTCAGGGGAATTTAAAGGAAGGGAAGCTCTTGGTGGGGTATACAGTTTAGTTAGAGAGGATTTGTCTGCTGTTATACTACTTACCCCATACTTTTAAAAGAATTCATTTCTGATGTTCTTCATGGCTAGGCTGTGAGCAGCTCAACGGTATATC
Organism: Ailuropoda melanoleuca; assembly: GCF_002007445.2. NCBI lineage: Eukaryota > Metazoa > Chordata > Mammalia > Carnivora > Ursidae > Ailuropoda > Ailuropoda melanoleuca. The sequence goes on along the minus strand of NC_048235.1, from coordinate 30,974,483 downwards.
TTATCCATAATTGTATCCCAAGGTTTGACACAGTACCTGGCATGTCATAGGTGTCAGTATATATCTGGAGAATGAGATCAGCTGGACCACTGAAGGCGGAGTTGCCTATTCCTATACCAGAAATAGCAACCAAGGGCCACATGCACAGGCAGTGACAATGAGGACATGACACAGTGATTGCAAGATACTATTGATTACAACCTGCGCCCCAGTTTTAGAGAGGACATCATAATTTCCAGCTGGAAACTATCTTATAAGAGAAAAAACAATCAAAGAAAACTTATTCCCTCTACATGTCCATTTTTCTGACTGGAGCAAATTCCAACAAGACATGATCACTTGTCATTTGAAGCATCACCAACTCTTCACTCTTGTAGAAGTCTTGGGTGGCTCCATGTGACACCTTATGGTCGCCAAGTAGAATGATGCTTCTAACCTTAGCCAGCTCTCAGGAACTGCAGAAATCTACTGTAAGATTTTAAATTTAAAGATTACAGGGCCTAGGCAATAACCACAATAGCACCTGAAACTGCTTTGCTGAATTTTGAGTCATTCTAAAATACCTACAGGAAAGGAGTGACATCAGCAAAATAGAAAAACAGGAGTTTTCTACTGCCTTCTCCCCAAAGAACACCAATTTTCACAATCACCCATGGACAAGAGTGTCTTTGGGTAAATCTGGGAGTCCAGTGGAGAAGTTCCAGCACACCTTTAAAGAAAAAAAATCCAAGATTGGACATACTGAAGAAGATAAAAGCAACATCTTCATTGCACCTGCTTCACTTCTCCTGCAAAATGGCACAGCTAAGTGCCGAGAGAGACATTCTCAGCCTGTGATTTCTCCCACAGGCAAAGTGAGAGCCCATGAACAAGTGCCCAGCTTCTCCAGCTGCATGGAATGCCCCCAAAGAAAGACCCAAAACCAGAAAACTCTTAGAAGAAAACACTGGGGGAAAGCTCCTTGACATGGGTCTTGGCAATGATTCCTTGAATATGACAACAAAAGCACAGCAAGAAAATCAAAAATAAACAAGTGGGATTACATCAAACTAAAGGGCTTCTGCATGGCAAAAGAAAACAATTAATAGATTAAAAAGCAATCTACAGAATAAGAGAAAATATTTGCAAACCACATATCTGGTAAGGGTTTAATATTCAAAATATATAAAGAACTCATACAGTTCAATAGTGAAAAATAAATAATCCAATCATAAAATGGGCAAAGGACCTGAATAGACATTTTCCCAAAGAAGACTCATAATGGCCAACAGGTACATGAAAAGATGCTCAACATCATCAATTGACCCAGATATTAAATCAAAACCACAATGAGATAACACCTCACACCTGTTTGAATGGCTTTTATCGAAAGACAACAGATAACAAGTGCTGGTAAGGATGTGGACAAAAGGAAACCCTTGCACATTGTTGATGAGAATGTAAATTGGTACAACCACTATGAAAAACAGGATGGAGTTTCCTCAAGAAATTAAAAATAGGACTACTGTATGATCCAGCAATCCTTCGTCTGTGTATATAATCCAAAGGAAGTGAAATCAGTATCTTAAAGAGATAACTGCACTCCTATGTTAATTGCAGCATTAGTCACAATAGCCATGATATGGAAACAATCCATATGTCCATAGTCAGGTAAATGGATAAAGAAAATGTTTTATATATACATATATATGTATTATATATATATATATTATATATTTATATATATTACATAAAATGAGAAGATTTTGCCATTTGCAACAACCTAAATGAATTTAAGGGACATTATGGTAAATGACATAAGTCAAATAGAGATACAAATACTGTATGATCTCACTGATATATGGAATATTAAAAGTATATATATATATAAAGTCTAACTCACAGAAACAGAAAGTATAATGGTGATTACCAGAGGTTAGAGGTCAAGGAGATGGGGAGAAGCTGATCGAAGGGTACAACAAAGGGTTAAATAAGCTCTGGGAATCTAATGTACAGCATGGTGACTATAGTTAATAATTACATGTTGTGTACTTAAAATTTGCTTAAGAGAATATACCTTAAGGATTTTCACCACACACTCACACACACACACGGTTACTATGTGAGGAGATAGATGTATTAATAAACCCAATTGTAGTAATCATTTCACAAAGTATACATATGTCAAATCATAACATTGTATACTTTATGTATATGCAAATAAATATACAATATATACAATTACATCTCACTAAAGCTCAAGAAAAGGTTGGGGGGGAGTCTGGTAAGTGAATGAGCTAGTGAATGAATGAACAATACAACGAATGTGAAGTGAGTATGGAAAGAAGAAGATTTAGTTTAGGCTAAGAAAATGTCAAAGTTCACTTCAGGAGACAAAACGGAAAAGTGAAGATACAGTAGTGGGAACAGGAGAGGTTCCCAGCAAGTCAGTAAACACAGTAGCCTGACTAAAAATGAAGGACTGTGTAAGAGAAAAAGAGTTTTGTGCCTAAATTATGTAAAATCAGTTGACTTAAGACCAGAGTTAGATCCAGTAGATGTTAGGAAGATGTTCTAGTCTTTCAAGGGGAGCAAGGCTATGACTGGAATATAGAAAGACTAATCTTCAGAAACAAATAGACAATTGAAGCTCCCAGCTAAATATGGGCCAAGGGAAATGGTTTAAACCAGAGAAGGGAAAACAGATTAGGCATTAAAATGTCAGTATGTGAAAAGTTTATGAAATCTTTTCTAGAGTCCTTGGAAATCTATCAGTGAAGTTTCTGCTATGAGACAAGGGAATTATTTGGATATTTTTTCCAAGGGCAGTTTCACACCATGGTTATTGGTTTCTCTGATAACTAAAACTGAATATGCTAACTAAATATGAGTTAGTAGTACAGAATTCCAAAATGTGTTCAACTGCCTAGAATAGGTTAGAACCATTCTAGACCATTCAATACAACTAACAGTAAATCAACTGAAGAAGAGACAGAGGAAAGGAAGAAGGAGAAGGAGGAGGAGGAAAACGAAGACTGATAGAAATTGGAATGTTTTATCTATACCACGGTCCTTCATCTAAGCATACCTAAGAAAGTGTTTCACCAACGTGATTGGCCATCTATCGGGTGTATGAAGCAGTGTGGGAGCCACTGGGTAAAAGTATATCACTAATCAGTCTTAACCAATTTCGCTTGGAGAAAAAGAGTTTCATAGTCACACTTTACCTCCCTCAGTAATTTGGTAGAATAGAATCTCAACCCCAATCACTAGGCCCAAAGGAAACATAAGTCAGGAGGGAGCCCACCTCACTCAGTTTAAGCCTATTTATATGGAAGATCAGATTTCACATCTTTGGTAGACAGCTTTCCAGGTGTGGGTTGTAAGAGGTGAAATTTATAGGCTGGGACAGGTAGGCTAAACAAATAGAACTTTATTTTCTTTTTATTCTCTTTCCTCCCATTTTGTAACAAGAAGGGGGGATCTTAAATTTGTCCATTCAAGAAAACTTCACTTCCAAGCATCTTTTAAATATGGGTTAGGTTTTGAGCTCAGTCAATTCTGAGTTCTTCTTTCTCCTGGAGGAAATCCAAGTCCTAGAGGAGTTTGTATAGATTCTGATTTGTGGGAAGAATTTGATTCCTATTATGGCATCCTCTTGGGTCTAGCTTGCACTGCCTAGTCTCCGGGCACCTTGTGCTACTATTCAGTGAGGCATGGCAAGACCCACCAGGTCCTTTTGAACATCCTGCTGCCAGCAATGTAGAAGTCTGCATGGGCAGCCATAGGTCCTTCCATTCCTCAGCCTCCTCATTCCCATCCCAGGCTTCTTTCATGTCACTGGATCTCTTGGCACTTCCACAGAGGGTGCTCTAATTTCCCCAGACTACAGAACATGATATTTGGAGGCACCATCTCTGGCCCACCAGCCTTGGCTCTCTCATCTGTCACCTGCATGGCACTTGTGTTGCTCTGGTTCCCAGTTCTACGCTGAAAGAGGGACTTCTGGCCTAAATCTTGAGAAGCATTGAGCAAAGTATCCTGCCCTAGCATTCTGGTTGTGTCCACTATCTCTCACTTCCAGGTTCTTTCTGAAAGAATATAGACATATGAATGTGTGGGGAGGGGAGTAGACATGACACTAAGATGATTTACTGTCTTTCAATTCCTATTTCACCGAGGTTCTCCTTCTCAAGTATCAACAGTAGGATTGTACTTTCCCTCCCGTTTCCTGGGGCAAAAATGAATGAATGAATGAATGAATGAATGAATGAATGAATGAACGAGCTGTTTCATCACCTAGCCTTAGTGGTCAGGGACTACAGGGAAAACCATAGTTAAAGACAAAGTACACAGAAAAATATTTCAAAAATACTACCCTTTCACACAATGTATGAAAACTGTTTTGTCTACTCCCCTAGACTGATAGTTCAAGAGCGGAGGCTGTTCTATCTGTTTAAGGATGTTCCCAACTGCAAATATTGAATATGTAGGAAAACAACTCCTAGGAGATCTTACCGAATCAGTAAGGACGCATCAACTTTAGAGACAAACACTAGTAGACATTTAATGTAGAACAGGGTCAGATGATGGAACGGAATAGAAAATCCAGAAATAGCCACACACACACACACACACACATGCACACACACACATATAAACAAATGATTTTTGACACAGCTACAAAGACAATGAAGTGGAGAAAGGAGAGTTTTTTCAGCAAATGGTGCTGGAATAACTGGATAATCATATGTGGAGAAAAAATGAATTTAAATCCACACCTGTGGTAGGCAGAATAATGTCCTTCCCAAGAAATGTCCGCACCCTAATGCCCCCAAACCCAAGGATATGTTAAGAGAGTGAAATGACAAGCCACAGAATGGGGGGGGGGATTGTAAATCATAAATCTGATATAGGACTTTTCTCTACAATACATAAAAACTCTCAAAACTCAATAACAGGAAAACAAATTGCAAAAGACTTGAGCAGATACTTCATCAAAGAAGATATAGGGGTGGCAAAAAGTACACAAAAAGATGTCCAAAATCATTAGTCATAGAAAAGTGAAATTTACAACCGAAAGAAGATACCTCTATACAAGTGCTGGGAAAATGTGGAGCAACTCTCATACGCGGCTGGGAACGTAAAATGGTACAACCACTTTGGAAAACAGTTTGGTAGTTTTCTAAAAAGTTAAACACTCGATATTTACCCAAGGGAAATGAAATTGTATGTCCATACAAAGACTTGTAGATGAATGTCCAATAGCAGCTTTTTCTGTAATAGCTCCAAACCGGAAGCAACTTAAAAGTCCATTAACAGATGAATGAATAAACAAACTATAGGATACCAATATGATGGAATACTATGCAGCAACAAAAAAGAATGAATTCTTGATAACACAACAGATGAATCTCAAAATAATGTCTATGCGAAAGAAGACAACCCAAAAAAAAAAAAAAGATACTGTGTGATTCATTTTATATAACATTCAAGGAAATGCAAACTAATATATAGTAACAGAAAGCAGATCAGTGCCTGGGGAAAAGAAGATGGGTGAGGTAAGGACAGAGGGATCACAAAGGAGCATAAGAAACATTTTGAGGGCAATAAATGTTCACAATCTTGATAGAGATGATGATTTCATGGTTGTATACATATGTTAGAACTTACTACATTGTTCACTTCAAATATGTTCCGTTTACTGTATGCTATTTATACTTCCATAAAACTGTTTTTAAAATACAGTAAGAGAAATTTTTAAAAATATATAAAAGGCAGGATGACACAGTGGTGCAAACAAGTTGTATCAGCCAGGCACCAGCAGACAACGGTAATGTGGGGTTTCTTTGCCTTGCAAAAGTATACTGAGTTAAGTGAGAGCGCCAGTGGTCAAGGAAAGGAGAACTGCCTGTCCTCTGAGGCCACCTGAGGGATGTAGACTGGGGTGCTGAATGAAAATCTTTGGGGTAGGAGGAACGGTTAACACCTCAGAGAATTGGAGGAGGGGATACTTGATAATAAAGCCCAAGGAGGTTATTTGTCCTTTCTCCCGCCCCATTGCCAAAAGGATCCCTAGGCATCTGCTTGCTATTTCCTAATTTGTGTGAACAGTTTGTTTTGTATAGAGTCGGGTGGTGTCCCACGTGTAAGCTAGGACATCCAATCCAGGGTGAAAATTACGCCTTACATCAGTGATCAAAAACTACCTCGACCATCACCAGGGAAATGACACAACACGGATATGACACAACAGGGAAATCCCGAGTCTTAGACCTCCGCAACCACCCGTAGAGGCCAGCCTCCACAGTTTTCCCGCACTCGTCCCTCCCAGCCCAGCCTTTTCCTTCCGTGCTGACTCCTTCGGGAGGGGCGGGAGAAGGAATCGGCCCGGACCCCGCCCGCTGGGCGCGCCTCCGCTCGACAGCGCGCAGCCTCACCAGAGTCGCTTTACGGCCGGGAAAAGGGCGGGCCCTGGCCTTGAGGTAGGAACCGAGTTGAGGGGCGGGGAAAGAGGCCTTTTGCGGCAGGACGTAAGTGACGTCGTGGGCGGTGCGACTGCAGCTGGAGGGCAGAGGAGGCGGGTTCGTGTTTCCCGGGCCGAACCGGGCTGTGGGGGGCGCGGGGCCTGGGCCGGGGCTGTAGCTAAAGGCCTGCGGTGACAGTATGGGTGAAGGAGAGTGGGGTGGGGGAAGCCTTGGGCCATTTTGGCCCGTGGGTGGGCCTGGGGGGCTAGCGGGCTGAGTCTTGGGTCCAGGCCGGGGATCTGACCCGTGGTTGGTGTCCCCCCCGAACCCGCAGCGCGCCGGTCCTGTCCTCGCCATGAGGCCGCAGCAGGCGCCGGTGTCCGGGAAGGTATTCATTCAGCGAGACTACAGCAGTGGCACACGGTGCCAGTTCCAGACCAAGTTCCCCGCGGAGCTGGAGAACCGGGTACGCAGACTGGCACCCCGCACCTGCTCTGGGGCGAGGGAGGGGGGCTCTTCAGGGATGGAAGGGAGTATGGGCCGACACCGGGCCCGCTCAGGGTCTCGCGGCTCTGGGGAGGGGCAGGCAAAGAAGGAGCCTTGGTCCGAAGAGGGCCACTAAGCAAGACACGATGCTTGGAGGAGGACGGGTAAGGCCAAGCCCCCCGTGTGATGACCTTATAACACTCTGTGGTGCCCAGTGCCGGGAATCTGTACCCAGCCAGCCGTCGTCTTCCCTGCTCTCCCCCCACCCCCACCCCGGGTTTGACAGCAGTGATGAGGAACTAATTCCTGAGGTTCCAAGCCACCTAACTCAGCATGTTGTAAGCTATATCCTCCTACCTCGCCAGGCAAGAGTAATTATCATCATTCTCGTGACTGGCGTTTGTGGCCATTGTGCTGGTCGCACTGCTTGGCAGAAAGGGTTTATTAAGTTGCCATGCCAGGCAGTACAGACAGGCCTTCTTGGAACCTGAGAAACGCAGAGCACTAGATTGGCCTGGACAGGGAAAGATCTCAGAACAAGGCCTTACACTTGTCATTCCCAGTTACAATCACTGGGAGCCACCTGTGTTTTGTTGGCTTGCATATCAAAATTGGCGTCAGGATATGGGTCCCTTAGGCAACCCTGCATACAGAAATGGAAGAATGGGCTGTGTTCCCTCTTTCTTCAGACTGAGAGGGGAAAAATCATTGTATCTTATTTTAAAAATGCAGTGAAGTGAGCGTATGTGTGTGCTTTCTTGTACCTGCATGTGCTTACCCAACCAAAGAAAGATCTTTTGGCCTTGAGCCATTTTGTTTTCTTTTTAGAGGTCAGTTTCTGGTTACATGGGACCAGGTTTTGTGCCCTTTTCTCCTTGATGGGGAGGGTGAGGGACTAGAGGTGATTGATTAGGTGTGCTGTGGGTGTGGGAGTAAGAAATACTGGTCATGGGATAAGTGGGTGTAGATGAGTCTATACTAGAGAAATGTGTAGCAGTCCTTTAAAATCAGCTTGTAACAGGTAGGTGGTTCTACCTGATTGCCAAGTTTAGAAAATCAATGTATATCAATTGTAGTGTCCTTTTAACTTAATTTATAACTGTGGTCAGGTTAGTGACCTAAGTATGTTTCTTAAAGTGCAAATAAAAGATCAGGTATGCTTTATAAAGATGGTTTGTAGATTAGCTTGTCTGTGAAATGCCATATAAATGCTGCAGTTCATTATCTCGATGTGGAGTTAACTCAGCTTGACACTGGGTAGACATTTCCACCGTGGTTTGAAAAGGTAGAAATTGAGCAAGTTGCCTTTTGGCTAGAGCTACTGAATGTTATTTTTAAAACAATGTAACATCACAGTTAACATGTTTTACATGTTAGGGCTTGTATGAAATGAAGCAAATGTTTTATTTGTAAGCCTTTTATGGAAACTCTGACTTACGCTATTTATGTACTTTCAAATCAGAGTGTAAACTATTCTTTTTACCACACTTACTTGGATGTTACAAGATTCCTTTGTTTAAAGGTTTTAAAGTCAAACTTCCAGCTCATAACTGAGCCAAATATATGTATGCAGAATCAGACATTGGCCTTCCACTCCGTGTGTGGTAGAGCCCTTATTTTATAGTTTGAATACAGAAACACAATGTAGTCACAGTACTCCACTGATTCTTACAGGAAATTGATGTTTCTAAATTCTGGAGTCCTTTTACTTCTTTGACTTCAGATTATAGCCTAGAACTGCTTGTAACTATATGGAGTGTTATTTGGTGCTGTCCAATTGTGTCTTTGAGGTCTTTGAGGTTTTTTTTTTTTTCCTTTTTCTTTTTAAATGTTTGGGTTAAAACACTAGTTTATACTTTAAACTGCTTGGGAGAGCTTTGATTTTTTTCTTTTAATGCATTGAAATCAAGTTTAAATTACAGGTTTAAATTTTCCTTGCTTTGTTTGATGGAAAATTGAAAGGTTTCTGTCTTTGTTTCTCTACTGCTTACCTAGAAATTGTACTGATTGCTCTGCCACTGGGGGTGATTTTCCTTCTATGAGAACATCACACTTGGCAATTTAATAGAGGAAAAAACTAATATACAAATGTTTTGTGTTACTTTAAAGCATTAAACATACATATATTTGTACTCTTTAATCTCGGAGTGAGGACAAGTTCTGCCTGTTGACAAGTTTACTTTTTCTGTTGCCTGTTAGAATGTAATACTTTGATGCTTAAGTACTTTGTTGCCAGGACAGTCCTTAATGCTTTATTCTCACTTTAGCCAAAATACAGACATGTTAGGCACCCTTGGTCTGGGTAGGAGAGAAATGAGTGAACTATAATTGAAGGATTTGTTCCCTTACATACCTTTAAAAATATGTGTCTACATCTGGTTGGTAGAAATTACCTTTGACTTGTTACCTTTGACTTATGATCACTTTAAGCTTTAGCTCCATGCTTTCTATGACATAGTTCAGGAAACAAAAATTCTGAGAAAATGAGTCTGATTCCTGTTTCCTTCTGATTTTCAATGTCTATTATTACTCCAAGTTTATATTTGGCTCCCACTTCACAAATCTCCCAATTTTATAGCTTCAAGTACCCAAGGGAGAATACTGACAGGAGGTCTTCATAGTGAAGTGAGTGAGAGGAAAATGCCCACATTTGTTCTGTTGAGCCCTTGTATGTTATGTCCTTTGCCTTTACTGCTGCCTAGCATGCTTTTTACCCCCATTTCTTTTCTTAATAACCTTTCAAAGAAATTCTTGACTTTAATTTCCTTTTTATTAAACTTTTTTTAAGAAAAATCCTTCACCTTGGATTTTTTTTAATGATCTGTGATTTACCTCCGTCCTGTAAAGCATTATAATCTTGGAATAACTTTTTTAAGAATTCATGTTTCTGCTATGACCGTAATTCTGATCTGAAAGAAATAAAATGTTTCTGGGTTGGATCCCATGGTTTTGAATCACACTGTGTCCAAAGAAATGTACATAATTCAAAGAACTTTCCTTATCAGATCATAATATTTTAGGTAGATCAAATGTGCATGTTTGAAATTATTTAGACTTTTGTGGATTTCCTGATGTGACAAACTGAAGGCGTTAACTTGGGCATAATTAGTAAAGATAACAATTTCTTATAAATATTTGTTCATGGAGTGAACAAAGTCCGTTTTCAGGGAATGAGAACTCTGACATGGATTCCCCAGATAACCATTCTTCAAGTGGTGGCTCAATGCAGGAATGCTACCCTGGCTTCTAGCACCATCTCCACCCACCCAGCCCTTGTCAGAAACTCTGAATATTCTGCGAAATTAAAAGTAGCTCCTTTTGAAAAACAGGAGAGCCGCCACCACTTTAAAGTTCACATTAAAGTTTTTCATGCCATTGGCTCATTGAGTCCTCAATAGTTTTTCCACACAAAGGACAAAACAGTAGTTGCAACTGCCTCTAACCTAAAGGATTTTAATAGCTTAAAGGTGAAAATCATAAATTGTTTTACATTTTTAAAAAATTATGTTCGTGGGACTATTTTGTCTCAAACTGTATATCAAAGTTCTTTGACTTTCTTCCGAGTCTGTTTCTATATAAAGACTTCACAAAAGTGGGGCATCTGGGTGGCTCAGTCGATTAAGCCTCTGACTCTTGATTTTGGCTCTGGTCATGATCTGAGGGTTGTGAGATTGAGCCCCGTGTCAGGCTCTGCACTGAGCATGGAGTCTGCTTAAGATTCTCTCTCTCAGAAAAAAAAAAAAACAAAAAGACTTCATAAAAGATAGAATTTATATGTAAGGAGTTACTCCTTTCAGGAATAAGGCAGATGTGTGAGTGGAGGCCTAGAGTAAGGACAGATAAATTGTCCTTTTTTGCTGAGAATGATAGTGTTGCATGAAATACTCTACTAATGGGGTGAAAGTCCTAGGGCAGAGCATTGAGATTTGAAATCTACAAAATTAGGAGAAAAAAGTGAAAGCAGGAGATTAGAGTGAAAATGGATGACAGTGGTGGTATTAGTGTAAATGTGAAATAATGGTGTCACTGAATAGAAAGGTAATAGGAATGACTCGGTGTGAAGAGTTGTGTGCGATAGTTTGAGATTTTGTCTTGTTTAGTGTGAGCTTTCAGTAGATTCCAGTGTTTAGGTACTCAACTTAAGATTACTTGCTCTTAAGAGCAAAAGAGGCAAACCAGGAAACAGACTCTTAACTATAGAGAGCAAACTGATGGTTACCAGAGAGGAGGTGGGTGGGGGGATGGGTGAAATAGGTGATGGGGATAAAGGAGGGCACTTCTTGTGATGAGCATTGGGTGTTGTATGAAAGTGCTGAATTACTCTTTTGTACACCTGAAACTCATATTATACTGTATGTTAGCTAGCTGGAATTTAGATAAAAACTTTAAAAAAATAATATTACTTGCTCTTTCCAGATAAAGAGAATGTCTCCTACCTTTTGTGCCCCCACCATACTTTAAATATGCCTCCACTGTAGTGCTTTGTCAATTTGTTATGTTTTTATGTTTACATACCTATTCTGCTTTCATGACTCAACTGCTGGAGGACTGAGAGAGTGTCTTATTCATCTTTCTCTAAGGCCTGTCCTAACATCTGTCTGATAGTGGGTGCTCAGTAAATGTGAATATAAGTGAATGGAAAGATTGGGGGGATTATATGATTTTTAAAAAAGATTTATTTATTTTATTTTATTTATTTTTTTAATAATATTTTTTATTATGTTATGTTAGTCACCAAACAGTACATCTTTAGTTTTTGATGTAGTGTTCCATGATTCATTATTTGCGTATAACACCCAGTGCTCCATGCAATATGTGCCCTCCTTACTACCCATCACCAGCCTAGCCCAATCCCCTACTCCCCTCCCCTCTGAAGCCCTCAGTTTTTTTCCCAGAGTCCATAGTCTCGTGGTCCATTACTCCTTCTGTTTACCCCCTCTTCCTTCTTCCCTTCCTTCTCCTACTGATCTTCCTGCTATTTCTTATGTTCCATAAATGAGTGAAACCATATGATAATTGTCTCTCTCTGCTTGACTTATTTCCCTTAGCATAATCTCCTCCAGTCCCATCCATGTTGCTGCAAATGTTGGGTAATCGTTCTTTCTGATGGCTGAGTAATATTCCATTGTATCTATGAACCACATCTTCTTAACCCAGTCATCTGTTGAAGGGCATCTCAGCTCCTTTCATAATTTAGCTATTGTGGACAGTGCTGCTATGAACATTGGGGTGCACCTGGCCCTTCTCTTCACTACGTCTGTAAAAGATTTATTTATTTTAGAGAGAAAGAGGGCATACGAGCTGGGGGGCAGGGGCAGAGAAAGAGAGACTCTCCAGCAAACTCCCTGCTGAGCACAGAGCCCAACATGGGCCTCGATCCTATGACCTATGAGATCATGACCTGCGCTGAAACCAAGAGTCGGACACTCAACCAACTCAGCCACCAGGTACCCCAGGATTGTATAATTTTATTAAGTTACTTGATACTCAGCATAGAGAATAAAGAGATACCATACTGAGTCTTGAAGATACCCCGTGTCCATAAGAGGGATAAGATTAAACAAAGACTAAGCAGTTTCAGTAACATAGGTACTAATTTTATCACCTAAAATGCTTGCCAGCTAGTGGATAGGAATGTTGATAAAACAGAATAAATTAGTGATAGCAAGCATTAGTGAGTGGTTAATCTTTTTTTCCAAAACTTATTTTTGAATTCTTTTTTCTGTATAGATTGATAGACAGCAGTTTGAAGAAACAGTTCGAACTCTAAATAACCTTTATGCAGAAGCAGAGAAGCTTGGGGGCCAATCCTATCTTGAAGGCTGTTTGGCTTGTTTAACAGCATACACCATCTTCTTATGCATGGAAACTCATTATGAGAAGGTAAGGCTACCTTTGTTTTCACAAAATCTCTTAAATCATAAAAAAGGTGAGTTGTTGACATGCTTACATGGTGGCAGTTGCCATAAAACTTAAAGGGGCATGTGTAATAATAATAATTTAAATTTTGCTGTTGCTCCTGTGTCTAGAGCACATAGTAAAGAATCCTGAGTGTTTCAGAAACTGGTCAAAATTGATCTGTCAACATGGAGTTGACATACCAATGTTCAAATTGGCTTACACTTAAGAAGACTGTGGAAAATCTATATTCTCATTCTGTCTAGCTTTCTGAGAATCCTCTTACTTTTTTCCCCCAAGTCTCTCTCTTCAATCTTATCCTGCCACCTGAGTTCTTATCTTCTTTTTCCAGCTGCCTGCTAGACCTGGAGTTGCCAGCTTCTCAACTTAGATGTCCCAAAGGCAAACTGCACACCTCCTGGTTTTGTTTAATAGCACCCTGCCTTTTTCAGTACCATCTGAAGGTGTGAAAGATGAAGAAGAGGGGAAAATTTATCAGTTGTCAAAGACTGATACATCTTCCATTTTCGCATTCATTAACATTTCATGATTTCCTCTGCCACTGTTCTAATATATGCCCTTACTACCTGTCTCTTAGGCTGTTGAAATAGTCTGTTGAGTTTCATCTCTTCCATTCTTTTATTTTTCCAAACCATCCGCTGCTGCCTTCATAAAACTCTGCATTACTGGGGTACCTGGGTGGCTCAATCAGTTGAGCCTCCAACTCTTGATTTCAGCTCAGGTCATGATCTCGGGGTCCTGGGATCAAGCCCCGTGCCAGGCTCTGCACTTAGCACAGAGTCTGCTTGAGATTCTCTCTCTCTCTCCTGCTCTGCCCCTCTCCCCACTCAGGTGCACTGCCTCTCTCTAAAATAAATAAAATAGAATCTTTAAAACAACAACACTGCATTACTTCCTCTAGTACTCTTACAAAGCTAGAGGCCTTCCCTGGCTTCCCATTTACTGCCAGTGCCTAAAGTTCAAGCCCTTTCTCCAAGTGACCTCCAACTTAACCTTTCCAGCTTTGTCTCCCACCCCTCCTTCACTTCATCTTTCAGCCAAACTCATTCCCTGGCCGGGCACCGAGCACACCCTCCAAGGTTTTCCTCCACCTACAGTGCCATTCTTCCCATGTTCAAATCTCACCAAGTCCATTAGGTCCTACTGTCATCTCACTTTTCCTTACTCTTCTAAATCAGAATTCTTTCTCACCTTTGTATCCCCACAGCATTTTATTTATGTCTCTTTTCCTGGCACTTAACCTCTCTTGACTTTGGAATGTAGCAGTTTGCATTCTTATTTGCACTTCAGGTATGTATTTTTCTTGAGGTCAAGGACAGTGCCTTAGTGGTTTTGTGTCCCTCTTCATGCCCAACACTGTGCCCTGGGTGTATTAGGCGCTCGCTGAATGAATTTAAGTTAATCACAGTAACCCCTAATAAATCATTTAATTTTGAGCATGGTTAGCAACTGAAATGCTATAAGGATGTCTGTATTACAGATTATACCTCACCTAATAGAAGCGTCCCTGTGATTGTCTAGGACTCTATAGTGAAAAGGAGATACAGTTGCAGCTGAACTATTTTTGTGAGTTATTGGCTGAAAATGCTGCCATATGCTTCATTAGCTCCTGACATGAATTGTCTTAGTGTTACTAATAAAAGGGAGTATTTAAATAACTGAATTAGTAGTTTATATTTTTTTCCATATCATACAGAGAAGCAGTTAACTTTCATTCCTGTTTAACATTCAAAATCAGAAGTTTTAAAGGATCAGTATCAGCTTTCAGTCTGTGTTTTGTCTTAGCAGCTTCTCTTTAATAGTACATTTGCTGAGTAAAGGGACAAGGGATTCATTCATTTGATAAATATTTATTGAAAGCCTACTATGTGCTAAACAGTGTGCAGGGGATATAACAGAATAGGGCAAATGTGATTGCTGACCTTGTGGTGTCTATAATTTAGTGGTAACAACTGATGCAAAGGAAACAAAACCAACTAAATTATAAATGGTGGTAAGTGGCTTGAAGAAAACAAACTTTCCTGTGATAGAAAACAATAGGAGAGACCTAATTTAGATTGTGTGGTCAGAAAAGGCCTCTGAAGTGGTAACCTATAAGCAGCTACATGAAGGATGCAAATCCTGGGACCATTCAGGTAGAGAGGTCAGTGTGTGCAAAGGCCCAGAGAGCGCAGTGGGTCCTGGGAACTGTAAGAAGGCCAGTGTGGAAGGAGAGGAGTGGAGAGAGGGGCCAGAGGCGAATTTGGAGAGGGAAGGAGGAGCTGTATCATGTAGGAGTGTGTAGTCCATGGAAAGATGCTCAGATTTCATTCTCAGTGCAGCGGGGAAGCTACTCGAAGATTTTAAGCAGGAGACTGATATCAGATTTTCGTTTTAAAGCAGTCCCTTTACTCTAGGGGAGAAAAGATATATAAAAGTGGAAGTAGGGAAACCAGGTAGGATGCTCCATAGAAATCCAGGCAAGAGACAACGACAGCTTGGACGGGGAATGGAGCAGTAGAGGTGGAAAGAAGTGAACAAGTTCAAGGACTATGATGATAGTGGAACCAAGATATGACGAGGAACTGAGTGTAGGAGGGGTAAGGCTGACTGCATATGGATAGAAACTAGGCCATCTGAGGGTGGTCATTTAAAGAAGTATAAGATACTACCAGTTTAAGGTAGAATTATATCCTCTAGACAATTTTGTTCATGCTTAGTGGAGTATTAGGTAATTGAGTTGTCATTTCACTATAGCTTTACATTTGTTGGTAAGATTTTAATTAACTTTTATTTATCCATGTGCATTTGCTAAAATAGATAGCTACCTCGTTCTAATGTCAGTTGTAAAAAGAAATTGGTAATTGGGTGCCAGCCAAGTCAATTACATTAATTATGGGATCATGGACAAATTAATCTGAGTTCTCTCAACTATAAAATGGGTGTTAGAATTAATGTATTTCCTCACATATGGTAGATGCCTGATAAATAGTGTTCTCTTAAGATAAATTTAAAAATTAAGTTAGTGTATATGCGCGTACATGTGTGTATATGTATATACATGCACTCGTGTTCACGTGTATATACACACGTTTTAATCAGATATTTGTGAACAGTTTTTTTCAGGTGTAAGTAATCTTTTTTAGCAGCCGCTAACTTATTTAGCTTCTTAAAACATTTAGCAGCTTTTAATTAAAATCCCTTTGACTATTGGGGCCCCTGGCTGGCTCAGTCGGTTGAGCATGTGACTCTTGATATCAGGGTTAAGTTCAAGCCCACCTTGGGCGTGGAGCCTACAATCAATCAATCAATATCCCTTTGATTATTAATCTTGAAAGGCAGTTCTCTGTATCAGAAAGAGTGGAAATTGATCCTAATACATGTTTTAACTTGGGTTCATAGGCAATATAGAAGGTACTACTTTGTAAGTCTAATTAAGGTTTCTTTCTTTTTATGGAGTATTATAAAGCAAGTAAAGACCAACTAAAATAGGGACACCTGGGTGGCTCAGTTGGTTAAGCATCTGCCTTTGGCTTGGGTCATGATCTTGGGGTCCTAGGATCAAACCCACATCAGGCTCCCTGCTCAGTTGGGAGCCTGCTACTCCCTCTCCCCCACCCCCACTCATGTGCTCTCTCTCTCTCAAATAATAAATAAGTAAAATCTTTAAAAAAAAAAAAAAAGACCAAATAAAATTAGTCCAGAAACCAAAATTTAAGACAGGGTGACATTTTTTAAGTAGGTGATTTTATTTTAGAAACTGGATGTGAATAAATAGATCGTGCCAAGTGAGTAACTGGAATGGTCATAATTAAGACATGTACTTACACTTTTAAAAGAAAATATTAAATGTATACTTGTAGTTTTGATAAAATGATATAAGAACAGCTGCCCTCTCCCTCTCTCCAGTTTGTCCCTTAGGAATTTCTGTGCTCTCATTTTCCACTTTATGAAAGGACAGGATTGAGTCATTTAGTCTGTATTGTTTTAAACACTAAAATTTTTAGTCTACAAACAGTAAGCCAAATATAATGCTTACACTTCATCATGTGGGTTAAATTTTTTGAAATTGTAAATAAGCCTTTTAAAACTCACTAGAACAATCATGCTTTTTTCCCTCTATAATGTGCTATTTATTGATTTCAAAAGAAGATAAAGACTTCAGTGTTGTTTCTCTATTGTTGCTGCCCATTATAATTAGGGAACAAATGGGCTGGTAGAAGCTTCTCCTCTCAGTAGCTGTCTGCCTCGTTCATAACATCCCTTCTGCTTATGTGCTCTAATCTGTAAAAGAACAAATCAGAAGCAACTTAGATATTTTCTGAAAATACTAAGATCCTGCTGTTCTTGCTTAGCTTTGCTTAGGATATTTTTTCTTGAACGTCTGGATTTTTTCTTAAGGGTCTCCCCAGTTTAATATTCTCAAGGAGGATAATAGTCTTCAATGAGGTTTGATTGTGAGGTTTTGTTGAGGGTTTGAGGATCACAGAGGTAATTTTGTTCAATATTATAGTTTGTTTTGACATTGCTTTACCAAAAATAATAAACTATGACTAAAATGTCAACAAAGTTTCTTGGGAGTAAGAATGCTGCTTTGTCTTGCCTGGGATGCAGTATGAGTCTACTCATGTTAATACTTTCTTGTTGCTAAAGAGACTGAGAGTTTAAGAGTATCTTGTTTAAGACAGTCCTGCCTTTGCCAGAGTGGTAAAAGAGGATTTGGAGCTTACGCAAAAACAAAACATTGTTTCCTTTCTGAACTGATACCTAAGTGCACGTGACTGTTATTAAAGTTTAGATAAAAACCTTGCACAACAGAGTTATGCTTAAATCAAATAAAGACATGCTGTTTCTTTGCTGGTAACCTGTACCCAAGGAAAGAGGAAAGAAAGCTGTTCTGAGGGAATCCTTTCTTTGAAACCAGCCATGCAAGCACTTTTCTGACTGTCCCCCCTAGTGGAAATGGACTGGAATGAGGGTAGACCGACTCTCCAATTTCCAGTTCTGGCAGGTGAGCTAAGAAAGGAATTGGAGAGAAGATTGAGCGTCCTGAGTTGGGCACCTTTATGGGCTACTTCCTTCTATTTGTTATTTTAGCATGATTGACAAACTGATAGAAATACAGTGCCTAAGATTTCTTTTTTGCCCACAAAGACCAAGCATCACTCGAGTTCTGTGAGTTGAAAATATGAGAATGATACTTGTATTACTTCAGGTAATTAGATGAAAAAAAAATGTTTTCTTTAGAAGTGGTATTCTTTTTAAATATTTTATTTATTTATTTGACAGAGAGACAGCGAGTGAGAAAGGGAACACAAGGGGGGGGAGGAGAGGAAGAAGCAGGCTCCCAGCAGAGGATCCCGATGCGAGGCTCGATCCCAGAACGCCGGGATCACGCCCTGAGCCGAAGCCAGACGCTTAACGACTGAGTCACCCAGGCACCCCTAGAAGTGTTATTCTTAATTCACTACCTAAAGAACCCTGCAGATTGCTCTTGTAATAACACCATGCTTTTAGAACATGAAATTATAGTATTCCCAAAGATGTAACTTAATAAACCTACTTAAATTTTATTTCCCTTCAATAAGAAAATTCATTATATGAACTACCTGGTGTTGTAAATTCTAAATCATCTTACACGACAGCACCTAAATTCCAGCACCCTAATTTTGTTAGTTTGCCCTGGTATGTCACAGACCCGCACTTAATTGCTTCTTAATCTTTAACTTTATTCTCATACAGTTCTTTTTTTCCCTTATGTTGTGATCACATTTATCCAAGACTTTAGCATATGCTGGTAGTATGAATTTAAGAAAATATATAGTAATTAAAGAACTGGATCAAAGCCCTTTTGAACATTAGAGCCAAAAAAGGGTTATGATGACTTTGAATCTGAAATAAAACATGTAACTCTTTGATTTTGTATATAGCTATTAAGATTTATGTTCTTCTAGCTTATCTATCTCAAAATTGCCCTTATTAAAGCTAGAGATTTGGCAATTTCCAGAAGTTCCTTTGTATCCTATCTGGCTTTTGTCTGCATTTGCTTTGACTTTTACAGCCTTAATGCTAAACTTACAACCCGAAGTTCCCATCAACAACACAAGAGCAAACTACAGAGTAGCATTATATGCGGTGGTGGAAATGATATAAGACACCTGTCATCAGAAACTCCATAGCAGCTGTCACATGCTTTACAAAGGAAATAAACTTCTCATTCTTAAACTAACTGGGCTATCTCTTGTTAATGGGCCAACTTTGTATCATTACTTAAAGTTGACAAAAACATTCCAAGGAGAGAAGCAGCAGTTCTTAAGTGTTAAAGGGAACAGCCAAGAACTACCTTGGTGTCACATTAACAACATTTGATAAGGGGGAAAGAGAAAAAATACAACCAACTTTTGTGTGTATAATCATCTACTTATTTCTCTATATCCAGGATTGAGACGACAGCAGGTAAGAAGGAGGGGCTGGCGCTCATGCTTTTGTATGCACTGGTACTTACACTGCATAGAAGATCCTGTAATTTGTGGAGTCCATCAGGCTGTGCTGTGTGTCGTGTACAACCGGTGTGTGCCAGATACTCACAGCTGCATCCCTTCATATGAATATCCATTTCTTGGTTTTTTTTTTAAGATTTTATTTATTTATTTGACAGAGAGAGACAGCCAGTGAGAGAGGGAACACAAGCATGGGGAGTGGGAGAGGAAGAAGCAGGCTTCCAGCGGAGAAGCCTGATGTGGGGCTCGATCCCAGAACGCCAGGATCATGCCCTGAGCCAAAGGCAGACGCTTAACGACTGAGCCACCCAGGCGCCCCCCATTTCTTGTTTTAAAAGCTAATTCCACTGCCTGAGTTTTTTGAGATCCAGCTGATACTTAATGGGAAATCTGATGACGTGTTAAAAGCTATGGTGTTTCTTTCTGTCAGGTTCTGAAGAAAGTGTCCAAATACATTCAAGAACAGAATGAGAAGATATATGCTCCCCAAGGCCTCCTCCTGACAGATCCCATTGAGAGAGGACTTCGAGTTGTATCTTTTTTGTCCAGATCATAAGGTCTAAATATCTATAAAAAGAAAGTTTTGACAGTACTATTTGGCATCAGCTAGAGAGAATTTAACTCCCTTCTCTTGTATTTGCCCTAGGAATCTTCTGTGTGAATTGCATACCTATCATAAGCCTTCTGTTTCCAACATTTTTCTGAAAGCATGTCTCCTTCCTTTGCCTTGTGCAGGTCCTCAGATGGTTTAATGTTCTGGTTACCGTCTTTCTTGGTGGTTCTGAGGGCATCTTGTAGTAATAATGGGGGTGGCATGAGTAATGCATCTCAGCTGCAGAAACTCTGAACCTAAAGCCTCTTTGAAATGCATAAACTCATAATGTGTGGTGAGACTTGTCATCCAAATGAATTGCAGTTCCATGGGTTCATCTGACTAGTTGAAATCAGTTACAGCTGCCAGATGTATCATTTCATTACCTCTGACATACTGTGCATATTTTTAGAGGCAGTAAGCTTTGAAACTCACTAAGTGAATTTGGTAAATAAAATTGCAAAAAAACTAATTTAGCTTGATAACTGGAGTAATGAGTAAAATAAATTTTTTTAAAAACCTAGGTCAGATAATCCCAGGCCTTCCGGCTGATAATAATTTCAGCAGTTTTATTATACTCTGCAGCACTGGTTCTTAAACTTTTAGAGGTCATGAACCCTCTCCCAAGAAAAAGTTTGCAAATAATTACAGGGCCTTTTGAACCCCTGAATTCATTACTTTCTTCGATTCTCAGCTAAGAATCCCCTAGTTCTACAATATAGCATCTTTTTTCAGAATTTTTTTTTTTCCAAAAAATAAAGAATGTTTGCGGGGGGCAGAATTACATGTGGAGTACTACAGGCAATTACATTCTTAAAGTTTTTTGCAAAGTGAAGAAAGCATCATATTTAACTTAAGTAGGAGAAATTCTTAATAATTTAAAAATGAGCAAAGGAAATTGAAAGCAAAGTCCGTGCAGATCATACACATCATCTTGCCACAGTCCCCTTTTATATGTTCTGTTCTCCAGTGTTTTCTTAACAGCTATGCTGTTTAGATTGAAATCACCATTTATGAAGACAGAGGCATGAGCAGTGGAAGATAAACCGTAGAATTAAAGGTAAAAAAATTATACGATTTACATGCAAGTTTTTATCATTTGTAGCATGCGTGAATTTTCTTGCCTCCGTGGTAAATAAATCATTAGATAATGGCATATTCTCTGTATTGGCTTGAGATTTAAAATGTATATTTAACCCAGGTTCTATTCAGTGATCTAGAATTTAATCCTGATTTTTCCCTTCTGTATTGTTTTCAGACTGGTTTTGTTGTTGCTGCTTTGTTTTGGCAGGTGTTTTTTCAGGGAAGGAGGTCTTGTTTTAATATTTCAAAGCAATCGTAGACATTTTGCATATAAAAATCATTTTGGATTTTGCATATTAAAATCATTTCAGCAATTGCCCTGCCTGTATGATGAGTGGCTTTAATAAACAAAGAAGCATTTCAGAGTGGAGGGGGAAGATTGTGAATATTTCCTTTATTTAAGTGGCTTCATTGCCCTGTAGAAGAAAACTTATCCTGGTGGTTAAAACCGTAAATTTAATTCTTTTGTTTAGAATATTTATGCTCTAGGGGGGAGGTTAAGATGGCGGAGGAGTAGGGGACCCCTTTTTCAGCCGGTCCCCTGAGTTGAGCTGGATAGGTACCAGACCACCAGGAATATCCACGGAATCAGCCTGAGACTCAGGAAGATACATCTGGATCTCTACAAATGAACATCTCCAGCGCTGAGTATCGAGGTACGAGGCGGGGAGCCGTGAAACCGCGCACAGTTATCGGAAGCTAAACAGAAGGGGGAGGGAGCCGCCGTGTCAGGGCGCCGGGAAGCGGTAGCCACCTACAAGGGGGAGCGGACAGACCGCGGACCCGCACGCTTGAGACAGCAGGCTGAGAAGGGAGCTCCGGGAGCGCACGCGGGACGGCTGGCGGTTGGCGGGCCACCTGCACGGGGGAGCAGGCGGACTCGCGGTCAGCACCCGTGAGACACCAGACTGAGACGGGGAGCTCCGGGAGCCCGCGCGGGGCGGCTGGCGGCTGGCGGCTGGCGGGGTTGGAAACACAAAGGACAGAGACGTGCCGGCCCTGGAAGTGAGGGCTGGGACGCCGGGTGTGGGGCGCACAGCCCGGGATGCTGCAGGGTTGAGCAGCACCAACAGAAACAGAGTTAAAGTGGCCAGAACATCAGTGGAGAACGATCCGCGATCCCTCTGTTCTGAGACAGAGGCTGAATTTCAGCCGCTGCTGCTCTCTCAGAAGAGGCATAGCAAACCGCCAGGGAAAGCCGCCAGAGAACAAAAGCCCGGAAATACCGGCTCACAGGGTGCCCATCCCCATCCCCCCTCGCAAGGGACACAGAGACTCTACCCAAACAGGGTTTTCTGAGTACCGGCAGGCAGGCCCCTCCCCCAGAAGGCAGGCTGAAAAATCAAGAAGCCCACAACCCGGAGCGCCTGAGTGGCGCAGTCACCAAGCACCTGTCTTCGGATTAGGGTGTGATCACAACGCTCCGTAAGGAGTCCTTCATCGGGCTTCTCCACCGGGAACCTGCTTCTTCCTCTCCCACTCCTCTGCTTGGGTTCCCTTTCTTGCTGACTGTCTCTCTCTCTCTCAAATAAATAAATAAACTCTTTAAGGAAGAAGCCCACATCCCTAAGATCTCTATAAAACAAGGGCGCACGGCCTGGGTCCCAGTCAACACTTGGGCTCTGGACAACCCTGCAATCTCTCTTCATCAGAATGACGAGAAGGAGAAGTCCCCCCCAGCAAAGAAAAGATAATGAGTCTGTGGCCTCTGCCACAGAATTGGCCTCGGCCACAGAATTAATACATATGGATGTATCCCAATTATCAGAAATGGAATTCAGAGCAACAATGGTCAAGATGATGAGTAAACTTGAAAAAAGCATCAGAGAAAGCGTTGCTGAGAATATAGAATCCCTAAGGGCAGAAATGAGAGCGAATCTGACAGAAATTAAAAACTCAGTGGGCCAAATACAGTCAAAACTAGAGGCTCTGACGGCCAGGGTCACCGAGGCAGAGGAACGCGTTAGCGAATTGGAGGATGGGTTAGTAGAAGAAAAAACGAAAATAGAAGCTGGTCTTAAAAAAATCCACGCCCACGAATGTAGATTACGGGAGATTACTGACTCTATGAAACGATCCAATGTCAGAATCATCGGCATCCCTGAAGGGGTGGAGAAAAACAGAGGTCTAGAAGAGATATTTGAACAAATTGTAGCTGAAAACTTCCCTAATCTAGCAAGGGAAACAAGCATTCGTGTCCAAGAGGCAGAGAGGACCCCATCCAAGCTCAACCAGGACAAACCTACGCCACGGCATGTCATAGTGCAATTCGCAAATATTAGATCCAAGGATACAGTATTGAAAGCGGCCAGGGCAAAGAAATTTCTCACGTACCAAGGCAAAGGTATCAGGATTACGTCAGACCTGTCTACAGAGACCTGGAATGAGAGAAAGGCTTGGGGGGGCATTTTTAAAGCTCTTTCAGAGAAAAACATGCAGCCAAGGATCCTTTATCCAGCAAAGCTGTCATTCAGAATTGATGGAGAAATAAAGACGTTCCAAAATCGCCAATCATTAACCAATTTCGTAACCACGAAACCAGCCCTACAGGAGATATTAAGGGGGGCTCTATAAAGGTAAAAAGGCCCCAAGAGTGATACAGAGCAGCAAGTCACAACCGATACAAAGACTTTAAAGAGAAATGGCATCATTAAAATCATATCTGTCAATAATCTCTATCAATCTAAATGGCTTAAACTCTCCCATAAAACGCCACAGGGTTGCAGATTGGATAAAAAGACATGACCCATCCATTTGCTGTCTACAAGAGACTCATTTTGAACCCAAAGATGCATTCAGACTTAGAGTAAGGGGATGGAGTACCATCTTCCACGCAAATGGACCTCAAAAGAAAGCTGGAGTAGCAATTCTCATATCAGATAGACTGGATTTTAAACTAGAGGCCATAGAGAGAGATACAGAAGGGCACTATATTATTCTTAAAGGAAGTATTCAACAAGTGGATATGACAATTATTAATATATATGCCCCCAACAGGGGAGCAGCAAGATACACAAGCCAACTCTTAACCAAAATAAAGAGACATATAGATAAGAACACAGTAATAGTAGGGGACCTCAACACCCCACTATCAGAAATAGACAGAACACCCTGGCAAAAACTAAGCAAAGAATCAAAGGCTTTGAATGCCATACTCGACGAGTTGGACCTCATAGATATATATAGAACACTACACCCCAGAACCAAAGAATACTCATTCTATTCAAATGCCCATGGAACATTCTCAAGAATAGATCATGCTCTGGGACACAAAACAGGTCTCAGCCAATACCAAAAGATTGAAATTATCCCCTGCATATTCTCAGACCACAACGCTCTGAAATTGGAACTCAACCACAAGGAAAAACCTGGAAGAAACTCAAACACTTGGAGGCTAAGAACCATCCTGCTCAAGAATGACTCGATAAACCAGGAAATCAAAAAACAAATTAAACAATTTATGGAGACCAACGAGAATGAATACACAACGGTCCAAAACCTATGGGATACTGCAAAGGCAGTCCTAAGGGGGAAATACATAGCCATCCAAGCCTCACTCAAAAGAATAGAAAAATCTAAAATGCAGTTTCTATATTCTCACCTCAAGAAACTGGAACAGCAACAGAGGGACAGGCCTAACCCACTGACAAGGAAGGAGTTGACCAAGATTAGAGCAGAAATCAATGAATTAGAGACCAGAACCACAGTAGAGCAGATCAACAGGACTAGAAGCTGGTTCTTTGAGAGAATCCATAAAATTGATAGACCACTGGCAAAACTTGTCCAAAAACAAAGAGAAAGGACTGAGATTATTAAAATTATGACTGAAAAGGGAGAGGTCACGACCAGCACCATTGAAATTGCAAGGATTATTAGAAACTTTTATCAACAGCTATATGCCAAAAAACTAAACAATCTGGAAGAGATGGAGGCCTTCCTGGAAACCTATAAACTACCAAGACTGAAACAGGAAGAAATAGATTTCTTAAATAGGCCAATTAACTATGAAGAAATTGAGTCAGTGATAAACAACCTTCCAAATAATAAAACTCCAGGCCCAGACGGTTTTCCTGGGGAATTCTACCAAACATTCAAAGAAGAAATAATACCTATTCTCCTAAAGCTATTTCAAAAAATAGAAACAGAAGGAAAGCTACCAAACTCATTCTATGAGGCTAATATTACCTTGATCCCCAAACCAGGCAAAGACCCCCTCAAAAAGGAGAATTACAGACCGATTTCTCTAATGAATATGGATGCCAAAATCCTCAACAAGATCCTTGCTAATAGAATCCAACAGTACATTAAAAGGATTATCCATCATGACCAAGTGGGATTCATACCTGGGATGCAAGCATGGTTCAACACTCGCAAATCAATCAATGTGATACATCATATCAACAAGAAAAGACTCAAGAACCATATGATCCTCTCAATTGATGCAGAAAAAGCATTTGACAAAATACAGCATCCTTTCCTGATTAAAACCCTTCAGAGTGTAGGAATAGAGGGTACATTTCTCAATCTCATAAAAGCCATCTATGAAAAGCCTACTGCAAGCATTATTCTCAATGGGGAAAAGCTGGAAGCCTTTCCCTTAAGATCAGGAACACGACAAGGATGCCCACTCTCGCCACTATTATTCAACATAGTACTAGAAGTCCTTGCAACAGCAATCAGAAGACAAAAAGGGATCAAAGGTATCCAAATCGGCAAAGAAGAAGTCAAACTGTCTCTCTTTGCAGATGACATGATACTCTATATGGAAAACCCAAAGGAATCCACTCCCAAACTATTAGAAGTTATAGAACAATTCAGTAAGGTGGCAGGATACAAAATCAATGCCCAGAAATCAGTTGCATTTCTATACACGAATAACGAGACTGAAGAAAGAGAAATTAGGGAATCCATCCCATTTACAATAACACCAAAAACCATGCGTTACCTTGGAATTAACTTAACCAGAGACGTAAAGGACCTATATGCTAGAAACTATAGATCACTTTTGAAAGATATTGAGGAAGACATAAAAAGATGGAAAAATATTCCATGCTCATGGATTGGAAGAATTAACATAGTTAAAATGTCCATACTACCCAGAGCAATCTACACTTTCAATGCTATCCCGATCAAAATACCGAGGACATTTTTCAAAGAACTGGAACAAATAGTCCTTAAATTTGTATGGAACCAGAAAAGGCCCCGAATCTCCAAGGAACTGTTGAAAAGGAAAAACAAAGCTGGGGGCATCACAATGCCGGATTTCGAGCTGTACTACAAAGCTGTGATCACAAAGACAGCATGGTACTGGCACAAAAACAGACACATCGACCAATGGAACAGAATAGAGAACCCAGAAATGGACCCTCGGCTCTTTGGGCAACTAATCTTTGATAAAGCAGGAAAAAACATCCGGTGGAAAAAAGACAGTCTCTTCAATAAATGGTGCTGGGAAAATTGGACAGCTACATGCAAAAGAATGAAACTTGACCACTCTCTCACACCATACACAAAAATAAACTCCAAATGGATGAAAGACCTCAATGTGAGACAGGAATCCATCAAAATTCTAGAGGAGAACATAGGCAACAACTTCTATGACATCGGCCAGAGCAACCTTTTTCACGACACATCTCCAAAGGCAAGAGAAATAAAAGATAAAATGAACTTATGGGACTTTATCAGGATAAAGAGCTTCTGCACAGCCAAGGAAACAGTCAAAAAAACTAAGAGACAGCCCACGGAATGGGAGAATATATTTGCAAAGGACACCACAGATAAAGGACTGGTATCCAAGATCTACAAAGAACTTCTCAAACTCAATACACGAGAAACAAATAAACAAATCATAAAATGGGCAGAAGATATGAACAGACACTTTTCCAATGAAGACATACAAATGGCTAACAGACACATGAAAAAATGTTCAAAATCATTAGCCATCAGGGAAATTCAAATCAAAACCACACTGAGATACCACCTTACGCCAGTTAGAATGGCAAAGATAGACAAGGCAAGAAACAACAATTGTTGGAGAGGATGTGGAGAAAGGGGATCCCTCCTACATTGTTGGTGGGAATGCAAGTTGGTACAGCCACTCTGGAAAACAGTGTGGAGGTCCCTTAAAAAGTTAAAAATTGAACTACCCTATGACCCAGCCATTGCACTACTGGGTGTTTACCCCAAAGATACAGACGTAGTAAAGAGAAGGGCCATATGCACCCCAATGTTCATAGCTGCATTGTCCACAATAGCCAAATCATGGAAGGAGCCGAGATGCCCTTCAACAGATGACTGGATTAAGAAGCTGTGGTCCATATATACAATGGAATATTACTCAGCTATCAGAAAGAACGAATTCTCAACATTTGCTGCAACATGGACGGCACTGGAGGAGATAATGCTAAGTGAAATAAGTCAAGCAGAGAAAGACAATTATCATATGATTTCTCTCATCTATGGAACATAAGAACTAGGATGATCGGTAGGGGAAGAAAGGGATAAAGAAAAGGGGGGTAATCAGAAGGGGGAATGAAACATGAGAGACTATGGACTATGAGAAACAAACTGAAGACTTCAGAGGGGAGGGGGTGGGGGAATGGGATAGACTGGTGATGGGTAGTAAGGAGGGCACGTATTGCATGGTGCACTGGGTGTTATACAACTAATGAAGCATCAAACTTTACATCGGAATCTGGGGATGTACTGTATGGTGATTAACATAATATAATAAAATAGAATTAAAAAAAAAGAATATTTATGCTCTTCATTATCCATATAATGACCTTAAAGAAGCGAGAAACAAATTAGTTAATACTGATAGGAGTGTAGACGCAGAATCATGTGGAAACCATAGTCCATTAGCACAGCCTTCTGAGTAACAGAAAATCGCACTTCGTGATTTCTACCAATTCCAGTCATTTACACTTTCTACAGAGAGTGTTCTGCCGCTGTGCTTTCCTAGTTGACTGTCACTAACAGGCAGCACAGAAACCGATTCTGCCAAAGCAGACCTCCTCCTCCCTCCCAGAGCAGCAGTAATAACTGCCATTCCGAGGGCACCTGCTCTGTGCCAGGTGTTATACAAACGGTATGTCTCATTCTTACAAAAAGTGTGCAGGTATTTCCCCCATTTTAGAGATGAGCAAACCAAGGTACAAACAGATGAAATGGTGTTCTCAAAGAATTACAGTTTAACCCACTTTGGGATACGAACCCAAGTTCGACGGACCATAAAACACCTGTTTTTTACACCATACTTCCTGTAGGTACTTGCAGCAGCAGAAACATGGGGAGAGGGAAGAGTTCATCAGATTATTTTAAGTGTTTATCCTCCCCTTTTCTTTTTCAGGACTTTCTTAAAAGATACATTTTGTCTGCCCCCGTACAATTTATCAAATCCTATAAACCAACCAACATTCCAAAGCTGCCATCTTTTAGCACTAGTGGAAGTGTCACCTGAATTCTTTGACTTTGAAAGCCAAAACTCTAAATAATGACATCCTCTGCCATGTGTTTTCTTTCTTTAAAAAGGCCTTGTTTGGGAACACTTAGTGTTCCTTGCTCATAGACTTTGTCGTGTACAGTTTCCAAACTGACACTTCTCAGTGGCACAACCAGGAACCTTAATGTGTGGCTTTTGTTATGTGCCTTTGGAATAAGTTTGTTTTATCAGTTGCAGCTGCGTGGACTTGGCACAACCCATTTGTCATGACCCATTTTGCAGCTATTATTGCTAAATGCGATGTTTTTCTGAGGTGGTGTGGGGTTTTGAGCAATTAGACACCAGAGACTAATCTATCAATAGTCAGGCAACTATGAAATTTTGAAATGGGAAAGATTTACATTTGGAGCTTCTGGATAGTTTCATGAATGCAAATATTTCTGTTCAGTTTAAAGCTGTGTGTTCCTCGGGCCCAGGATCTAGTGTGGGTGGAGGTCTAGGAGGAGGGGGGAGAAACTGTAAGAGTAATTAATTCAGTTCTGCCTCTGAGGTTTCTGCAGGTTGAAGTATTACATGGGAGTTAATGATTTAACCAAACAATACACAAATCATGGAGATGGCCTTTATTAAAAATGTTTAAAATAGCTCCGTTAAAGACCGATGGTGTTTTCTCTTTGGATTGTCTTCTTTATTTAAAAATCGGAACATATCATTACCCGGTCACAATAAATGAGCGCTGATGAAAATAGCTAACTTTTGTGGGTGCTCATTATGTGCCTGCACTGTTCTGAATGCTTAGCACTGACCGTCACAGCGGCCCTACAAGGTACGTACTGTTTTCCCAGATGAGGAGAGTCAGGCGCAGAGAACCCAAGTTCCTTGTCTAAGGCTGAAGACTAGTAGGTAGCCGTCGAGGTGACCTGACCCCGGATTCGCCACTTCAGCCTGTGCTCTGCTACCTACCTCTTGTGACAGGATCGTTGAGGGATGAAATATCCAGGGCTTGCGTTTTCTAGACTGTCGAGCTGTGTCCTTGCTTAGTATTCTGTTCAGCAGAACTAGCCCACTTAGAAGGAGCTCCTGTGAGCTGGTGTAGGGGAGATGTTGCTAAAACTTCTACATTTTGCATCTCCTGCAGATCCCACCTCCAGCTGGGACCCTCATCTATCCACTGGCCGATCGCAGAGTGTCCCCTACCTCCTCTCCAGAGCATCATTCCTTTGTATCTGCTGCCAGAGCCATGGTGCCATTTACTCCAAGGACTAACTTTCTAAAATTCCACACCTGGAGTGACCTCTAGTCGCTCAGCATCCACTTTGTGTCTCCAAATTGTGTAGGACTCTGTAATCTTTTGATTAGTTTCTGAGAAAACACAATGAAGCATTTCACTTTTTTTATTCAAAGCCATTAATAAAATAGGCCATTGGTTAGCCCAACACAAAGCTTCTTTCTCATCTGCCACCAGTACCAGTGGTTCTCTTCATTCCTTGGGCCAGCTTCCCAGGTGGCTCTCGACTTCAAGTCGTATCTCAGCCAGTGTTCAGTCTTATTTCCCCCAAATTCATAAAATGCTTTTCTCCAGGATTTTGGTGAAAGGTAGGCTGTGTCTGTGGTTTTGCTAATGCATCTCCCGGATCTCGAAGAACTACCAGTTTTGCCATGACTGAAATCTTAAAGATCTGTTTCTGCTGTTCGGTTTCTCAAACTGAAACTCATTGGAAAAATAATGTATAATGTTATTTGTTTTATGATAGCAATTATTCCTAATTAAAGCAGTATTTAATGCAATTTCCAGTTATTTTTCTTTGGAGAATTTTGCTATTGCATTACCTTGAATGTTGGGAGGATGTAGTATGTGTTGCGTGTTCCTTACAAAAATAAGTAAGCACAATAAAGTGGATGCTAAACCATCAAACACATAAATGTCCCTGCTGTGTCCCTGAATGTGTAATAAGCAAGTATAATAAATATTTTAATTATAGTTTTGTTATAAATATAACTTATGAGAAGAAAAATTTGATAGGAATAATACTGTATATTGCTAATTTTTAACTGTCCCTACTGGCAAACCTTATGATTCATAGACTTTCTTCATATACAGTATTCAGTGCACAGAAATCTTATGATTGGTTCAAGTACAATAAGTTAAGTGATTTCCAACTAAAACTCTCAAGTCTGAGTCAGTGTTTCTAGTTCTTTTGGCTGTATATTCTTAGTATCAGGGTTTCTTATGCCCTTCTTCCATCTTTGGGGTTTGAGAGCACTGTTTTTGGGAGAGAGTTCAGAAATATATTAGGAAAGAATGAAACAGTTAAAAGTTTTACTTTCAGAGATACTGTAGGTGCTAATACTGGATTTAATCTTTCAGATTTAGTTTCTTTTATGTATCTGTTATTCAGTAAATCTCATTGGTCTGTGTAATATTTTAATTGTATAAAATTCCTTCGTTACTTTAGAGCCTGTAATAGTGTGTCTGTCTGCCTTTTAAACCTGTTGCAATAACTTTGCTGAAATAAGAACACATTAGTAAAACTTTTCTTAAACAAATTGTCTCTGTGTCGTACTTGGTGTGGTTTGGTAATGTGATGTGGCATTAAATTTCGCAGATAAACAATACTACTAGAATCGGGGCAGCTTAATATTTTCCAACAAGCATCTTACACTTATCACACTTTACAGTTTTTTACATGCTTCATCTCATAAGAGGCAGATATGTTAGCTAAAGAGATAAAAACTAAGAAATCATCCCTGATAGTCAAAAATGTATCCAGCTAAAGAAATAAAAGATAGGATGTTTCATTAGGAATAAAATATCAGTTACTGTTACTATCTTGGATCATCTGATGACTCTTTTAAGAGTAAGTGCATTAGTAGAGAATAACCGCTTATAAAATAAGTCCATATTCTGACTTTTGTGAGATTATTTTTCTTTTTTTTCTTTTCTTTTTTTTTTTTAAAGATTTTATTTATTTATTCGACAGAGATAGAGATAGCCAGCGAGAGAGGGAACACAGGCAGGCGGAGAGGGAGAGGAAGAAGCAGGCTCATAGCAGAGGAGCCTGACGTGGGGCTCGATCCCGTAACGCCGGGATCACGCCCTGAGCCGAAGGCAGACGCTTAACCGCTGTGCCACCCAGGCGCCCCGTGAGATTATTTTTCTTTATAAAATGTTCAGCTTCTCTTTCCTACACAATTACAGTAACAGTAAATGGTACTCATAAAGAAGGTCGTAAGACCCTGGCTCCTAGGACAAAGTCATGGTTTCTCAAGAGTAACATGCTTTGTTTTTCATTTTGTTGTTTAACTCCATATAAGGGAGGTCAAAGTATTAGTGCTATATATGATTTATACACTGATGTCCACTTCCCCTTGCCATGTGTCTCCTTCCCCACCCTAATCCTAATTCCATGAGGGCCAAGGTGGTTTCCTAGTTACCCTTGCATCTATCCCTAACTCCCAAGCATCATCATGCAGGGTGATAGACCTATTTAACACTCATATTTGCTAACTGAATAAGATGCAGGCTGACGGGTCATTAGCAGAGTTACTTCACTACATGTTGAGTTAGTAAGGTCTTTGACTTGATAAGATAGCGACTTGTATACTCCCCTTGTAAAGTTCTAAGACTGGAAGGGTATCTGTGGCTTAAACTCCATTAGAATAGCGTTTTGCATGGAGATCACTACTGTCAAGGATTCTGGTTGACCTTTCCCCTCTAGGTAGGAATTCCCAGGGAAAGGGAAAGAATTATATTCAAAACAATCTGAAGTACGTAGATCTATAAATAATGAGTAAGCCTCTAACTCATACTTCGTCCTTTTTTTTATTCTGTAGGTCATTGAAATTGCCAATACGTGATCCCTATCCTCATCTGTGCTTGGTTGGAGGATAAACCAATAAATAAAAGCATGACAGTGACCCACTTTATCTGCAACTGTGTAAGGTGTGAAGGGTTTTACTCTCCCTCCCACCAAAGCTGTGTAGTGAGTGGTTTTATAACAGTTAACTCCACAGTACTCAAAACTCGGAAATGTGTACAAGATAGCAAATATGTACAGTGAATCATGAATGCCAAGATGTAGGTTCTGTACCCCGTAAGTTCTAGGATAGTTTGCTTCAAAACAAACACAGAATTGCATGACTATAATAAAGGTTATAGCTCTTCCGTCTTACATCGTCAGTTCTTCCCCTCCATCTCCAATGCTGCAGAAGTGAGGTTCTGTGAGATCCTGCCTACAAGCCCTGTAGGAATTGCCTACTTGTGAACAAGTTCTTAAACCTCTGCTTCACAGAAAGAAAGAATTTTGTGAATAAAGCACAACCAAAGATTTTGGTTACGGGTCATTGTCAAAATGAGTTTACACCAGCAGAATTTTCTGGTTTTTTAAAAAGAGCATCTGAGCAATGTTAAGTTTTTATTGACCTTATAAGAACTTATTTAACTCTGTGCTCTCACTTTTTTTATGTGGCGTCTTTAATCTTCAGAATCATAAATCACCTTGCCTTTGAAGAATTTATGTTTTTTTCTTTTCAGCTGCAAAGATTTTTTTTAAAAAGTGAAAGGGTGCCTGGATGGTACAGTCGGTTAAGCATCTGTCTGACAGGGTTTCGGCTCAGGTTGTGATCTCAGGGACCTGAAATCGAGCCTTATGTCAGGCTCTGCACGCAGTGGGGAGTCTGCTTGAGACTCTCCTTTGCCCCTCCCACTCCGCTGGCGCTCTCTCTAAATAAAATAAATAAAAACAAAGGGGGGAAGCTAAAAATCAGTCCGTTGGCTGCCAGATCGGTTGTTCTTGATCTTAATGTTTCTGTCCTTGTATATATTTTCTTACCTCGTATTGTCACAGACCAATTTATTGCCAGGAAATGAACATAATAATTTGTATTCAAAATGTTTTGGCAATTAGTCTTCTGGGAACAAACAAATGCCAAACAACATAACCATAGAAGCTCCGATTCTGTGAGATACAAGGACTTAGATGGGGGCACCTGGGTGGCTGTCGTTAAGCATCTGCCTTGGGCTCAGGGGTGACCCTGGCATTCTGGGATCGAGCCCCACATCAGGCTCCTCCACTGGAAGCCTGCTTCGTCCTCTCCCACTCCCCCTGCTTATGTTCCCTCTCTCTCTGGCTGTCTCTCTGTCAAATAAATAAATAAAATCTTTTTAAAAAAAATTTTTTTTAAATACAAGGACTTAATGTAATGTGACCTTTTCCTCCCAATTAAAGGATTGGTGGGCACATTCTATATCTTTGTGTATCTCATACAATGCACAAATGTTTTATTTAGTCCAATTCCTAATTTCTTAGATGTTTGAAGGATTATGTACTTGAAAAAGCAACATTATTTTAGATGCGACCGTCTACTTTTAAAATGAGTGATGCTTCAGTTAAACAATTAGGAAAGGAAAGGCCTAACAACATGTTGTGGGCATTTTTAATATAGCAGAAAAATATAATCACTTAACATCTAATGATATGGAGGGACGACATCAGGATGGGAAAATCACCTTTTTAAGTAACCAGAATTCCCAACAGAAACCATATTGACAGAAACTTTACCAACCCCTGCTGGCAAGAGCCACATATTAAAAATAATCAGATCCCTGATAGAGACTCTGTGAGAAAACTCTGAGGGGGACAGAGCTTGTGTACATTGATTTCTATTCCCCGGTACTATATAGGTTTTGAAGTGACCACAATTTTTCTGTTTATCAAGGTAATGTGCAGTGTCAGGATAATACTGCAGTTGCATATTAACTCTATGTAATAGTTAAAGGCAGAAAGTAAAAATGCCTCCGGGACTGGAGGAACCATTTAGGGTAAAATTTAGTCTAATCAATTCATTCTACAGACTTATTAAGAACTTAAAAAATTATTTGCCTCGCCTGACAAAGCCTTAATAAGGTTTTTTTATGGAACTTGACATGCTGATTCTAGAAAAAGTGAAGAGACCTGCCCTACAACTAGCAAGATAATATATTAAGTTGTAGTACTTAACATGGGGCATTGGTACGAGGATAAGCTGATGGAATAATGGAATAGAATAGAGACCTAGATGCAGGCTCAAGCTTGTCCGGTGGGCTGGATAGTCTCCTTTTGCCCTTCCAGATCCTTTCTCCTCCATGTGCTTCTTCTGTTCTAGAAAACTGATCCCTGCAGATGGCATCAACAGGTTCCCTTGGCCTGTGGCTTCCAGTAGGATTCAGCCAACGGGAGAAATGAATGAGCAGGAAATCTGAGCATGGTACACTGATTCATGAGAGTGGCTAGCTGGCCAGCTACTTAGGGACCAGGAAGGACAAAAGGGGAAGGCTGGTGAAGAATGGAACACTCTGGAAGAACCTCTAGGAACTGTATCAGAGTGTGAAGAAATCCATATGCCATGGAAATGCCCACAAGATAGCGTGCACTGCAGAGAGGGTTTCACTGTGGACATGGAAAGTTCTCCGATGTCAGTCAGCCTCTTCGTAGCGTCCCTGGTGCTTGCTCATTTGGACCATGTAAAATGGTCACGGCAGCAAGGATGGAGGCTACACGTGACTCTGCATTGACTTCTGCTCATTATGACTGATTCGGCTACTGCCACTGCCAAATGCCCAAATGGCCAACAGAGGCCAACACTAAGCCCCCAAGGGGCACTATTCTCCAGAGGGGGTTTTGATTAGAACAAACTGGACATTTTAATTACTGAATGGGCACTATGTTTTGTGACTTATAAAGATCATAGGACTTTTTTTTTTTTTTAAACCGAAGAGTGACAAGAGTAATCATGGACCTTCCTCAGTTTTCATCCGGGGTAGGGAAAGAACTATACCCACCCAACAAATCAATATAAAGGGACAAAAATAATATTAGAGACAAAAATAAAGTTCCTTTACATTATATTCCATGAGTTATCCTAATTGATACACATACACAAAATTTGTATATATTACCATATTATTTTTGGATACATAGGTCTATGGTAAAATACGTCCACATGCCTGGGAACAATGAACACTAAGCTGACTGAAGCTGGTGGTTGCCTGTAGAGAGAGAGGAAAGAAAATGGTGTCTGAAAGAGGAGTACAGGGCTTAGATTGAATTTGTAATATGAAACGGCTTATTATTTTCTATACGTTTTCAAATTTAAAATATTTCTACAAAAACAACCAACTGTATAGGTCCATACTGTATCTAAATATTATACACACCAGTTAGTATCTTCAGTGTCATGATGGGCTTTGATAATTTGGACACAATACCCACACCCCCTGGGATTTCACTCAGGTCTCTCTTTTCAATTTCCTCTAAGCATTCAGGCCTATTTGTCTCATTGGCCTCACTGTCCAGAAGCACTAGCCTCAAAAAAAAAAAAAAAAAAAAAAAAAAAAAAGAAGCACTAGCCTCTGACTCCTGCTACTTCTAAATATACCAAAAAAGTGAAAAACATGGACAAAGGGCTTTTTCCTGCTTTCAGATATGTGAGTAGCCCTTTAAAATAAATGAATTAAACTCCCAGCCTAAGCGGCATGCAGCCGAGGGTAAAGTTCAGGGTCAAGCTGGATTTCTCATGTAAACACGTCGAAGATGAAAGAAAGAGAAGCTGAGTAGGAAACTTATGGTCTCACTTCCTCATAAACAGGGACAAGTCCAAAGTCACTTCAGCCTTCCCAGAGCTCCATAGGTCACATCCAAAGCTTCCTGACCCTAACAAGTCAGCAACGTGTACAATGACATCGCCCATGGCAAGATCAGCTACAACAAGTGGCCCAAAGCTTCTGGTTCTTGTCTCCAGAAATATCAATAGTTAACACAACTTCTTTCATGACCAGATTTCAGTATTTTCAGCTGAAAACATTTTCATAACTAAACTGGACATAATAGAAACTGACAATGCCATGGCTTTCATCACTGGGATACTCAAAAGGTGGAATTATTACATTATCTGCTCTAGCTAATTTAATAGTAAAATACTCAGATAATGTTCTGTGGCATGGAACCCAGTTAAAAACTGTCTGTTCTCCAGCCTTCTGATAGAGGATGAATATTGAACTCAATTAAAATGTTCAGTTCACCAACAAGAAACCTGTAAGAAGTGTTTAAATGAAAAAACCTAGACATAACGCCAGAAGCTTTTCAGATGTGACAGATTTTTATATTTCATATTTTTATATTAATGCAGGCCTCTTTTTTTCTTATTATTTCAAGCACTGACATCTCGAGAGATGTATAATTTATACAAGCTCCATGTAAAAATAAAAGAGAATGGTAGTAATGACAATATAATTCCAACTCTGTAACTTGAACTAGAAAGTTTAGAACTTAGAAAAGTTTTAAAATAAGTCTTCAGGGGTGCCTGGGTGGCACAGCGGTTAAGCGTCTGCCTTCGGCTCAGGGCGTGATCCCAGCGTTATGGGATCGAGCCCCACATCAGGCTCCTCCGCTATGAGCCTGCTTCTTCCTCTCCCACTCCCCCTGCTTGTGTTCCCTCTCTCGCTGGCTGTCTCTATCTCTGTCGAATAAATAAATAAAATCTTTAATAAATAAATAAATAAATAAAATAAGTCTTCATGTATCTTGTCAACTCAGGAAAACTGATACCCATATATAGATGAGTCCCAATCGTATTTTAAGAGTTGTCCCTACACAGAAAAGTCCTTTCAATAAACTTTACTCCAACGTGGAAGAGTGGAAAGACCATCTTGTTCATTGTATGAAGTTCTCAACATGGAGCCATGTCTACGATCCATTAACACAGAAAAAGGTAAAGCATTAAAATGAAAACCAATGAGTGGAATTTTGATACAGGGTGGACTCGAGCAAGGCTACCCTCTAAGCATCTTCGTATGACCGTAATCAAACCTTTACCCGTGGCTACATACTTAAAAACAAAAAAGAGCCATCCTAAATTGTAAGTACTTAGAAATACTGAGTTTGGCCTGGTTTTCATTTAGACCTAAAGACCATTCCCTAAATTACATGGACCCTAATAAACACAAAGAAGGCCTGCCAGCACTTAGACGCCCCTGACATAAGGTCACACGAACTTCTTGATGGAAAGATCACATTTCTCTTTGTTGACTCATCCAGAAAATCATTAAGAAAATAGTTTTCTGTAACCTGCTATATGGCCATAGTTTTTCAGAAGATAAATTGCATTTTTTTTTAAAAGGAAAAGGCGTGGTCATTATGCATTCTGCAATGACAAAATGACAATACAGTTTTTTCTCTCCTTCACTGTTTCCCGCTCATCTCTGCTGGAATTTATCCATCCTTCCTGCAAACTGTGTCACATGTTACCTCCTCAGGGAAGCTGCTATAGGCTGAATGACTGTGACCCCTCAAAATTCATATTAGAATCCTAGCCTCCAGCCCCTAATTCAGAGCCCTCATGAATGAGATCAGTGCCCTTATAAAAGCAGCCCAGAAAGTTCCTTTGCCCCTTCCATCATGTGAGCTTACGATGAAAAGACAGCCTTCTAGGAAGTGGGCGCTCACCAGACACCGACTCTGTTGGCACCATGATCTGGACATCCCAGCCTCCATAACTGTGAAATATAGGTTTCTGCTGTTTAGAAGCCAAATCGTCTATGGTATTTTATTATAGCAGCCCAAATGGACTGAAGCAGATGCCTACTGCGACCTTCTAAAATGTCCCCACCTGCAACATTCTGTTACCCAGCTTTATTTTCTACCACCTGACAAATAATTATTGGTTAATTGTCTATCGCCTATCACAGAGTCTGTGTTTTCTATTCACTGCTTTTTCTTTAGCACTGACACAGAGCCTGGCAGTAGCTACTCAAACAAATATCATTAGCTGCTCAAGAAACCCTATGACCCAGCCACTGCACTACTGGGTATTTACCCCAAATACAGACGTAGTGAAGAGAAGGGCCATATGCACCCCAATGTTCATAGCAGCTCTGTCAACAATAGCTAAATCATGGAAGGAGCCGAGATGCCCTTCAACAGATGACTGGATTAAGAAGCTGTGGTCCATATATACAATGGAATATTACTCAGCTATCAGAAAGAACGAATTCTCAACATTTGCTGCAACATGGACGGCACTGGAGGAGATAATGCTAAGTGAAATAAGTCAAGCAGAGAAAGACAATTATCATATGATTTCTCTCATCTATGGAACATAAGAACTAGGAGGATCGGTAGGGGAAGAAAGGGATAAAGAAAAGGGGGGTAATCAGAAGGGGGAATGAAACATGAGAGACTATGGANTAAAAAAAAAGAAATACTTGTTGAATGAAGAAATAAATGCAAGCATGGATGATGGGCGCTGTACTGGATCTGAGGGCTACCTTCAGGGAATTCACAACCTAATGGAAGAAACAGACATGTGAAATCTGCCACGTAGCATGAAAAATGTTATGCCAGAAGAGTATAAGGTATATGGGTGACCTAACGAAGGGGTGGATAGATTAGGAATGCTTGTCACAGACGAAGAGTTACTTCAGCTGAGTCTTGAAGGACGCAGAGGAGTTCACCAGGTGAAATAAAGAGAAGCCTAGAAAGAGGGAACAGCATGTGCAAAGAAAGAAGACAAAATCCCTCGTGTCCCTGAGTAGTTCAACAGGACTGGAGCAAAGAGGGTATAAGGGAGGAAGACCTATACTACAAGAAAATCAGCAGCACTGTTCTCCAAGAGAATAACTAAAATCACACCAGTGCCTGCTAGCCTCCCTACCTCTCTCGAGGGATTTTACTTTGTCCCGCACCTCCGGTGCAGGTGTCTAGGCCTAAGGGCAATGATGTGCTAGCCTACAGGTGTTCTGTTCACAATCTCCTCTAAGGAAAATGTCAAGAGTGCAAAATAGCAGAATAAAAAACCCAGAAGTAAACCCACAACTATATGGTCAATTGATCTTCGACAAATCAGGAAAGAACATGCAATGAGAAAAAGACAGTCTCTTCAACAAATGGTGTTGGGAAAACTGGACAGCAACAGGCCAAGGAATGAAACTGGCCCACTTTCTGTCACCACACAGAAAAATAAATTTAAAACGGATTAAAGACCTAAATGTGAGACAGGAAACCATCAAAATCCTAGAGGAGAACATAGGCAATAACTTCTTTGACATCGGCCAGAGCAACTTCTCTCAAGATAGGTCTCCTAAGGCAAGGGAAACAAAAGCTAATATGGGGCTACATAAAAATAAAAAGCTTCTGCACAGCAAAGAAAACAATCAACAAAACTAAAAGGAAACCTACGGAGTAGGAGAAGATATTTGCAAATAACATATCCAATAAAGTGCTAGTATCCAAAATATAGAAAGAACTGAGACAACTCAACACCCAAAAAAACCAAATAATCCAATTTTAAAATGGGCAGAAGACATGAACAGACATTTTTCCAAAAAAGACACACAGAGGCCAACAGACACATGAAAAGATGCTTATCATCACCTGCCGTCAGGGAAGTACAACCAAAACTACCATGAGATATCACGCCACACCGTCAGAGCGGCAAAGATCAACAACACATGAACCAACAGGTGTTGATGAGGATGTGGAGAGAAAGGAATCCTCGTGCACTGTTGATGGGAATGCAAACTGATGCAGCCACTGTGGAAAACAGCATGGAGGTTCCTCCAAAAGTTAAAAGTAGAACTAGCCTACAGTCCAGCAATCATACTACTGGGATTTACCAAAAGAATACAAGAACACTAATCCAAAGGGATACATGCACCCCTATGTGTATTGGCAGCATTATTTACAATAGCCAACATATGGAAGCAGCCCAAGTGTCCATCAGTTGATGAATGGATCAAGAAGATATGGGGTGTGTGTGTGTGTGTCTGTGTGTGTGTGTATGTATGTACTATTCAGCCATTAAAAAAATGAAATATTAACCACTTACAACAACATGGATGGAGCTAGAGAGTATAATGCTAAGTGAAATAAGTCAGTCAGAGAAGGACAAATACCATATGATTTCACTCATATGTGGAATATAAAAAACAAAACAAATGAACAAAGAGAAAAAGAGAGAGAAACCAAGAACCTGACTTTAAACCACAGAGAACAAACCGATGGTTCCCAGAGGGCAGATGAGCGGGGGGAGGGGTGCAATAGGTGATGGGGATTAAGGAGCGTGCTTGGTGATGAGCACAGGGTGATGTATGGAAGTGATGGATCACTGTATTGCACACCTGAAACTAATATAACCGTGTATCTTAACTAACTGGAATTTAAATAAAGCCCTTTTAAAAGAGTGTAAAATAGGAACACTGAAGCAAAAGATCATTATCTTATGCTTCGCTTGGGAGGCAGCAGCCTCCGACTGGCATCAATGCCTCTGCTGCCTTAGTGACAAAGAGGAGGCAGGGGGGCTAGGAGGGAGATGGCATCGAAGGGTCTTTGCTCAGCCTTGGGAAGCCTGTGTCCAAGCTGAAATTTGGAGCCACGTGATCTCTTTCCTGGGTCCATTCTCCTTCCAGAAAATGAGTATCCAGACGTAGCAAACTGACTTTTCTTTGATATTCTGAGGCTGATTCTACAGTCATGAAAAAAGCATCCTCCCATTAACCATTAGAAAACGAAGTGCAGAGGTGAAGGTAGGAGTTATGTATCTGTGCCAGAAACTAGAAATATGTGAGGACCAACGAAGGAAGAGAGTCACACCGTGTTGCTACAGGGGAGGGCACAGACAAGACAGAGAACGTAGCACTGACGGTTTGTGCATGCTTAAACAAATTATTTATTACAAATCATATTTGCCTTTCCCTGTTAAAACTCTTAGAACCGTGATCTCAAAACTTAGAAAAGAAGAACTTAGAAGAGGTCTGAAAAGTGTACATGTTTGTTGAAGACATTTCTGGGTTAATTTAACGTGCTTGAAATCAAGATGGGTACGGGATGAGGAAAGAAATCTGAAGGGGGAGAAAAGGAATTTGGATTATCCTGAATTGCCCAGATCTTACATTTGTCAAGGAGATCCAACCAGACTCTGGCCTCCTGAGTTTTCCAGCATCTGCCCATACAAGCTCGTATGGTATTTTACCATTGCCCAGAAAAATACTTGCAAGTTCACCCATCAATATCTTTCCTTGAGCAGCTAAGGAAACATCCTAAGTACTTCTCTGTACTCTCCCTTAATAATGAAAGTTGCCTAAAAATTTCCTATCCTTAGTCCAAATTGTCATTCATTCAGAACAACTGGGAGTTCAACTTCCCTTAATATACTCCCCAAAACGTAAGGCTTTGCTTCTCAGGGCAATGAGACCAAGAATGTGATGGAATTTAGAGGAAGGAGACAATGAGGAACAGCTGTTGACCAAATGAGCAAGGGCAGGGATGATATGAGAACAATAATGATAATATTATTTTGTATTTCAAAAGCACCTTTCTGCAAAAGGCTCACAGTACTGTATAGATTATGCAGATTTTGTCTCATCCTTGGTGACTGAAAAACAATTAGAGTCATTCTTATTAACGTGTATTTCCATAGCTATCCACAAATATTTTGGCTGTTTCTATTTGCTATGTCTATAACTGCAATTAATTTCTTCACTGAGCAGTATCGGGAAATTGCATTAACTTCTCGGCTCTTCAGTCGTATAGGCTGATGTTTTCCGTAATGTCGGGCAGTAGCTTTTCCCTTCTTTTGCCCTGTTTGTGGCTTCATGTTGTGCTTGTCTGAGTCCAGGTTAGTACGTGTCTTGCCCTTTCAATCATCAGAACTTGCCTACAAACTCTGCCTCGCAGTTCCATTTACCACCATCAAACTGCACCCTCCTGCTGTCATAACCTCTGTGATTCTCTTTTATGTTACTGTTTTAATGAATGGCATTCCATTTACATGGCTGTGTAGTCGTGTTTTTTTTTTAATTTTGTGGCAGTAGGTACATACACATCAACCTGATTTTTCTCTTCAGTCTCCATATTGTAACTTAAGACATGTCTTTTCTCCCACCTTCCTGAACTTGACAGTGCCATGTGACCAAGGATTTCATCACAGGTTTTTCCCCAAGTAGTTCTATATATTCTTTCTGGACATCTCCTTAAATCCTCCATTTTTACATAGCAGAAAACTTTCGCTGAAAATTCATTGTACTATAATGTGGTTTCATCTGATGCATATTAGTTGGAATCAAAGATCTTAGAAGTGAAAGAGGGCCCCTCGATTTTTTTTATCTATCCCTCTGCCTTCAGGAAGATACACAGTGCTCTCTCTATTAAGGAAGCAGG
Organism: Ailuropoda melanoleuca; assembly: GCF_002007445.2. Taxonomy (NCBI): domain Eukaryota; kingdom Metazoa; phylum Chordata; class Mammalia; order Carnivora; family Ursidae; genus Ailuropoda; species Ailuropoda melanoleuca. The sequence goes on along the minus strand of NC_048235.1, from coordinate 30,931,842 downwards.
AGTTGGACCCCCGCTCCCCAGCTGAGGAGCAGGGGGAGACTGGAAAAGGCAGTTGGCACTGGAGAAGGGAAGTCTCTGAGTCAGTGAATTAATCAGTTGGTACTTGGGTGGAGAAGTTACCAGTGCTTGGACTCAAATCTATAACAACCACTGAAAAGCTATGTAGGAATGAAAATTACAGAAGAATGGGATTGTGCTCAACAGCTAATGTTCTGATCATCTAATGCTACACAACAAACCACCCCAAAACTTAGGGGTTTAAAACAATATTTTGCTCAGAAATCTGCAATCCAGGCAGGGCTCTGCAGGGACAGCTCATCTCCAACCCCTCTGTGTTAGCTGGGATTGCTCACAGTCTGAGGGTTAGAATCATAGGAAGGCTCACTCAGCTCAGACATCTGGAGGAGAACATATGGGACTGCTGGGGCTCCATCCAGAGACATCACTCTCTACTCCATGTGACCTTTCCGTAGGGACCTTTCAGCATGGCAGCTGCAGGATAGCCAAACTCCTTACATATCAGCTCACTGCTCCCAAGGGATATAGCTCAAGAAAGAGAGTCGGGTGGAAGCTGCACCACCTTTTAAGGCTTAACTCCGAAAGTCAGACAGCATCACTTCTGCCACATTCTTCTGGTCAAGGCGATTACAAAGTGCTCTTGAACACTGACCTCTGTGCTCTGGAGCCAAAGTATGTAACACGAAGACAGAGTGTGCACATAAAGAAGGAAGATAGTTATTACTTTGCCAGGCAAAGGAGGCTGCGGCAGGCTAATGCCGCCAGGACTGCAAGCGCACCCACAGTGAAAGGCTGAGGGGTTTCATAAGAAAATACAGGCTCTGGTTGGTTTGGGTAGGAAGCTGGTACTTGCTGCCAGCCGCATTCGTCATGTCTTCAAGCTGGTCTCATGACAAGTGCTGGTGCTGGCCATCCCTGTCTTGTTACTAAGTATACACTGAGATCAGCAAGATGTCAATATTGACACTGAGCTCCTGGAACAAAGGATTCTACAGAAAAACAAGTGAAAGGGAGGAGGAGGCTTCAAGAATTAGGAACAGAAAAATCTGTTTAGTTTGATGTCAAGCCTTGCTGAAGCACTAGTGTGTGCGTCTTGATTTCCAGCCATCTTTACGTTTCTCTAGAGGTTTCAGAAGGTCTTCCCAGAGGCAAGAATATAGACACACCCCCTCCCTCAATGGAGGAGTGTCAACCTCACATTGCAAGAAGAGTACGTGGGATGAGATCTATACCAGAGCAGCTGTCTTTGGAAAACAGAGTCTGCCCCAACTGAAAACCACGGGATTACCAAACCATTGAAACGGCCCTTGAAAAGACCATCCATTGTCACTAACAAAACTCATTCTGCAAGACAAGCTCAAACATAATTGTCCCTTCCTTTTGGAATCCCTCAAGGTCCCTCAGCTTCCATAGCCCTTTGTAAATATGCCCATCTGCTACTCAGGATGTTGTTCTATTTTCAAAACATGATTGTAATCAAATAAATCAGTATAGCGTAGGAAACACCACAATTAGAGTCTTCAGACTGATGGGGAAGTGACACTTGAGAGGAGCCACAAGCGGTACTTTGTACAGAAAACAGGGCAGAGAGAAAACATCAGCAATTCTGAGAAAAACTGACATCACACAAAGAGAATATGAATATGTACATACATATATATATGTTTTTGTCCTACATTAAAGGTAGAAGGCATAGCAGTACGGTAAATGTCAAAATAACCTCGAGAGTGGAGCAGCTGGAATGGAAGCATAGCCTGAAGCTGTGTTCTCCAACCTCACCTGCATCAGAATCACTTGGAGAGCCTGTCCAAACACCCCCCGAGCTTCTGACTCAGCAGGGCTGGGTCGGGCCTGAGAATCTGCATTTCTCAACGAGTTCTGGAGCAACGCTATTGCTTGTGGTCTGGCACCACGCTTTAAGAACCACTAGCCTAGGGGCCCCTGGGTGGCTCAGTCTTTAAGCGTCTGCCTTCGGCTCAGGTCATGATCCCACCGTTCTGGGATCGAGCCCCGCGTCAGGCTCCTCTGTTGGGAGCCTGCTTCTCCCTCTCCCACTCCCCCTGCTTGTGTTCCCTCTCTCTGTCAAATAAATAACTAAAATCTTTAAAATATATATATTATAAAGAAAAAGAAAAAACTAACCTAAAGGTTCTTAGACCTGGAAGTAGTGGCCACAGCTGAAGCCTTGGCGAACCAGAAGCGTCACAAGAGCGGTGGGCAGGGAACACGACCCACGAGACGGAAGTGGCCTGATTTTGACAGAGCCCATTTCTCTCTTTGTCCCCCCCGTAGGCCCGGGCACGCTCCTGCGATTGCACCGCGGGCCCCCACCGCACCTCCAAGGGTGACTCCGCCGGGCCTCTGCAGCCACGGTGGCGATGCGCCCCCTCCCGACGGTCTCGGGTAGTGTCATCCGTGAACGCACACAGCCGGCCGGCAGAGGCGGGTGTGGCTAACCTCCATCCGTGAGACTGTCGGGGGAACTGGCTGCGGTGATCCGAGTCCCCGCCCCCGAGCCGTGATTGGTCAACGCCGCCCGAGCGCGGTGACGTAAAGCCGGGGCGGAAAGTTTGTGACAAGAGCGCGGGAGCTGGGAAGTCCGGGGTCGGCTACGTCCGGGAAAGGCCTTCAGAAGATTGTTTGGCTGCCAGGTGCTCCTTGGGAAATCGGGGCTTCTTCCTCACGGCTTTCCTCACGGCCTGTTACGTCGGAGAGCCTGTCTCCCAGGTACCCAGGTGAGCATCCAAGTGGGACCTCTGGTAGTGTGTGTGTGTGTGTGTGTGTGTGTGTGTGTGTGTGTGTGTGTGTGTTGGGGGAGGGGATTACTGTGCTCGTGGCACCCAGACCGGAGAGGGGCGGGAGGAGTATGCTCAGTTTCCCTGATGCTCCGAAGACATCCTCTCGTCCCCACCACCCACCTTCTTAGCATTTGGGATCACTGGTCCGATGGTGCTGGGCCTTGTGGCTCTGGTTGATTAGTCCTTGCAACAAGTTTAGGTGCCTGCTGTGAGTTAAGCACTGTGCTAAGCCCAGGGAGTACACAGGTAATGATGTCCCACTACTTAACGAGCGCCTGGAAGTGCCGGGAACAAAGCAGATGCGTGATTCCTATTTGAACTGAAGCGAACACAGCCCCAAAGGAAAGGACTCTACCGGGAAGACAAACAGTTATTATGTGGCGTGACAGATGCTCAGTTCGAGGTGTATGGGGAAACACTTTTTTTTTTAAGTTTTTATTTTATTTATTTGGCAGAGAGAAAGACAGCCAGTGAGAGAGGGAACACAAGCAGGGGGAGTGGCAGAGGAAGAAGCAGGCTCCCAGTGGAGGAGCCCGATGTGGGGCTCGATCCCAGGACTCTGGGATCACGCCCTGAGCCGAAGGCAGACGCTTAACGACTGAGCCACCCAGGCGCCCCTGGGGAAACAGTATTAAGGGGCGACCTCTGAGAAACTGATACCTGACCTAAGGTTCGAAGGAAGAGGCAAAGAATTGAAAAGAATCAAAGCCTGTGAATTGACTAGCGATTGCCAGTGAGCCTCTACAACACCAGCGGTAGATGGACAGTTGCCTATTCTTGCAAATAAACGGAAACCACACTGCAGGGTATTGGTTCTTTTATTTTCATTAGGTACCGGTTTCAGAGAAGATGACAGAGGAACTGGACCTCACAGGACAGGACTCTGATGCGGGTAGTGAAGAGGTGGTCCTAACTCCTGCAGAGCTCATTGAAAGGCTGGAGCAGGTAAGCATTTTATTTCACAGAGTCATTGCGAGGACTAAATGAGATAATATATGTAAAATGTTTAGCATATTGTTTGACACATGGTAAGCAGTCAGTGTTAGCTGTGAGTAGTAATAATCCTTACAATAACCCAATGAGGCAAGTATTACTGAACCAAGTCTCTTTGACTACAAAATATATGCTCTTAATCTACTACACCTGTTGCCTTATTCTTGTCTTCTCTCTTTAACAGCCCCTTTCTGGAACTCTCTTCTGTTTGTTACTCTAGTATTCTCCATTCTGTCCTACCATGCATGTCATCATGAGTGACAAAAGGAAGATAATTTTAAAATTATATCTTATATGATAATTCCTCATTTGTTTTTATATCACAGGCCTTTTTGAAAATCTGGTGAAAACTGGCACTTTTCCCAGAATAATATACGTACACACACATATCCAGAAATTTTGCATCTAATTTCAGGAGATTCAGACACCCTGAAATCTGCCCACCTATTTTAAGAGCCCCTGCTTTATTAGGAAAGGATTTGTGAAATAAAAATTCAAAAGCACAAAGCATAAAGGAAAAAATGGATACATTCAGCTACATTAAAATTGAGAACTTTTGTTTTCACATATTGATGACAGTAAAAATACATGCTGCAAAACTGGGAGAAAATATTTGCAGTATTAGTATCCACACTATATAAACAAACTTTACAAACTACCCAATAGAAAAAATAAAGTCTTGACACTCATCTCCCGGAAGTGGAAACCAAGATGGCCACTAATCGTATGGAAAAGATGTTTGGTCTTTTTAATAATCAGTAACCTAAAAATTTAAATCCCAAGGAGATACCACTTCATACCCATCAGATTGGTAGAAATGAAAAAGATGAACAATAAAAAGCAACATATAAATAAAACAATATAAAGGATTGTGGAGCCATTTACACACTTGTTTACTCTGGTGAATTGGTGCACTTTGAAAAATAATTTATCATTGTCTTGTCAAGTTGAAAACATACATATCTTGTATCCCAATCTTTCTGTTCCCAGGTACAAACCCTAGAGAAAACTTCCAGGAGACATGCACAAAATGATCATAGTATTGCTTGCAATAGTTAAAAACCAAAAGTAACCCAAATATCCATCAACAATAAGATGAATAAAAAGTTACGATCTATATACACAATGGGAAAAAAAGACAGCAATAAAATGAGTGAAAGAGTCCTGCAACAACATGCATGACTTTCGGAGCATAATGGTAGAACAATAAAAAATAAGGTTTTGAAGAAACCATTTATGCTGAGCTCAAACACTTGCAAACCAGGCAGAGCTCATGGCACACGCTGGTATGCTGTAGTGCGTCGCAGTGTTGACCGTCTGCCCTCTGGGATAGCCGGAGCCCCCGGGCTGGTTGCCTCTTGTGGCTGTGAGGGGCTCCTTGGAAGCCCGCCCAGCCTCGGCTTGGCAGTGGGTGAGCAGGAGTTTCATCTCGCCTGAAACTCTGTTGCAGTGCCCTGAGCACAGCCCAGGAGTTGGTCCACCGCCCCCCCAGCTGCTGTAGCCGGACACAAACTCGTAGGCTGCAGAGCATGGCCTGAGGAGCCACCTGACAGGGCCACTGATAAACACAACTCCAGGAGCATATATAGGATACTCATGAATGCCTGTTAAAAAAAGGATTTAAAAGTTATTACCTACAGTGCAGAGTTTCTCACTTTAACGATTGTATTTGTTTGCTAAGGCTGTATTACAAAGCATCACAGACTGGGTGGATTAAACAACAGACATGTATTTTCTCAACTCTGGAGGGTGGAAGTCTGAAATCAAGGTACTGGCACCGTAGGGTTCTTCTGAGGCTTCTCTCCAGGATTGTAGATGACCATCTTCTCCCTGTGTCTTCACGTGGTCTTCCACGCGTGTCTGTGCTCAGATTTCCTCCTCTTGGAAGGACACCAGTCATTGAATTAGAGCCCGCCTAATGATCTCATTTTAACTTAATTACTTAACTCTTTAAAGACCCTGTTTCCAAATGCAGGCACATGCTGAACTGCTAGGAATTAGGACTTCAACATACGAGTTGGGAGTGGAGAGGAACACAGTTAAGCCCATAACGATGAACAGATTGTCATTAAAAATTTTGATCAGGAGTCAGATGTAGCTATTTCAAACATAGAACCTGGTTATTTTTTTAAAAAAGACCATGGATTTAAATGCAAATTTCTCACTAAATATTTTGAAAACATTTTGTTTGAAAGTTTTCTACTAATATAAATTTTTCCTAATGTTTTAAATATTTTTACCAAAATAATTTCATAATGTCAATGAGAAATCCCCCTCAAATCTACCCCATTTTACCCCAGTGTACCCAACAAGTGCTATCATTTTCTTTGAAATCATTAGGAATCATGTGGAGATACAAATGTAGTGAGCCCATAGAAAATTAAATACCAAGGTCAGGCTAATGATTACCTTTGAAGAGGGAGGAAGACACAGGGACTTTTAAAATAATGATAATACTTGCTGATGAAGTTATGTGTACACAGGAGTTTATATTTCTATTCATGTTATATGTGACAAATATTTCTATACCTATTCAGTATTTAATAAAATCTGTTAAAAAGAAAAACTCCTGCTTTGTAAGTCCTCCATGACAGTTCGATCTTTTCTCATTTGTAATAATCCTTGAAAATGCAGACTTTCTTTCTAGTTAACTTTTACAGCACTATTACAGGAGCTTGAGCCCGTGAAAAAAAACTTTTATGATAGTAGCACTACCTACTATTTAATAATATGTCTTCATGGTGATAATTGGAGACTCAGAGACTCAAGGACGTCGAAAGGAATAAAGTGAGCCTGATTCGCATGTAATTTTGAGCTTTGCTTGCAACTGACTTTCCTGTAATTGAAAGACAAGGTTAGCTTTCCTCAGTCACCTGTGGATATTTCAGTTCTCTAAGCCTTGGTAATTTCTGAAATGTACCAAATATCTGGGCCTGAGTCATAAATTAAGCATTTAACCCCTTGTTCCAAAACTATTTAATAGTTGATCCTTTTATATTGTGATCCTTTATACTCTTAGGCAGTTAGTAAATAATCTGTGTTTTCTCATTAATAAGATAAGGATAACTGTATCCATTCCTCTCAGATATTATAATAATGAATAAAAAAGTATTTGCAAAGTGCCTTAAGCTCCCCAAATGAGAAGTGTAGATTTAGGTTACTTCATCTCTCAAAATAGAAGGGCGCTGGCGCCCCCTGGTGGGAAATAGCGGGTGAAGTCGTAGGAACGTGTTGATGCTCTTTGGTGAAAGGTACTGTTTGAGCACCAGGTGGTGGTGCTCTCACTAGTAGGCATCATAGCATTTTTTTTTTTTTTAAATAAATGGTATTAGGGAACTGGAGAGGCAAACTGACAACATTTTTGAAGTGAACAGTGATTTTTTTTGCAATTTTGGTTAAATATAAGTTTGGAAGCACAGCCTTCCCACTAAAAGAAATAGAAAATTCATCCATAAACATAGCTTGTTTTCAAAGCATTTCCAGTATTTCCAACTCATGGGCAAACAGTTTTCTATGCCAGAAATAGCTGTGATTTTCACGGGATATGTACAGACTCACAGGGTTATTTTGCTCCATTGTGAACGACACTGATATATATATATATATGTATATTTATTTATTTATTTATATTTATATTTGGTGGGGGGCATTGTTTTTTAGGCCTGGATGAATGAGAAGTTTGCCCCTGAGCTGCTGGAAAGCAAGTCTGAGATTGTGGAATGTGTCATGGAACAGCTAGATCACATGGTAAGAGTTGCTTATGTCGGGATTACAAAGGAAGAGATCTTGAGAAGGGTTTGTCAGCATAGGGAGAGGCTGAAGTCTGATATGAAATCCATTTTTGTTTGGCCCAGCCTAGTGGGTTTTTTTAATCTTGAATTAGTTACCTGCGTTTATAAAAAATGTGCATTCCTGTGAGTATCTGGACGTCAGCTTCCCCTGCAAAGTCTAAAACCCTGTCAATACTGGGCCCACGTTTCTATATGAGAACAGCTGATCAGAGCAGGGTAAGGGCCACCCCCTTTTCATGGGCTCTCTTCCCCACAGTCCCTACCTGCCCACCTTTCTCAGATAGCTGGGCTGCCTGGCCCCACAGACACTTGAGTTGGTGGCCCTTGGCTTAGATGGACTGGGCTTAAGACATTATTAGCCTCGGAGTAGCTTTACAACATCGGTATTTTGCAGTTTCTCAACTGGTGATTGAACACTGCCCTCAGACATGTCTTCTGTCTGCTATATTATCTCCTTTACAATTGGGCCAGACTTCTTCTAAGCCCTTCCCACTGACCATATTCAGATTCTATTCAGATGGTTGTTTTCTAAAAGTAAATGAATATTGTTGGAACTTTTTATAATGAGGCTGTATTCATACATTATATGTGTAAGAAAATGAGAACTCTTAGGGGTTTTCTGGTTCTCCTTTGACCTAAATGTCGTCTGTGAGTCCTCAACATTGCCCGTGATGATAGTCCCTGTGGAATTGTGCAGATTGAAGGGAAAAGATCCTTCATCTGAATATCATGTTTATTACATACTTCGTTTTCTCTTTTAATAGGAGGAAAATCTCCGGAGAGCCAAGAAGGGGGATCTGAAGGTCAGTATCCATCGAATGGAGATGGAAAGGATCCGCTATGTCCTTAGCAGCTACTTGCGGTGTCGGCTCATGAAGGTTTGACATGGAGATACCTGTGGGCATTAAGGCGATGCAGTTTGTAATATAGACTGAGTATTTTGGGGGGATGTTGGACTGGGGCCTGGGAGAATCCAGGGCCTGAAGATGCCGTGAAGCCCCAATATCGGGGTAGCTAGACAATAAGGACGGCAAGAGATTAATCTGGAGAAGCGTAGATGGAACATGTGTTGCACACCTCCGGGGACACGTTTGTAGTCTGTTTGTCTGTTGTGTGAAAGGTGCCCCCTGGAATTACAGCATGGCGGTGCCGAGGAGTCGTTTGCCTTGGTTGACTAGAGAACACTGACCAGAGGAGAACCAGTATCAGAAATTATTTTGCAGCTATCATATAGTCAATATCAAATTGACCATGATAACTTGACATTCAGCCATAGTGCTGAGGCCATCTAACTTACGAAAATGAAATTGCAAAATATTCTTGTTTTATATGACGTCTATTTTAACCCAGAAAGTTCTTACTTCCTTGAAGCATCTTCCCATTAGGTTCCACTTGTCCCCTTAGTTATTACAAAATGAATACATTCTCTCTCCTACATGAGAATGCTCTCAGCTAAACATTTCAACCATTTATTTCCATTTACTCTCCTGGTCCTCATTCTGACAAAGGTTCTAGTTTGTCGGTATCCTTAAATCATACCACCTGCAACTGAGTACAATATTCCAGTTGTAGTTTGGCCACTTTTGTGAAAAACAGGATGATCACTTCCCTTATTCTGGATATTAAACTAGGAGTAATGCCACCCGGTATCACATTAGCATATTACAGATACATCACGCTGTTCATTCTGCACTTGCCATGACCTCTAGCCTCTTTGAAGTTTTTGAGTTACTATTTTCCCATCTTGTCACTATCCTGTATTTGAATGGTTTGATTTTTCGACCCCTAAATGTGGGGCTTGATACTTACCCCTTTTTTCCTTCATCTTATTAAATTGGGCCATTTCCCTGCTCTCTGGATCCCGATCTTGTCATTTAATATATGAGCTATCTCTTAACACTTTATATCTTCACTTTATGTCAAGTTTGATAAGTATGTCATCAAAGGTCTTAACTGATTCATTAATAGGACTGGGCCAATGACAGAATATTCTACCAGAGACTTCCCTACAGGTCAACATCTGTCTGTTGAATCAGTGTTTTTTGTTCAGCTGCTGAGTCTATACTGATCTGTACTGTCACAGCCCTGGCTTTGCAGTTTGCCCGCAGGATGTCATAACAATGGTGTCATGTGTTTTGACAAAATGTAGATTTTTTTTTAAATATGCCTCTCCACCCCACCCTCAACTACCAGGCCACTCACTTTTTTTTTTTCTTCTTAAGTTGGATAAATCCTCTTCATGTTAACCACTTAATTTTCTTTGACTTCACAAACCATCTCTTAAATGATCTATTCTAATATAATGCCACCTACCAATGTGAAGGACATTAATCTGTATTTGAAGGTTCCCCCGCCTTCTTTGTATTTTTGAAAATTGGCAACCCGGCCGGTCTCCACTCTCTCACCTCTTCTGAGCGCAGTGATTCTGAGATCATGAGACTGCCTGTGTCGGCAGCGCGCTAAGTGATGGAGGCAGTTCCCGCAGCAGTTTACGCGGGCTAGCGCAGAGCGCCTCGTGCACTGAAACTCCGTACAGACGTTCATTTATCCTGGAATATAACCGATCCAAGCCCAAAGACATGAACTCCTTTAAACAGATAAGTGCTCGTTTGTCTTGGTCTCAGGTCCTCCTTCCCATAGTCATTTCCCTACTTGTACTTCCTTCCACAGAGAACCCTAACAGCCCTGACTCTGAGCTAATCCCTATGCAGTTCCTGACCAAATGTCTTCATGTAACTTTTAGCTTTTTATTTTTTTTTCTGTTTTGTTTTTTATTTTTCCTGGTAGTTCTTATCATTTTTTCCTAGCCTTGCCTCACTGTGGACTTCATCCTTGCTGGTTATATTATAATTAAGAGTCACTGTTCTCGGGCACCTGGGTGACTCAGTTGGTTAAGCATCTGCCTTCAGCTCAGGTCGTGATCCCAGGGTCCCAGGATTGAGTCCCACATGGGGCTCCCTGCTCTGCTGGGAGTCTGCTTCTCCCTCTCCCTCTCCCCTCTGCTCATGCTCTCTTTCTCTCTCAAATAAATAAATAAAATACTTTTTTAAAATGTCACTGTTCTCTCTGCTTGTGTATTCTGTATGTGTCTTCTCACCTTTTGTACATGCTTCATCTTATAGAAGAACAGCAGTTGCCTAGAAATGTTAAATGATATTTCTCTCCCTCATTAATATCATTTACGGTTGTATTTTCATATTTCCTTTTATGAAAGCCTCTCATCCTTGTTAAATGGTCTTCCTTTTTAGAGCCCGTATCTTTGCTCTGAATTCTTTGAAACCTGCCTTCTTGAAAACTTAGAAGTCTAGAAAGGGTCTTGACTGTGAAGACTTGCCATTTTTTAAGTCAATTCTAGTTTAACCTCAACTTATTTCAGAAAATTAGTATATTTGATTCTCGAATCCTGACACATTTACACAATGCTTTTTTATTTATCCTCAGATAGAGAAGTTTTTCCCTCATATCCTTGAAAAGGAGAAAACAACCCACGAGGGGGAGCTGTCTAGCCTTTCTCCAGAGGAGCTGGTCTTTGCCAAACAGTGAGTAAGCAGCAACGCATGGGGACTGCTTTTTTCCTCTGGCTTGTGAGCATGAGTTTTGGTGTTTGTCTCCATGAAGTTGATGGCTGGGCCACTGTTGTGTGTCTGAGAGCCTGACCACTCCTGCCAGTCAGGTGATCGCAGCGATTTGAGTTCCTCTCTTTCAGGTACATGGCTAACACAGAGACCTACCTCAGGAATGTTGCCTTAAAGCATATGCCTCCTAACTTGCAGACGGTGGACCTCCTGAGGTCAGGTGAGCGGAGCACTCTCTTTTAGACCTATCTTCAGGTGCCTTAGGGTAAGATCTTCATCTTTACTCTCTAACCTGGAAAAATAAATATGTAGATAAGCAGAAAAGAGAAGAGAGGAAGTCATTTGAGCTAAAAACAAAACAAAAAAATCATTGCGGCGCCTGGGGGGCTCAGTCGGTTAAGGATCTGCCTTCAGCTTAGGTCATGATCCCGGGGTCCTGGGATCGAGCCCAATGTCGGGCTCTGCGCACAGCAGAGATTCTGCTTGTCCTCTGCCCACCCCTAATCCCTGCTGTTCATGCTCTCTCTCAAATAAATAAAATCTTTAAGAAATCATTAAAAGCAGGTATAAGGGTAGCCTTTTCAGCGTTACTTTTGTGGTATTTAGCTTAGGTTGAAATTCTTATGACAGCCATTAAAAATGTAGACTCGTTCACATTTGCAGTCATCCATTCCTTCAGCCGGTATCTACTGGGCATCCACCCTGGGCTAAGCCCTTCTGAGCACTGAAGAGGCAAAGTTCTCTACTCTCAAGGGGCTAGCACGCTTTTCCTCACAGATTCCAGCCCATGCAGGGATTGTCTAGCTATCCAGAAGGAGTTAAATCTGGGGCTAAAGAGACCCTCAGTGACTCCCAGTCACTTCCCAGCCATCTGGAGGAAGGGCTCCCAATATTTTTGTTGTGTGGGGCATCTCATGGAAAGAGGGGCAGGGCTAAGGGCAGGAGGAGAAAGAGAAGGCAGCGGGGGAGGGGGGAGCAAAGCCAAAGCCACCTTTGGCTAACCTGGCACAGTCCCCTTAACATCCTGCTGAGCCAAGGAAAGAGAGTTATGGTAGTCACTCTTAATCTCAGATTGGCCAGCTGGGGACCCCTGACACCTAGGTTAAAGTCCATACTCAGTCGTTCACAGCAAGCCCTATCCCAGCAGGACCTCATCAGGCAAAATTGCCAGATCAAGTCAAACAGTTCTCCGGGGGACTGGGATCTACTTTGTTCACAATCTAAATGTAATGCACTGAGGGCACAAGTTCAAGTACAACTGAGCCCTGGGAATTCATCTCCCACCTAGTCTGTGCTGGGGGCCACCCAGTGACCCTCCGTGGCAGGCAGAAGAGTTAGAACAGGACAGCTGGAGACCTGGTTCCCCGGGTGTGTCAGGCAGCTCAGGCTGCTGTAATGGAGTAGCACAGACTGGAGGGCTTAAAGAACAAACGTGTCCTTTCTGGAGGCCAGAAGTCTATGACCGAAGTGCTAGTAGGGTTGGTTTTCTCTGGGGCCTCTCCTGCGGTTGCCCCTCTGTGCACGTGCACCCCTCATGTGTCTTCCTCTTCTTTATAAGGACACCAGTCAGATCAGACTGGGCCCTGCCCTAACGATCTCGTTTCAACTTCATTACCTCCTTAAAGGCCCTGTCTCCAAATACATTTCCATCCTGAAGTACTGGAGTTAGGGCGTCAAATACGTGTTTGTGGGGAAGGGGGCAAGTGCAGCCTGTAACACCAGGAGCAAACCCATAGCAGATTTGAGGGCCTCTGAGCTGCTCATTTTGGTGAACCTGCCCGAGGGAAACAAAGGGCCTGGTCTATGTCCGGTTCTGCCACTTTTTGTCTGCACCTTGGAAGACAAGGAATGAAGCAAGGACCACATCCCTAATCATTGCCGCATCGCCTAGTTGGTTAGAGCAGCCATGTGCACGCATCTAAACTCCTGAAGCTGAATCTAACTGAATTCTACTTGATGCTGGCCAACACCTCCTAAAACACATGTCACTTGTCCCAGATCCCTTGCAAGGACTAGAGCCAAGCCCCTGGAACTGGAAGCTTGTGGAGGGGATCAACCTGACCCAGTGAAATCAGTCTTGCTTAGTTAGCCCAGGTGCCCTGAGTCCCCTTCAGGCCTCTGGAGCATTATAGAACCCGCGGGCAGAGTGAGGGAAAGCGTGTTGAAATCTAAGCTGGGTTTCCTGGAATCAGCTGCCCAGCTGGGTCAACTGGCCCTGTGAAGTTGGAGTCTCTTTGGCAGGCTCCAAACCCTGAAGTGCCCAAGGGTCCCCCTTAGACCTTCAGGATAACCAGGAACTGGTTATCCTGAACCCCCACCTGTGGATGAGGGAATCAAGGGCAATAGGAATGCTGAGCTAGGCTCTTAGAACTGAGAGTTATCCAGGAGGTTCTCAGAACCTGCAGTTGATGGAGTCCTCTGGGTACACATGGAGCTCCAAGAAGTGAAGAGCTGTCGAGCAGCCCAGCCCGGGGCCCCTCCTTACATGCAGTGCTGGCTGCTGGTAGAAGAGGCAGCAACCTCTCACCCTGGAATCAGCCAGTGAAGGACCACTTACGGTGAAAACCTGTGTTCCGTCATCTGCCACTCAAGACTCTCCCCGTGTGACCCAATCTTTCTAATGCTCTCTCCTACTAGTGCTATATATAAAAACATTTTCTCACTGGATTTACACATATTTGTCCTCCCAACACGGTGTGCATATTTCTGCCTTGGCCCTTGCCGTTAGCTCCCAGGCTCACTGAGTCTGCGTTGACGTCTTCCTCCCCACTTCCCTGAGTGACTGTGCCACCAATGTGAGGCTTTATCAGATGCGACCGGTAGCCCTTTTCAGAGTGAGTCAGTGTCACGCTTGCTTCTCTCTTTCACAATGTGCTCCTTTTACATACTCAGCGTCTGTCGAATGAGCCGTTGCTGTGAGACCCTAGATAGAAAGTGTGCTGTTTCTGTGAGGAGCCAGCTCTCTCCTCAATTCACCCTCCCTGCAAAATGCTGTCACATCAGGGGTCCTTTAGTGCTCGGGACAGTGAATCCCAGCAACTATCCCAGATTGGTCTTGTTGCCTGAGCGTTTTCTGACTGCATTATTGTTTCTCTGGCAGTTCCCAAACCAGATCTAGATTCATACGTATTTCTGAGAGTGAAAGAACGACAGGAAAACATCCTGGTAGAACCAGAAACAGATGAGCAAAGGTGAGCAACATGTGACCTTGATGGTGGGACATACGCCTCCACTGGGGGCACCAGCTCAGCTCTGCATACATTTGTTCTTCCTTTTTCAGGGACTATGTGATTGACTTGGAGGAAGGCTCACAGCACTTGATCCGATACAAAACCATTGCGCCCCTGGTCGCTTCTGGAGCAGTTCAGCTGATATAAAATCAAAAGTAAATACACAATGACGGCATGGGACCCTAAAGAAAATGTGTGAGAACGCCTTACCTCTCTGTGCCTGAGGACAGCAGACATTCCCAGCAGTGCCGGGGGTCACTTGGGCATCAAGGAGGAGCTCAAGGCACCATTACTAACTTGCCACACGTCTTCACTGCCTGCCATCTTAGCCACCATCAGCAGATGGAGCCATCGCTCTGTTGATTCCGCTCGCCTGCCGAGCCCTGGGAGAATCTCACTTTGTGGGCCTTTTTCCTTTGTGGTATTTCTTGAGCCAAGGGAAATGAGGCAACCACAGTTCATAAAAAAGCATCGCTGCCTATGATTAGGAGATGGTAGTTAGCCCTGACCTGAGAGTGACCGGGCAGTTCATTCCCCTCCCCAGTAAGAAGAGTATAAATGCAGGGGCGCCTGGGTGGCGCAGTCGTTAAGTGTCTGCCTTCAGCTCAGGGCGTGATCCCGGCGTTATGGGATCCNTAAATGCAGTAGAAAAACAGAAGATGAAATGTCTTCTAGATTATCTCACTGGATTTTGTGAACTAACCTTCTGGAACCTCTAATATTGGACTTAAAACCAGTTTCTGCCCTGGTTAACTGAGAATCACAACTAAACCAAGAAACCATTACTGAGTTTCAGTTTTGTGCCAGATGGGGCCTCTGGCCAGTTCTCAGTTTGTAACCTAATGCGGTATGTGCTCCCTTCTGCTAACCTGCAGCCTTCTCTGAGACTCAGGCAGCTTCGCCAAGCCAACCTCCGGGCCATCTGGCCGTTCTTGGCCAGGGATCTGCTAACAGCAACATTAACTATCCTACCTTGTGACCTCAGTAACAGCGTTTCTGTTTTTAGCTCTACTTTCTCAAGGGAAGTGGGTGAAGTTAACATGAGCAGAGTGTGTCACAGTGATGCCTGAAGGAAGGATGTAGACAGTGAATGAATCGTCTTTCCCTGAAACATGATAAAAAGGAACCTGCATTCCAGTCTTTCTTGCAGATGAGAAGGCAGCAGATTTTCGTTTATGTGATACAGGCTGTTAGAGTAATCAATGTCATATGGCCACCATTTCCAAGAGAAATCACTAAGTAAAAGCAAGGAGGGTTTATTTGTTAATAAAAGCATTTTATATTTCATGCAGTGCTTTATTTTTTCCAGTGTTTTTACCCTCTTCAGCTATTTATAAAACAAATATGTATTGAGCATGTAGGCTGCCAGGCACAGTTCAAGGCACTGAGGCTCCAACCCAGAATAAGACACAGAATTGGAACAGGGAGACTCAATGAAGAGTACTAGAGTGGGAGTTTGAGAGATTCTCACCTCATTCAGTGAATCTCACTAAATCAGGCCAAGATCTGAATACCAAGGAGCCAGACACAGATCAAAAGGAAGGTCATTCCAGACAGAGAAGACAGCTTATACAAAGGCCCTGAAGCAGAAATGAGCTCCGCCCACAGTCATAAAACACAATGGGTGAAATGGAAAGTGGTACACAGTAGGGTCTGAGAGGCAGTCTGGGCCCAGATCACATAGGGCTTTGTTAGCAAGGATCCCATTTGGTCCCCACAGCAGCCCTGAGAAGTACACAGGGCTGGCAGTATTACTGGTTTTTTTTTTTTTAACGGGTGTTAAAGTGATTGTTTAGTGGTAAGTCTGAGACTAGAACCCACAGCTCCCTCCTAATCACGCATATGCGAGCTCCCTCCCCAATGTCTCTCCCTTGTGCTGAGCAGCCCGAAGAGGGATGTGGGCTATCACACTGTTATCTAGAACAGTGCCTCCAGAGCCTTGATATGAACACTGATCGCCCAGAGATCTCGTTAAGATGCCGATTCTGATTCAGGAAGACGATGATGGGGCCCAGGATTCTGCATCTCTGAGGAGCTCCCAGGCTGTGCCGTCGCTAGTGACCCAGGAACCACACTTTGAGTGGTAGAGCTCTATGTCATCACCGGCTCCCGTGTACATGCCAGGCTGCACAGAAGACTGAAAGTTCTCTACAAAAGCCACAGAGCGCATTGCTCCATTTCCTAGGCCACCTCTTTAAAGGAAGACTAGTTTAAATCAGTCGTTTTAAGATAAAGGGGAAGTTCAATTTCAAAACCAAGTAGGAAAGGAAATGAAGTGGCTTAGTGTGACATTGACTTCAACTTTTCCAGTTTGTGGTATTTTGCTCTATCGATAAGAGCTCATCATGGAAGCATGATAGATGGTTTTTCAAATAATTGCGTCATACTTCATCATAAGCTTGTTGCTAGCAAGATGGCCATTCTTGAGAAGTGCTGGCAGGTCCCTATCTGGGTTTTTCCAGCCACAGCGATCATGATTCAGCTGTGACCTTACAGCAAGGTCAGCTGTATTAACTATGTGCTCAGGCTCTGGCAGGCAACGGGACTTTAGTGCCCTCCTCGAATGCATCAGACTGCCGTCTGTGACTTGCACGAGTTAGCCATAGAGCTTTCGGAGTAAACTGTCAAGCAAGCACATTATCAATTCTTAATGTAATGTTCTTTAATTTTTCGTGGGAAGCTAAAATTTCAAACATTTGGAATTCTTCAAGAATTGATGTTTTTATATATTGTGGTAAAATACACATAACATAAAATCTACCATCTTAACCATTTCTAAGCGTACCATTCAGCGTATTAGAGACATTCACATTGTGTAGCTCTCACCACTGTCCATCTCCATAACTTCTCATCTTGTGAACCTGGAACTCTATACCTCCTTAACAATAGCTCCCATTTACCTCCCTCCCAGCCCCTGGAAGCCACCATTCTACTTACAGTCTTTATGATTTTGACTACTCTTAAGTACCTCACGTAAGTGGAATCATACAATGTTTCTCTTTTTTGTGACCAACTTATTTCACTTAGCATAGTATCCTTGAGGTTCATCCATGTTGTACCACGTGTCAGAATTTCTTTCTTTCATTTAAAGATTTTATTACTTTGGGGCGCCTGGGTGGCACAGCGGTTAAGCGTCTGCCTTCGGCTCAGGGCGTGATCCCGGCGTTACAGGATCGAGCCCCTAAAAAAAAATAAAGATTTTATTACTTTATTTGACTCTCCCACTCCCCCTGCTTGTGTTCCCTCTCTCGCTGGCTGTCTCTATCTCTGTCGAATAAATAAATAAAAAAATCTTTAAAAAAAAATAAAGATTTTATTACTTTATTTGAGAGAGAGCACGAGAAGAGGGGAAGGCGGAGGGAGAGAGAAAGGGAGAAGCCGACTCTCCTCTGAGCAGGGAGCCCAACGCGGGGCTTGATCCCAGGATCATGACCTGAGCTGAAGGCAGAAGCTTAACCGACTGAGCCACCCAGGAGCCCCAGAATTTCTTTCCTTTTTAAGGTGAATAATATTCCATTGTATATGTATAGATCACATTTGCTTACTCATTCATCTATCATTGAGCACTGGGTTGCCGCCACATTTCAGCTATTAAGAATAGTACTAGGGGCGCCTGGGTGGCAGAGCGGTTAGGCGTCTGCCTTCGGCTCAGGGCGTGATCCCGGCGTTATGGGATCGAGCCCCACGTCAGGCTCCTCTGCTATGAGCCTGCTTCTTCCTCTTCCACTCCCCCTGCTTGTGTTCCCTCTCTCGCTGGCTGTCTCTATCTCTGTCTTATAAATAAATAAAAAAATCTTTTAAAAAAAAAAAAAAAAAAAAAAAAAAAAAAGAATAGTACTAAAGGGGCACCTGGGTGGCTCAGTCTGTTAAACATCTGCCTTCAGCTCAGATCATGATCCTGGGGTCCTGGGATTGAACCCCACATTGGGTTCCCTGCTCAGCAGGGAGCCTGCTTCTCCTTCTCTTTGCCCTTCCACCCACTCAATGCTCTCTCAAAAATAATAATAATAATACCAACATGGATGTACAAATATCTCTTTGAGACCCTGCTTTCAATTCTGTAGACCCAGAGGTGGAATTGCCAGATCATATGGTAATTCCGTTGAACATTTTGGAACCATTCTACTCTTTTCCACAGCCACTATACCATTTTACATTCTCACCAACAGTGCAGAAGAGTTCCAGGCTCCAGTTTGTCTACATCCTCACACTGTTTTCTATTGTTGTTTTATCACGGCCATCCAAATGTGTTTGACGTGGTATCTCATGGTTTTGATTTGCATTTCCCTAATAATTGGTGATGCTGAGCATCTTTCCATGTGTTTACTGGCCATGCCTCTATCTTCTTTGGAGAAATGTCTATTCAAGTTCTTTACCCATTTTTTAATTGGGTTGTTGGTTTTTTTGTTGAGTTGTCAGAGTTCTCTATACATTCTGGTTATTAACCCCTTATCAGATTTACGATTTGCAAACATTTTCTCCCATTCTGTGGGTTGCCTTTTTACTCTGTGAATAGTGTCTTTTGATGCACACAATTTTTAAATTTTCGGGAAGTCCAATTTGTCAATTTTTTCTTTTGTTACCTGTGCCTCTGGTGTCGTAGCCAACAAATCATCATGAAATCCAATGTCATGAAGCTTTTGTTGTATGTTTTCTTCTCAGAGTTTTATTGTTTTAGGTCTTACATTCAGGTCCTTGATTCATTTTGAGTTCAATTTTATATATGGTGTTAGGTAAGGGTTCAACTTTTTTTTTTTTTTTTGCATGTGGATATCCAGTTTCTCCCCCCAACTCACACACACACCATTTGTTGAAAAGACTGTCCTTTTCCCATTGAATGGTCTTGGTACCCTTGTCAAAAACCATTTGACCATTTATGTCAGGGCTTATTTCTGGGCTCCATATTCTGTTCATTGGTCTGTATGTCTGTCTTTATGCCAATATCACACTATTTTGATTACTGTAACTTTATAGTAAGTTTATCCTCAAGGAAGTGTAAATCCTTCAGTTTTGTTCTTTCTCAAGGCTGTTTCGGTTATTCGAGGTTTTCTTGAGATTACATATGGGTTTTAGGATATATTTTTTCTATTTTTGCAAAAAAATGTCCTTGAGATTTTGATAGAGATTGCACTGCATCTGTAGATCACTTTAGATAGTAATGACATTTTAACAATATTAACTCTTCTATTCCATGAACACAGAGTGTGTTTTCATTTACTTATGCCTTTAATTTCTTACAGCAATACTGCATAGTTTTCATTGTACAAAACTTTCACCTCTTTGGTTAATTCCTAAGTATTTTATTCTTTATGATGCTATTGTAAATGGAACTGTCTTTATAACTTTTCATTGGTCATGTATAGAAATGTAACTGATTTTTGTGTGTTTGACTTTGTATCCTGCTACTTTGCTGAATTTATGTATTCTAGCAGCTTTCTTGTGAAGTCTAAGGTTTTCTACTTTGAAGATCATGTCATCTGCAAGCAGAGATAATTTGACTTCTTCCTTTCCAATCTGGCTACCTTTTATTTCTTTTTCTTGCCTAATTGCTCTGACCAGAACTTCCAGTACTGTGTTAAATACAAGTGGTAGACGTGGGCATCCTTGTCTAGTTCCTGATCTTAGAGAAGCTTTCAGCCTTTCACCATTGAATATGGTGTTTGCCGTGGCTTTTATTATGTGAAAGTAGTTTACTTCTCTTCCTATTTTGTTGAGTGTTTTTATCCTGAAAGGGTGTTGAATTTTGTCAGATGCTTTTTCTGCATCAACTGAGATGACCTTGTGATTTTTTTTTCCTTCATTTTGTTGATGTGGCCTATTACATTGATCAAGTTTCATATTTTGACCCATCCTTGCATCCCAGGAACAAATCCCACTTGGTCACTGTGTATATCCTTTTTGCATCAGTGTTCATAAAGGGTATTGGTCTGTACTTTTCTTAGAGTGTTTTTGTCTGGCTCTGGTATCAGGGTTATACTGGCCTCATTGAATGAGTGAGGAAGTGTTCTCTCCTCTCATATTTTGGAAAAATTTGAGAAGGATTGGTATCACTTCTTCTTTAATTTTTTGGTAGGATTCACCAGTGAAGCCATCAAGTTCAAGGCTTTTTTTGGGTGAAATATTTTTTATTACATATTCAGTCACCTTAGTAGTTATAAGTCTGTTCAGATTTTCTATTTCTTTGTGATTTAGTCTTGGTAGGGTTCTGTGTTTCTAAGCATGTGTCCATTTCATGTGGGTTACTCAATTTTCGTTCATGTACTTTCTTATAATCCTTTTTTTCTCTGGAATCAGTAGTAATGTCCCCACTTTTATTTCTGATTTTTAGTAATCTGAGTCTTCTGTCTTTTTTTAGTTCATCTAGGCAAAGGTTTGTCAATTTTGTTGATCTTTTTGAAGCACCAACTTTTGGCTTTATTGATTTCCTGTTATTTTCTATTCTATATTTCATTTATCTCTTCTCCAATCCTTACTATTTCCTTCCTTTTGCTAGGTTTGGGTTTTAGTTTGTTCTTTGTTTCCCTAGTTTCCGAAGCTGTAAAGTTAGGTTGTTGATTTGAGATTTTTCTTGTTTTTTTAATATAAAACATTTATGGCTATAAATTTTCCCATTAGCACTGCTCTTACTACATCTAATAAGGTTTTCGTATGCTGTGTTCTCATTTTCCTTTGCATCTGTTTTCTAATTTCCTTTGTGAATTTCTTCTTTGAGGTTGTTAAAAAGTGTATTGTTTAACTTACACAATTTTGTGAAATTTTCAGCTTTTTTATGGATTTCAAACTTCATTCTGCTGTGATCAGAGAAAATGCTTTGTATGGTATCTTTTTAAATCTGTTGAGATTTAATTTGTGGCCTAAAATGTGATCTATCCAGGAAAATGTTCCATGTGCACTTGAGAGAATGTGTATGCTGCCATTGGATAGAGTGTTCTGTATATGTCTGTTAGATCCAGTTGCTTTACTGTGTTAAGTCCTCTGTTTCCTTACTTAACTTGTTTGTTCCATTCATTGTTATGAGGAGGTATTGAAGTCTTCAACCGTTATTGTAAAACTAGTCGTCTATTTCTTCCTTCAGTTCTGACAGTTTTTGCTTCATATATTTTTGATGGTCTGTCATTAAATGCATAAATGTTTATAATTATTATATCTTCTTGCTGTATTAAACCTTTTATTAATATATAATGTTATTCTTTGTCTCTTCTAACCTTTTTTGATTTAAAGTCTATTTTGTCTGATATTAGCACAAGCTTCCTGTGCTCTCTTTTGGTTACTATTTACATGGAATATCTTTTTCCATCCTTATCTTTCAACCTGTTTGTGTCCTTGGACCTCAAGTGAGCTTTTGTAGACAGCATATAGTTGGGTCATATGGTTTTATCCATTCTGCCGATCTTTTGATTGAAGAGTTTATGTACAAATTTAAAGTAATTACTGATTAGGAGAGACTTAGTTCTGTCATTGTGCTGTTTGTTTTCTATATGCCCTATAGCCACTTTGTTCTGTATTTCCTGCATTTCTGTACTTTCTTTGTGTTTAGTTGATATTTTTTTTTCAGTGAAA
The DNA here is from genome assembly GCF_002007445.2 of Ailuropoda melanoleuca. Lineage (NCBI taxonomy): Eukaryota > Metazoa > Chordata > Mammalia > Carnivora > Ursidae > Ailuropoda > Ailuropoda melanoleuca. The sequence goes on along the minus strand of NC_048235.1, from coordinate 30,909,877 downwards.
TGTTTAAATTCCTTTATTATTTCCTTTTGTGTATACTGTCTAGCTACTTTGTGGTCACCATGTGGATTACATTTAATAAGCTAAAGTTATAACACTCTAATTTTAATTCATAGCAGCTTAACTTCAGTAACATAAAAACTTTGCTTATTTGCAGCTCCGTCCCACCCCTTTCAGTTGTTGGTGTCCCAGAATTACATCTGTATACATTGTGTTCCTAAAAACATAAACTCATGATTCATCTAAATTCATTATAGTTCCTTAATTATGTAGAAAGCAAGATTTGTAGTTACAAACCAAAGTTACAGTAATACTAGCTTTGACACTATAAAATTGAGGGGTTTTTTTTCTTAAAATACATGTCTATTAAATCATGTAGAAAACAAAAGGTACAGTTGCAATAATACTAGCTTTTATAATTGCCTGTGTGTTTACCTTTATTAGGTTTTTATCTCTTCATATGATTTTGATTTACTGACTAGTGTCATTTCATTTCACCTTGCTGGACTCCTTTGAGCGTTTCTTATGGGGCTAGGTCTAGTGGTCACGGATTCCTTAGTTTTTATTTATCTGGGAGTATCGTAATTTCTTCCTCACTTTTGAAAAACAGTTTTATTGCAGTTTTTTGTTGACGGTTTTTTTCTTTTAGCACTTTGAATATATTGACCCACTGTCTTCTGGCCTCCAAAGTTTCTGAGAGAAATCTACTCATAATCTTATCGAAGATATCTTGTTATGTGATTATTTACTTCTCTCTTGCAGCTCTCAAGATTCTCTATTTTTGGCTTTTGAAAGTTTGATTATAGTGAGTCTTTGTGTGGGTCTCTTTGAATTCATCTTGCTTGAAGTTTGTTGAACTTCTTGGATATTTATATTTGTGTCTTTCATCAAATTTGGGGAGTTTTCAGCCATTATTTCTTCAAATGTTCTCTCTGTCCCTTTCTGTCTCTCTTTTCTTTCTGGGACTCCCATGATGCTTACGTTAGTCCCCTCGGTGGTGTTATGTACCACAGGTCCCTTAGGTTTTGTTTGCTTTTCTTCAATTTTTTTTCTGTTCTTTGGCTTAAATAATTTCCATTGGCCTGTCTTCAATTCACTGAATTTTCCTTCTATTGTTCAAATCTGCCTTTGAATCTGCCAGTGAATTTTTCATTTCAGTTATTGAATTTTTTGGCTCCAGAGTTTCTTTTTGGTTTCTTTTTAAGTTTTCTGTATCTTCAATATTTCCATTCTGTTCACAAATCATTTTCTTGACTTTCCACACATCTTCTTTTTTTTTTTTTTAAAGATTTTTTTTTATTTATTTGATAGAGACAGAGACAGCCCAGCGAGAGAGGGAACACAAGCAGGGGGAGTGGGAGAGGAAGAAGCAGGCTCCTAGCAGAGGAGCCGGATGTGGCTTGATCCCAGAACGCCGGGATCACGCCCTGAGCCGAAGGCAGACGCTTAACCGCTGTGCCACCCAGGCGCCCCTCCACACATCTTCTTTTAGTTCTTTGAGCACCTTTAAGACAGTTTTTAAAGATCTTTGCTAGATTACTATTAGGTCTTTTTCAGGGACTGTTTCTATTGATTTATTTTTTCCTTTGAATAGGTCATAATTTCCAGTTTCTTTGTAAACCTTGTGATTTTTGCATTGAACACTGGACTTTTGAAACTAATAATGGGGTAACTGTGTAAATCAGACACTCCCTTTTCTCCAGAGTTTGCTGTTTTTTGTTATTGTTTGTGTTTATTGGTTTTGGGTTTTTGTTTGTTGTAGGCTGTCTCAGTGCCAAGGAGAGACCTGAGGTATAAACTTACTGTCTTCTCAGTCTTTTTGGAGCTTTTCCCTGGGCATGCACAGTCACTTTCTAGTATTCCCAGCATATGCAATTATTTTTGAATGTCCTCGTCTTTAAGTCTGGCTCCTGAATAGGGAAAAAAATGAAAAATAAATGGAGAAAGAAAAGGTACCAGCCCTTTAAATCCCTTGGAAGTCACCTTAACCAGAGGGAAAGGGGCTTGCAACAATGAGGGGAGGTTCAATAATGGCTGCCTGCCTCTTTGCACCTCTGAGATCAGAAGCACCAGTCGGCAATCAGAGCACAGAACCCTCTATATTCAGAGGATTGGGTCCTTTTTGCCCACCCTAGCTCCCACAAGCTGAGTGTAAGCTGCTCCAGGAACACTTGTACAACCACCTACCACATGGCCAGGAGTGAAGGATGGGTAGCTGCTACTGAGCTAAGAGCTGAAACTGACCAAAATCAACTGGGATTTACCATCCAACTGTTCCCCTAGAAGTTGAAAGCCTGCAACAGACTCCAGCATTCCAAAATAGTTACAAAAGTCCGATTCTGCCAGTGTAATTATTGTCTAGGCAGAGTGATGGATTCCTGATGCTTCCTACTCTACCATCTTCCCAGAACCCTCTGAGAATTTATTTTTTAATGTATCTAATAAATTAGCTCTGAAAATACTCTCACTTATCAAAACAACTTCATTTTTTAAAAAGCAAAATCAGTAGCCTTTATTTACAGCTTGCTTTCAAATAACATAGCTGTTTCTAAAAACTTGAACATCCCTTCCATGGCTGAAAAACAATTACTGAGTGTTGTGAAAATTAATAAAGGGAAACCTCATCGAAGTGCAGTTGGGAGGCCAGAAGAGAGGACAGTATCATGCAACATCAATTAAAAGGCACTAGCAGAAAAATCATCAATTCCAAGTCCCAATAGGGAAAGATGTACATTGCATCTCCAACAAGATCTCTACTACCCCTGCAACTCACCCGATGAGAAACTGTCATCACCCTGGACTTTTACTTTTCTCCAATAGACTTCCCTTCAAAACAACCCCTCCCAGCTTTCTCCTTCTCCATAACATAACATTCCTCTCCTTACTTTGTTGGACAGTCCTATGGTTTTACCATAGCTTGCATGTTCCTAAATTGCAATTTTCTATTATTCATGAGTAAGCCCATTTTCACTGGTAAAATAACTGTTTCAGTTTTTTAAGATTAACAGGGTATTCAAAGGAATGTACTACAGATTCTGAAGGCAATAATGTTGATCAAGTAGTTACTATGAGTCATACTATTCTATGCCTTCAGGAGGATAAACTTGTAAATCTTCACAGCAACTTTATTTTTTTTTTCACAGCAACTTTATTTGCTTACAAATTCTTCTAGCTTGTTAAGGAAAGCTATTCAAAATAAATTCACACAATTAATTACCTAAGCCTTGCTTTTTGTCCCAGTTCTGTTAGTTTCTATGAGAATAAAAGTAAATGACTATTTCTGCCCCCAAGGAATTTACAATGAATCCTAAGAGAACCCCCTAAAGTGTAAATATGAAAATATGAGATTGTTCAACTCAAGAAAAAGATTGTCTTAAGAGGCAGGGCTATGACATTTGAAAGGCAATGATTTGCTTGGGTTCAAAGCTTAATATATGAGAGGATGTTTTAAGCCCCTTAGGTGGGGTATTCTTTAGGATTCAAAGTTGTTCCCAGCTCAAATGTAAATTTTTTTAACTTCAAGTTGCTGCTTCTGTTATCTCTGAAGCTGCAATTTTCCTCAAGTATAATTCTGACCATTTCATTGCTTCTCTTAAAAAGCATCAGTGGCTACCCACTCCCTACAGAAAAGGAAGGGAGTAAGGAGGTTAATACTTTTTGTGCATCTGTGTCCAGAACAATGCACGAATTGCCCTCCACAAATTACCTTGATTAATCCTCATACTCACATTGTCTCCCAGCTTCCTGGTTAAATCAGCCTTTCTCTTTCCCTAAATGGTTACTAATCTTTTACAGTTTTACTATTTTCTGTTCATTAAAATCCCACCAAAATTCTTTGGAGAATTAGGTAAGGTATAAATAATTTTATATTAGGAACACTGGAACAAACAAGATGATTTAAGCATGACTGCAATCTAATTTCCTGAATAGATCATGAAAAATAACATAATGAGAAATGGCATATGCCTCATCTAATTTCATTTGATAGCAAACACGGCATGTGTGCACCCACTTGGCTGTGTTTGCAGGCATGGCTGCCATCAACCTCCAGACATGGCAGCTGGCCTTCAGTCTCAGTGAGACTGCAGTCCACCTCCATCATTTTTATAATAGGTCATCAACTTTGCCATCTCCTGGTATCTAAAACTTTCTGACCGGCAGTCAACAATATCACATGTCTACACTTGCGTGAACTCAGTTGTGAGTAATAGACTGCCAACCATGGCGCATCAACAGTTTAATAAACAAAACAAGAGAGATACTAAGGGCCATAGTATCAGTCTCTTTTTCCTGGTTCCACAAGTTTTATTTCTGTATCATACTTGGTCCCAGAAAGCAGTTACCCTGGGCCAATGGGAATGTATTCCTTGATTTTAGCAGAGAAATAGCTGTGTGAATAACATTTCCATGTCTTCCAAAAATTATAATCAAAGTTAATTATATTAACTTTTCTTATCTTTTTTTTTAAATGATTCTTTTTTTTAAATTTTATTTATTTATTTGAGAGAGAGAGACAGCCAGCGAGAGAGAGAACACAGCAGGGGGCGTGGGAGAGGAAGAAGCAGGCTCCCAGCAGAGGAGCCTGATGTGGGGCTCGATCCCATAACGCCGGGATCACGCCCTGAGCTGAAGGCAGACACTTAACGACTGCGCCACCCAGGCACCCCAACTTTTGTTATCTTTATAAGGATCCATGTAAGAAATTTTTCTCGAAATTTAGTACAAGTAAAAGTTTTTCTCTTCAAACTTCTATAATTCATTGTATCAGAGGAGTCCTACTGGTTCTCATTTTTAGCCTTCCTACCAGGGAGCTCAGAGCCAATTCCTGTGTCCATTGCCTCACCAGGGCTTCCCATCACATTGCCCTGGGTCTTTCCTTAAATACTTTCTGATCTTTTTATACCTACAATTCTATTTTGTCTTAATTTTAAAAGCTATGCCAAATCTTAAGGAGAATTAAGAATAAATAAGTACATAGTAGTAACTTGGACAAATATTAGTAACCTGGTCTACCCAATTTTTAAAACACGTAGGAGTGAGCCATTTCATGGAATACAAATTCCTAGGCGAGGGACATAAACAAAAGTGGTAATGCAGGCAAGAGTCGTAGTGTCCTGTCTAGAACTTTACAGAGTGACTAGATCATGTAAATGACACAGTAAAAGTAGTAGTATGCCGTGTGCTTCATCTAAAATTCAATAGCAAAAAAAAGGTGTGAAGTTTAAAAAATTAAAATTAGAAAAAAATAGTAGTATGCCAAGTATAACTCCTCTCAATCTGATGAACAAATACAAGGTCAGACACTGTGGTGTGTAACCTGCATGTAACCTGTGCATTAGAGGAAGAAAGTGTATCACCCAGTGAGGGAGACCAGGAAGAACACAATCACAGAATAACATGATTTTGCAAAAGTTGGAATGGGCAGGAAGTGGTACGAAAGAACGCAGGAAGAACTCCAAGGACAAGAAATCACAAAAAGGTTCCTGGAAAGGGCGCCCTAAGTCAAGACTTGAAACACTAGAGCAGTTAGCCAGGCCAAGGAAGGAAGAGGAGATGGCTATTTTGGGGTAGACATACCATGAGCAAGGCACAAAGCCGTAGGGCACATACAGTACTATGGGCACTCCAAGAAGCTGGGCATGGTAATACATTAGGATGAGAGTGGGATGTGGGAGGAGGGCAGTCTTATAGGGTCCCATAGGAGACACCTGGGAGCTTCTGGAGGACTTGAAGCTAAGTTCTGAAATGATTAGAATTGTATTTTAAAATCTGATTTGCATTTAGAAAAATGCTTCTGGTGACTATGGAGAATAGAGGCCACACCACAGGGTTAGAAATCAGTGGCTGTAAATAAAACTTAAAAATAAAATAAAAATTTGAAAAGGGGGAGGCACCTGGGTGGCTCAGTTGTTAAACGTCTGCCTTCGGCTCAGGTCATGATCTCAGGGTCCTGGGATCGAGTCCCACATCGGGCTCTCTGCTCAGCAGGGAGTCTGCTTCTCTCTCTCCCTCTCCCTCAGCTTGTGCTCTCTCTCACTCTCAAATAAATAAATAAAACTTAAAAATAAAATAAAAATTAAAAAAAAAAGAAATCAGTGGCTGTGTTGGTAGTCCAAATGAGAAGAAATAAGGACCCTGTGGCACATAAACGTGGGGATGGCATGGCAGTGCGCAGGCAGCTCTGCTTGCTGTAATGGTCAGAGTAGGTAATTTGGGTCAATTCACACTGAAGACAATTTAAAAATTGGATAAAATACAAAAACATTTTTCTGAAGACATCAAATTTCTAACGAACTAGTGAGGAATTGTTGCATCAAGATCTAGGATAACACAGAAGTCCGGAGAAGTGAGTTCAGCATTTGCCCAGGCCAGGTGTAAGCCAAGAGACTGAACAGCACTGCCAACAGCCAAATGCAGTGATCCTACATCTGAGGTTCACAGACCATTCAATTCAGGGCGTCTATAACCTTGGGTAAGAAAAAAACGACATCTTTCTTTTTCTTACCCACTAAACAAAGCTTAGACTTTTCTCCTATTACTAATCTAGGCCACAAACCATAGTAATATCCACAGTACTTGTGACTTTGTCATCAATAGAAATCAGATATTTCTTTTTTTTTTAAGATTTTATTTATTTATTTAGTTGACAGAGAAAGAGACAGCCAGTGAGAGAGGGAACACAAGCAAGGGGAGTGGGAGAGGAAGAAGCAGGCTCACAGCGGAGGAGCCTGATGTGGGGCTAAATCCCATAACGCCAGGATCACACCCTGAGCCAAAGGCAGACGCTTAACGACTGCGCCACCCAGGCACCCCCAGAAATCAGATATTTCATGCCACACTTACAGTTGTTGCAGATTCTTCAAGTCATTTACGTTCATCACTATTCTAAATTACAGTTGGTATTAGACCACTGCTAGAACTTGCTATTTAGTACATTAATAGAGAAGCACACATATTACCGTATCACAAATTTTTAATCAATTTTTTGATAACTTCATTTCAATATAATAGATTTCCTTTGTAATACTATTTATTTTATGATTTTAGGGGCACCTGGCTGGCTCAGTCAGTTAGGGGTCTGACTGTTGATCTCAGCTCAGGTTTAGATCTCAGGGTCATGAGCTCAGGCCCTGTGTTGGGCTCCACACCTACTTAAAAAACTTAAAACAAAACATTGTTCCAAGGAGCCCATAGCTCCATCAGATTGTCAAAAGACGAAAAAGGTTAAGCACCTCTTACCTAGTGGAACCAGTGGCACAAGAGTTAGAGTTCAATGCCTGCGAAGGTTGAGAGTTCTGGTAAATCACCCTCCTGTGGGATTAGGACTCAGGGAGTAAAAGAGAATTAGAAATAAACCAACCCCTCACACACGAGATTTTAGGTCCACTTTGAATCATGTGGATGGTCCTGAAATTTTCAAACTTGTAAATTGGATTAAAGCTATCCAGACTGCTGGTGAACAGAGGAACTGCTGCTCCTCGTTCTCTCAGGAAAGAGAACGTCCTAGGCCTCAAATGATTTCTATAAATAATTTTTCAAATGCAATGTCTAGCATAAGTTAACTAGGCATGTAAAGAGAAAAGATAATATGTGTGAGAACCAATAGAAAGAACAGATAACAGAAAGTCAGGTATTCCAAATGTGGAATTAATAGGCACAGGCTGTAAAACAACCATATCCATGGGGGTAAAAGATGAACTAAAATATTTCAGTGAGGAACTAGAAGCAATACAAAATAACATTGCAGATTTGGAAAAAAAAAAAAAAGGTTAGCAATGAGCAAGTCTAAAGAAGGAGATGACCATTTAGATTAGAGGTGAGTGGAAATTACAATAGAAGAGAGAGAAGTCTAGAATGACATCCAATCTGGGTAACTGTGAAAACAAAAATTACACTAATTGGTATAGGAGAATATAGAAAAATTTTGTTAGTTGGAAGTAGAATGAAGGAAATGATGATGTCATGGACATATGGAGCTTAATGTATTCATGGAACAAGAAAGTGGAAATTCCTGCAGGAATCTGACTGGCTGGAGCTCAGAAAGGAGGTCCGACATGGAATATGACATGGAAGTCATCAGTACTCAGGTGAAGTTGAAGTCCTAGGAGCAGATGAGATAACCGAAGGACAAGTAGACTAGAGGGTGTGAAGAGAGTTCCATAGATCAGGGATTCTGGTTACAAGTGATGAAACTCAACCTGAGTTAACTGCAGGAAAAGGAATTTACTGACTCCTATAACCAAAAATGGCAGCTGGCCTCTAATGACCAACAAGGTCCACAGATTCTAACACTACTTTCAGAGGGATATGCACGCACACGCATCCGCGTGCGTGTGTGTGTGTGCATGCGTGTGTGTGTGTACAAGTCTCTATCTCTTCTCCTGCATCTCCATGTCTTTTGACCTTATTCTCTCCTGCAGATGGGGTTTCTCCTGAGCAGGAAATAGAGCTGCAGGCAGCTTCATGGTTACTCCACTCCAGCTTAGCAAATTCACATGTTAAAGTCCCACCCCTCCGAGGTGATGCTATTTGGAGGTGAGGTCTTTGAGAGGTAATAAGGTGTAGATGAAGTCATGAGGGTGAGGCTTCAATTATGGGATCAGTGCCCTTATAAGAAGAGGAGATCAGAGATACCTCCCTTTCCACCATGGGAGGACACAGCAAGGAGGTAACCAACTACAAGCCGGGAAGTAGGCTCTCACTAGAATCCATCCATGCTGCATCTTGATCTCAGACTTTCAGCCTCCAGACCTATGAGAAATAGTTGTCTGTTTTTTAAGCCTTCCAGATTACGGTATTTGTTTTGGCAGCCTGAACTAAAACAGGAGGCAAAAGTTCCATGGAATTTCCATCCTCGAAGTCTCTGAGAAAGATGTAGCTGTGTCCTCCATCAGTGGGAAATTGGGATTTCCTTGCTGTTTGTAATTCACAGCCAACCAAGTTGTTTTAGACTCTAGTGGCCTTTAAAATGAAACTGCTTAATAATAAACTCTTGGGACTACATCAAGATAAAAAATTTCTGCACAGCCAAGGAAACAATCAAAACTAGAAGACAGCCTACTGAATGAGGGAAGATATTTGCAAATGATACCTCCAACAAAGGATTAGTATCCAAAATGTATAAAGAACATGTACAACTCAACACCAAAACAAACAAATAAACCAAAAAACCAAAACCCAAATAATCCAATTTAAAAACGGTCAGGGGGCGCCTGGGTGGCACAGCGGTTAAGCGCCTGCCTTCAGCTCAGGGCGTGATCCCGGCGTTACGGGATCGAGCCCCACATCAGTCTCCTCCGCTGGGAGCCTGCTTCTTCCTCTCCCACTCCCCCTGCTTGTGTTCCCTCTCTCGCTGGCTGTCTCTATCTCTGTCGAATAAATAAATAAAATCTTTAAAAAAAAAAAAACAGTCAGAAGACATGAACAGATATTTTTCCAACAAAGACATAAAGATGGGCCATGGATACATGAGCAGATCCTCCACATCACTCATCTTCAGGGAAATGCAAATCAAAAACACAACGAGCTATGACCTCACACCTGTTACAACGGCTAAAATCAAAACCACAAGAAACAAGTGTCGGCAAGGATGCACTGTTGGTGGGACTGCAAACTGCTGCAGCCACTGTGGAAAACGGTGTGGAGGGTCCTCAAAAAATTAAAAATGGAACTACCATACAATCCAATAATTTCATCACTGGGTATTTTCCCAAAGAATACGAAAATGCTAATTTGAAAAGATACATGCACCTTTATGTTTACTGCAGTATTATTTACAGTAGCCAAATTATGGAAGCAACCTAAGTGTCCATTGAAGATGAATGGATAAAGAAGATGTGGTATATATACACAACGGAATATTACTCAGCCGTAAAAAGAATGAAATCTTGCCATTTGCTACAAAATGTATAGATTTACAGCATATAATGCTAAGTGAAATGAGTGAGTCAGAGAAAGACAAATACCATATGCATTCACTCACATGTGGAATTTAGGAAACAAAACAAACAATGGAAAAAAGAGACAAACAAAGTCTCTTTATAGAGAACAAACTGATCGTTACTTGAGGGGTAGTGGGTGGGGGATGGGGAAGAGGTGAAGGGAATTAAGAGCACACTTATCATGATGAGCACTGAGCAACGTATAGAATCGTTGAATCCCTATATTGTACACCTGAAACTAATATACTACTACATGCTAATTACACTGGAATTAAAATTTTTAAAAAATGAAACTGCTTAATTTTAGTGAATTAAACAGAACAGATGGGAGTCTGGACATGATGACCAATGATGAGGCCATCAATTTGTATGTGGTAATTAGAGGCATAAACTGGATCTGATGACCAATTTGGTCTTGGTTTTTAAGGGATAAATTAGTTTTATGGGATAAAAAATGCAGGAAGAAATGGTTGGAAAATTATTTAATTGAAAGGAAGAAGGAAGGAATTAAGCAGCTTTTTAAAAAATGAATGTTAAAAGACCAAAATTCTCTAATATTATGATTAGCAGGAGGAAAACAATGGAAAATAAATGGAGACTCAAGAAAATCAAGCTGCTTTTCTAAGTATAAGTCAGCACACTCAGGAACATATATAAAGAACGAAAGAATCAGAAAAGTGACAAGTGACAAAGAAAGACAAACCTAGAACTTTTTACAAAGAGGAAAGAGACCTATATGGTATCACCAAGAAAAGGCTTTTTGTCATCCAGATAAAAAAAACACTGGATTTGTCTACGAAAGAAGGTTGAAGAAGCTAAGATCTTGGAGATGCAAAAAAAATTCATGGATACTTTTCTGTTCCTGAAAGCTTTCAACACTTGCTTGCCTACTGCTTGCAAAGGATCGGACCAGAAAATCTCCCAAGTTCCCTTCCACTTTTCAATCTGCCTGCAGCCCAGCAGTCTTCTGCAGATCCACACCCAGAGCCACACATGCCTCTTTCAGAAAATTAACACAAAATCCTTACATTTGCAAGGTGCTTTTTATCAAAATGTTTTCACAAGGAACAGGTTACCATGAAATGATGCTGGGATTTGGAGTCAAAACTAGGCTCAAGTCCTGAATCTGCATTTTTACCAACTCAGGAACCTGGAGAAATCACTTCCTTACATGTAAAATAGGGAGATTAGTAACACCAACATAGCAGGGTTGTCATAAGGAAAAAGTGAGATGAGGTGTGAAAAGGTCTTAGAAAATTCTAAAATATTAATGCATATATAAATTGTTCATTTATTGCTGTCTTCTTCTACAATACGTTGATGTAGGCAGAGATTCCTATCCCATTTGTAGACTATCATGGCTGTTCATGATTACCAGTAAGTGATTTGGCCAACACCGGAACCCAGCACTGCTGACGCAGAAAACCAGTTATCTCTCCTTGACCCTACATCACTTGCCCAACAGAAACATGTCCTAGCCTTGTGCTCTTCAGATGGCAGTCACACAGGCAACGCCTACCCAACTCCCCAGTTTCCACGTACCGTGGTGGGTAGTAAGGTTGCTTATCTTGTGGTAGACCTTTTCCACTTCTAGCTTTGGTTCGCTATGTTCTTCCAACTCAACACGTCTTTGTGGGTGAAAGATTTTTAAAATCTTTGAGAATTTCACATGCCTGCATGCACATGTCTGTTTCTGTTTTTACCAGACTTGGGAAATTTAGGGGTACAGGATAAGTATACAGAATCCTGATAGAAGGAGGTCTGGATAAAAGCCAGAAACTCCCCGTTCAGTCCACATTAGCTTTGATAGCAGCGCTAGGATCTCATTGAACTAGGTGCCTGGCATTAGACAATGAGGATGGAGAAAAACCAACTCTTACACGATGCAGGTCAATTGAAAACTTAAAGCTTATTGAAAGGACCAAGAGCAAGAGAAAAAGAAAAGAAATCTAGAAAAACACAGTCCAGCTATTTCTGTTCCTCCCCAACAACCTCACACTTAAAATAACAGAAAAGTGGATTTAATACGTACTAAATGCAGCTATAACAGGCTGATATTAATGAAGCAAAATAGGGGTACCAATAGAATTATCAGTGTAGACTGCAAGGCAAAAAGATTAAATAAGATAAAGAGGATTTGTTGATATAACATAGACTCACTGAGAAGGTATAATAGCGCTGAGCTTTCACACACCAAACAAGGTAGTATTGCAATAATATAAAACATAATTACCAGGGTATATGAATTTGAGAAAAAAACTATCATCATAGAAGATTTGAACACTCGTTTCTCAGAATTTGAATTCAAGTGAGGGAATTTTATTTTAACAAAAGAAGAAAACACTTCTTTTTTTTTTAAAGAAAATTTGTTCACATTTTGGCCAACAAAGAAAATCTCAATAAATTCCCCAAAATAAAGCCTCAGGAGTAGACCACATTTTCTGAATGCTAGAAATTAAACCCCATGTGGTCAGCAACCTTGCCACTTCTGTTCACCTTTGTACCTCAGCACCTAACACATCCTTACCACGTGTAGGGATCCAGAGCACTGGCACATAAGAAAGAAAGGAAAGGTGACCCACAATAAAACTCAAAATCAACATGAAAAATATATCCTCCCCCAGGATCATCCCGTAGAAATTTCAATAACATGCTTAAGAATAATTCTCACGGGGGCGCCTGAGTAGCTCAGTCAGTTAAGCGTCTGCCTTCAGCTCAGGTCATGATCCCAGGGTCCTGGGATCCAGCCCCACTTTGGTAAGCTCCCTGCTCAGCAGGGAGTCTGCTTCTCCCTCTCCTCTCCCCTGGTGCTCTCTCTCCCGGTCTCTGTCGCTGTCTCTGGCACTATCACTGTCTCTCTCAAATAAATAAATAAAATCTAAAAAAAAAAAAAAAAAGCCCACTGCGCCATTGTTATTTATTAACCCAAGAACTACTACTTGGTTTAAAAATATACAAATGGCTTACTATAAAACTTGGCAAAAGATTTGACTATGCATTTCGCTGAGAAGAAAATGGAAATGGCAGAAGACATATGAAAACAATACTACATGCCATTTTCATTTAAAAATATAATCAGGGTGCCTGGGTGGCTCAGTCAGTTAAGTGTCTGACTCTTGATTACAGCTCAGGTCCCGATCTCAAGGTCATGAGATTGAGCCCCACATGGGGCTCTGCTCTGGCTAAGGAACCTGCTTAAGATTCTCTCTCTCCCTCTGCCCCTCCCCCCCCCACCATTTTCGCTCTCTCTAAAATAAATAAATAAAGATTTAAAAAAAGAAGCAGAATCAAAACAATCATGAGATAGCTTTTCACCTACCATATTGGAAAATATTTTAAAGTGTGATCATTCTAGTGATGGTGAAGCTATGGAAATAGGGCATCTCTTGAAGGTTATTGGTGAAATTATAAACTTACGCAGCATTTCAGGAGGCAATATGTGGGTACCCTTCTAACTAACAGTCCTCATTCTAAATATCTGTCATGGAGAAATTCTCACACGTGTGCACAAATGTATGTATGTGAGAGTTTTTTTGAAGGGGTGGTTTTTTAAGATTTTATTCATTTATTTGACAGAGAGAGAGAGCACAAGTGGGGGGGAGCTACAGAGGGAGGAGGAGAAGCAGGCTCCCCACTGAGCAGGGACCCACCTCCCAAAGTGGGGCTCAATCCCAGACCCCAGCCGAAGGCAGATGCTTAACTGACTGAATTACTCAGGTTCCCCAGTAGGCAACAGTTTTAGTTGCACTATTTTATTAGCAAAAAAATTGAGAATCACCTACGGGGTGCCTTGGGTGGCTCAGTCGGTTAGGCTCCAACTCTTGGTTTCAGCGCAAGTCACGCTCTCAGGGTGGTGAGATCGAGCCCCGTCTCAGGCTCTGCGCTCAGTGGGGACTCTGCTTCTCTCCCTCTCCCTCTGCCCCTTCCCCCACTCGTGCTCATGCTCTCTCTCTCTAAATTAAAAAAATTAATCTTTTAAAAATATTTAAAATCACCTAAATGTGTGTAGTAGAGTATGGTGGACCCATACGATAGACTACCATGCACCATGGGTGAAAAATGAGCCACATTTGTAATATGAAATGATGTTCACTGCTGTACATATTAAGTGTAAAATACATATTGCCTTTATATATATTCATTCTGAGGCCATTCTTAGAAGAATAAAATCTTCAAACCACTATATAATTAACAATTTTGCCTCCTTGCTGGTTTTTTCTTTATTTTTTAAAAGATTTTCTTCATTTATTTGAGAGAGAGAGAGAGCGCAGAAGCAGGGGAGAATGGCAGAGGGAGAGGGAGAAGCAGGCTCCCCACTGAGTAGGGAACTGGACTAGGGGTTCCATCCAGGACCCTAGGATCATGACCTGAGCAGAAGGCAGACACAACTGACTGAGCCACCCGGGCGCCCCTTTTTTTTTCTTTCAATAAAGCTTCGACTGATTGAAGTAAAACACACATAGAGAAAATTACACAGGGAACTCACCTGCGGTACCACCACCCAGATCAAGAAGTAAAACCATGATCTAGGAGTCTGGAGTGCGACAAGAGAAAGGTCTAAGCTAGTTCCGGATGTGCGAGTTAGCATATGAAAGTGAGTAATTGTCAAATTGGATCAGGATCTTGGAGGAAAAGGTCTAAAGCAAAAAATGCAGAAGGTTGAGGATGTGGGGAGCGTTAAGTTCGAAGGGACAGAGACAGTACAGTGGTTTGCAGAGGAGTCTTGAGAAGGACACCAGAGGTAAGAACACAAGGGCAGCTGTCCAGCTCCTGGGGCAGTCTGATCCTACCAGGCACAGGAGTGCCATCCCCCCACCCGGTGGGATTCCTTATGGGGGTACTTTGTAGCCTGTGACCCTGTCACTCTGGCCACAACTGACTGAACCAGAGATCCAAGCCCCAGGCCCCATAGGCACGATATTGGTCAATGAGTGCCTCACCCAGTGACCCTCCTCTCTCTTTGGAGGTCGAACACACACACACACGCGGGGTACAGAGTAATAAATCGACACAGAAACAGAAATTCAGAAAGAAGGCAGTGGTGAAATGTGATTGGGAAGAAACCGCGAGGGAGAGAGAAGAGAAGCCAAAAAGTGGGCAGCAGGTAACTGCACAGGGAAGAGCCGCAAAGCCGACCCTGTCAAGGGAGAGGCAGAGAAAAGTAATGAGCCGCAGAGCGTCGTCGGAAACCCTCTCCTCCCTGGAAGCCTGGGTCTGTGTCCTTGCCCTGCCTCTCCTCGTCCTCGACCACAACCACAGATAACCGCAGCGTGACCCCTGGGGCCGTCTGCTCAGGGGTGGAGTGTTGGTGGCCCAGGGCAAAGTGTCTGAGTCACACTTCTTGTCATCTCCACACTTCTTGTCATCTCCTTACACTTCCCCAAGCGGTCCCCGACGCGAAAGGCCTTTCTGATTGGCTGCCTACAGGGGCCAGTGCCCCGCTGCGGCGGGCGGCCGGGGGTCAGCAGCGCATAAATACCTCCGGCTGGGGAGCGTGGCTCAGACTCGGGGAGCTGCCGCGCGCTGCTGCTGGAGCCGCGTGGGGTAAGTGCTCCCGCCTTCAGGAATCGCCTGGCTCCCCCTTGGCGCCCAGCCCGCAGCCACTGCTTGCCTGAGCTTCCTTTTACCCAGTTTCACCAGAGTTTTGCGGGCAGGGGACCTCAGGGGAGGAGAAGCGCAGCGATGGGGCAGGAAGGAGGGGCAGGCTGGGCTGCAGGGGAGAACTCCAGGTCCTTGTTCCCTGCCATCAGAACGTCCTTGCCCTCTCGTCGAAGGTCCCAGTGCTGCCAGCCCGTCTCCAGTGCACCGCTCCATGCACCTCTGCGTCGACCACAGCGCGGACCCGCAGCAGCTCCTGCGGTCTGGCCGAGCCCAGCCGGGGCCCCTGCGGTCCTTACGCTCCTGCCTGGCACGACCTCCTAAACCCCAGGGCCCCAGGAAGCAGGTGGTGTTTGCAGACACGAAGGGGCTCTCGTTGACGTCTGTGCACATGTTTGAGGACGCTGTGGGCGGAGACTCTGAGAGCTGCTGGTGCCCCCTGTCCAGCTTCCCGCGCCCCGCGCCACCCCCAGCCCCCTGCGCCCAGGGCCTCCGGGCACTTGGGGCGGACTCGGGGTTTCCGGAGGCGCCTGCAGATCCGGAGCGTGTGCCCGGAACAGAGGGCGGGGCAAGGGGGCTGCCTGCGATGCACCGTGCGGGGGCTCACTCTGGCCTTCCAGAAGGCAGTGTGGATGGCACGACCTTTGATGCCGGCGACTCGTTCGAGAAGCTCCCTGTGTTTACACGACCGGTCCTTGCAGAGGAGAGACTGATAGCTTCGGCTTCCAGGTGGCAAGGCCACGAGAGTCCCCGGGTCCTGAGGACACCATCCCGTTCTGCTTCTCTTTAGGGTGTGTTCAGCAGCTTTTGGGGGACAACAATCAAGGACAAATCTGTTGCGCGGTGTTCAGTTCACAGTCCTGCTCAACAGATTGAAATTGAACTCCTTTGAGGGCCCACAGGCGGAGCCCTCTGCGATTACTTTTTCTGCGCGGGCAAAGCTTGGTTTTCTTGCCCAGGCGTGTTTCCTCTCTCTCCAGACTAATTTTGCTCGGGAATTCACAGCGGGAAAACGGGACTGAGGCCACTCCTAGCCACGCCCCGCTCCCTGGGCCCCGGGCCCTGAATGCCTTGCATTCTTCTCCCTCGAGGGCAGGCTCACTTCCTGTCCAAAGGGATGAGATTTCCTTCGGGAAGATGCTGGGAATGGCACCCTTTACCCTTTGCAGGGAAGGAAACCTTTGGAATGTGGAACAGAAGAAACATAAATAAAGCTTTTACGTGTAATTTTAAAAGGCCTTGCAGAGAGTGTCTCTCAGGGCCGTGCGGGTGTCTGGGAGAGGTCAGGAGGAGTTCTTTGTTTTGAAGATAGAGATGCAGCACAGAAATGTGCCCTTACTTTCCTCTCTATCCAGAAAGGGCTGGTAACTCAATATGGTCTTGCGTCTTCAACTTCTGCAAAAAAAAAAAAAAAAAGTTTGTTAAAGCATCTTCAAGAGTTCATCTTGTATTGTCTACCAACACCTGACCTTTCCCCTCTTGCAGCAGAAAAAGTCAGAGAACTGTCTACCTCAAAATAAATGTACTTTAAAAACAAACATTTTTAACTGTTTAGCATGTTCTTTTAAGTGTAATTTACCTAGACCCAGAAGCCAGACCTTTGTTCCTATGCGCCCCCGCCCCCCCACAATTTCCCTGTTGCGTGTGTTCCCCTGTATTGAAACTGCTTATTGAATTGTTTGCTCCCGTCAGGGCCTGGGAAGGCTGGGACAGGCCCAATCATGGCTGGCCATAGGCTGGCCACCCTGAGACACTCAAGACAAATGGGTTGAAATAATGCATGAGTATCAGTGCCAAGTATGCCCCCAGCTTCCATTTATAATGTTCTGAGATCCTTAGTCTTTGGAAGATTTTAGCCTCTTTACAGAGATTGTTCATTCTCTAAGATTATCGTTCGTAGATGATAAATTTTTAACAAAAGCGTTGGTTTGTTGGTTTTTTTTTTTTTTAAATCTTTATCTCTTCTGATCCTTGACTTCTTGGGCTATATTTGTTTGTGCCAGTGGCAGGCTAATACATGCAATCATAATGGTTGAGCAAACAACATTCGCCTTATTTACTTTTGTCCATTAGTGGGCCTGCCCCCAGCAGATTCCCTCTGTGTGTAAAACAGCCAGGTGGTTAACAGGGTAAAGATAGAAGGAGCCGAACATGAAAGCTTCCAGGGACTTCCTTGTCTGATAAGGGGTGCCACTGTTTTCTCCAGCCCCTCACCCCAGGCTTCTAGTCTTGATTCATTAAGAGAAGATCTCGAATAGGGTAGGTGGTCCCCACAAGCTAGGCTGTCAGGATTGGGAGTCAGTCTCTGAAATTAAAGCTGGTAAGAATCAACAGAAAAAATAAGCAGTTGGCTGTAAAGGTGGCTTACCCCTAGAATGTGTTGTGATATAGTTCTCATGAAACTAGGGTTTTCTGAAATCTCATTGAAACTTGTAAGAAAATACAGTTGAGGTTAAGGCCCATCACTGGAGAAGGGAAGTCTTGGAGGACTATGTAGGTCAGGTCTCACAGTTTAGGGGAGCTGAGGAATCTGTACTTAGGATATTATCTCCAGTGACGTTACTCCTGCAACCACAGAGACAGCTAACAGGATTGAAAAGAGATGCCGTTAGTCATCTTTGAATTTCACATGTTTCAATGCCAAATCACAAAGTATACTATTGAATTAATATTTGATATTTTTATAAAGCCTTATCTTACAAATAGCATAACAGTATTTAATTGTGAATTTTGGAAATACACACGTGTACTATATGCCACAGCTATAATCCTGTAATTCTGTTTTTTCTTTTTTATAGTGATAATCTCAGAAAAACAAAAGTGGCCCAGGACTCTTGACCTCTCAAACGTCAGACTAAGATAAATTGGTTTAATTTATGATAACCTTTCCTATGTAGGTAATTTCTCCATTGTGACCCCTTTTACTGGTTTTCCCACACACCCCCTGTATTGTCTACCAAATTTCATACATTAAGTACTAGTTCATTCATGATTTTATGAAACACATGCATACTTTTTCAAGTTTCTGGTAGTCATCGTTTAGTTTTGAGTCATTCAACAAACATTTACTGAGCAACCACGATGTGCCAGACATCATGTTAACTCTTGGGGCTAGAAAGATGAATAAAACAAAACTCACAGTCCAGTGAAGGGAGCCAGACATATAGATGGTCAATAAGAATAATGTTAGAGACACCAGGCAGTGTTAGAAACACCTGGAAGACAAAAAAAAAAAAGGAAAAAAGAAGAAAAAAAACACACAGAGAGAATGAGCACCTAGGAAGAAATCAGAGAAAATGTCTTGTTGGAGTTGACCCCCAAAGTGAGTGCCAAAAGATGAGTGGATGTTTGTCAAAATTACATTTCAGTTAGCCTAAGTGGCCTTATTCATATATGTGATTTCCACAAGACTTTTGAATTACCGTTACACTAATTGGAAATTTCCCTTTTCTTCCCCTGAGGATCCCAGGAAGGCAGCCATTGTTTTAATGGAGGTGATAATGGCAGGCAGGAGTGAATTTTGGAAAATGGAGAGCTGGGCCAAGAGGAGGGGATGGTTGTATTCATCCAAGAGGACATACTGCTCAGCCAAGTGTTTTTGGCTGTTTGGCAGGTAGAACCCCATACAAGCACAACTTTAGGGATATATCAAATTTTTAGAGTCATACATTTCCCTTTCTCTTTTTTAAAAAACTTTATCATCAACCTACTGATGCTGATTTGGTTTCCCAAGTAGATGTTGCTTTGAGGGCATGAAATGACCTATGGATTCTATTATTCCCATTAATTTTGCATTTTCAATTCTCCACCTACTTCAATAAATAAGGCCCCCAGAACCAGATCATGTTCCTGTGAATTGACAAAGTTGTGTCTGTGAATTTTCCAGGTGAAGACCGCAGTGTGGATGCAGACTGAAAACCTGTCTTCTTCATTATTTATTTATTTTTTTAAAAGATTTTATTTATTTATTTAACGCAGATAGAGACAGCCAGCGAGAGAGGGAACACAAGCAGGGGGAGCGGGAGAGGAAGAAGCAGGCTCAAAGCAGAGGAGCCCGATGTGGGGCTCGATCCCATAACACCGGGATCACGCCCTGAGCAGAAGGCAGATGCTTAACCGCTGTGCCACCCAGGTGCCCCCTGTCTTCTTCATTTTGCTCTTAACCACAAAGTCTCTACTTCTTAAGTCAGAGTGTTTTTGTATTGATCTGATCCAACATGTGCACCAGCCGTATTCTGATGACTCTCTGATTTACATCACTGGATCTCTCCTCCCAACTTCAGACTCCCATATCAAAGAAGAGTATCACAAATGGCGGTTCCCCCCAAAATTAAAAACAGAATTACAACATGATCCAGCAATCCCACTTTGGGGAATAGATCCAAAAGAATTCAAGGCAGCGTCTCAAATATTTGTATATTCATGATCACAGCAGCATTATTTGTAACAGCCAAAAGGTGGAAGTAACTCAAATGCCCATGAGTGGATGAGTGGATAAAGTTAATGCGGCATATACCTACAACACATTATTCAGCCTTCGAAAAGAAAGAAATTGTGACACCTTACAACATGGATGAACCTGGAAGGCATTAGGCTAAGTGAAATATGCCAGTCACAAAAAGACCAATATTATATGATTTCACTTAGACATGAGTATGAGGTATGAGTAATTAAATTCAGAAACAGAAGTAGAGTGGTGGTTGCCTAGGGCTGGGGGGAGAGCGAATGGAGAGTTTGTGTTTAATGGGTATAAGTTTTCATTTTTCAAGATGAAAAATCTGTAAAACTGATCTCATAATAATGTGAATACACTGCAGAACTGTACACTTAGAAATGGTTAAGATGGTAAATTTTATGTGTATTTTACCACAATGAAAAATTTTTAAATAAAGAACACATCTTGGGGCGTTGGGTGGCTGTCAGTTAAGCATCTACCTTCAGCTTGGGTCATGATCCCAGGGTTCTGGGATCGAGCCTGGTCTAGGGCTCCCTGCTCAGTGGGGAGCCTGCTTCTCCCTCTCCCTCTGCCCTTACCCCTGCTTGTACTTTCTCTCTATCAAATAAATACGTAAAATCTTTAAAAAATAAAAATAAAATAAAAAGAATACACCCTTTGCTTAATTTGTCTTTTTCTCTTGGCGCTTAGAAATGAACATTGGTAGTGCTGGTTGTTTAGTAAATAGTTGTGGTTCACCTCTTAATGTCAAAGGTGTCCGTGGAAGAGAGAGAAGTTATGCAACACACCTATGGGATTATTCTACTGGGTGAAGGAGTATCTTTTAAAAGGAGTATATTCCCAGGTTCATAGCACCATTTGCCATGCACACAGCAAACACAATGATTATAGAGGCACATTTTGGGAAATTAGCTCAAAGTCAGAGTGACATAGGGGTTGTTAACACTGTGATCCCCTTTTTAAATTTTTTTATTTATATATTTTTAAAGATTTATTTATTTATTTATTTATTTGAGAGAGAGAGGGAGTGTGTGAGCCAGGTTTGGTGGGGAGGAGCAGAGGGAGAGAGAGAATCTCAAGCAGACTCTTTTTGAGTGCAGAGCCCAGGTGGGGCTCCATCTCATGACCCCGAGATCATGACCTGAGCCCAAATCAAGAGCCGGACACTTAACCGACTAAACCACCCAGGTGCCCCAAGATCCTCCTTTCTTAATAGACTATCCTTCATCAGGTTTTTAAAGATTACTCACATAGTTTTTGTATTAAAAGAGTATTTTCATTCTAAAATGTGGAAATACCTCAACCATAATCTAAAGACAGTCCAAATTCAGAGTGACAAGGAATTTAGTATTGGATGTAAGCCTAGTCATGCTATAGGCAGCAGGCCTTCTCTATAGATAAACCTACTTTGTGTCTAATTTTTCAAGCATTACTTGCTAATCTTATCTCTCTCATTTGTATTCCTCTGCCTAGAAACGGGCATGACAGAGATGTGCCCAGCTCATTGACATTTGCGAACAAAATTCTGGCGCCTGAGGGAAACATATTAACTCAGTTCCTATTGGCTCCCTCTTCAAAAGGAAGTTTGATTGCCTTCCTGCATTAAAGAAGTTTAGAGAATGTGCCAGGGCATATGTACATGCCATGTGCGTGTGTGTGTGTATGCGTGTGTGCTTTGATACCCAACAACTGAGTCCACTATTTGACTGGGCAAAGAATCAATCAATGTCATTTGTGTTGAGTCTCTAAAATGTGTTAAACATCTTTTAATTTCAACATTATCATAGAGAAATAATGGTAATACATGGTGAGAATTGTAAGAAAATGTAAACACAAACACGCAAAAGCAGAGCACAGACTACCTCCGAGGTTTTTTTTGTTTTTTTTTTTTTTTTTTTTTTTTAAAGATTTTATTATTTATTCGACAGAGATAGAGACAGCTAGCGAGAGAGGGAACACAAGCAGGGGGAGTGGGAGAGGAAGAAGCAGGCTCATAGCAGAGGAGCCTGATGTGGGGCTCGATCCCATAACGCCGGGATCACGCCCTGAGCCGAAGGCAGACGCTTAACCGCTGTGCCACCCAGGCGCCCCTACCTCCGAGTTTTGACTGGGCCTGGGAGCAGGAAAGGAGACCAGATATCAGAATCCAAAAACCATTTAATATGGGGGTGACCACTTTTAAAACTCTAGCCTTAGCACTGAGGAGAACACAAAAATGTACGATGTCCAGGTTCTTTTATGTAATTTAATATAGTTGAAGATTGCCATGGCCATGCATTATTCAACTTTGTATTACCGTTTGGACAATGGCAAAAACTGGCCACATGGGAAGGACTTGGTGAAGATTTGTTAAATGAATAGACAAAAGATTGAGTTTAAAATATGTGTTAAGTCCCAAACAGGTGTGGTGATGAGTGGGGATGAGTGGTCCAGTGTTTTGGAGAAGAACCATCATCCTTCTTTTTTTTTTTTTAAGATTTTATTTATTTATTTATTTGACAGAGAGACAGCCAGCGAGAGAGGGAACACAAGCAGGGGGAGTGGGAGAGGAAGAAGCAGGCTCCCAGCGGAGAAGCCTGACGTGGGGCTCGATCCCAGATCGCTGGTATCACACCCTGAGCCAAAGGCAGACGCTAAACGACTGCACCACCCAAGTGTCTCAAGAACCGTCATTCTTATAGTCAGACTTTGAAGCCTAAGAACGTGGACTTTACCCTGAAGATTTATTATCAAGTTATTTGGCATGGAATGGCAATCTGACACTAGTACGCAGAATAAACTTGGAGGGGGGGCTTGGTATTGGAGGTAAAAATGTCTTTTAAGAACAAGGAGAAGGGCTAACTTTTTTCCTAAGCAGAATCCATTTGAGGGAAGATGATATACTTGAGTTCTTGGGTTAGGCATTTGAAGTCTGAAGTGCTGGTGAGAAACATACAGGCAAACTCCAGCAGGCACCAGCTAGACTTTAGCAGAGAGATCCCTTTCGAGTTGAGGTGGACGTTGGAAAGTACCAGCTGCGAGGGAACACGGAGATCTGTCCACACAAACCCCTTGCACTCCCTGGCTTCATTAGTAAGACAAATGAGACTCAGGGATGATGACGATGATTTCGATGATGATGATGGTGGTGGTGGTGGTGGCGGCCGCAGTGATGGTGATGTGATGGCAGCTAATGTTTCTTGAGCGTGCCAGTCCTTGAGCTAGGTTCTTTACATACAGAACTGTATCTCACCGCATACTCACAACAACCCCAAGACGACAAGATAATTTAGTGACTCAAGGCTTTCTCGCTGATCAGGACTGATTTCACCCGCTCTAGAACCTACGCGAGCGCATCTTGGGGGAAGTAGCCAGTATTCGGGCCCGGGCACAGCTCAGAAACGTGGAGACCCCCTCTTTGGGGAAGCGCTCCCCTTATCCGAGCAGGAATCCCGGGGTACGCGCGCCACGTTGAGGGGCAGGCGACCAGGGCCCTGCAAGCACAGTAGCAGCTTTCGCGGCGCTCGGCCAGCCCGAGGTAACGGGTCCTCGCTCGCCAGGGGGCGCCTCGGTCTGTTCCCGGCGAGCCCGACCGCGGGCAGGTGACGCGGCGCCCCGCCCAGGGATAACGGCGGGAGGGGTGGGGATGGGACGCGAGGGGTCACGTCAAAGCGGCGTAGACAAAGGGCGGGTGCGCGCACGTCTTTACGCACGCCTCGGCCGGCGGCGGCGGCCAAGGGCGGGAGGTATCGTCCACGGAGGCATTGGGAGCCCCGGAGCCTCGCGGTCGGTGAGTATGACCGAGTTCCCTCCGGTCCTGAGGGTCACTGGCCCCAGGGGAGCCGACAGCGGGCCTGGGGGTTCGGGGCCCAGGCACCCCACGAGCGGCCTGCGGTCCGGGAACCCCCCCTCCCTACGCCGCTCCGGCGTCAGGAGACACCATCGCCTCTTCCTGGGGTTTCCCGGCCGTTCGGAACGTACCGCCCCCTCGGCCGCAGTGGAACAGTCCGCGCCCCTCCCCCGGCGAGCGCTTGCGGCGCCGCCCTCCGGTCCCGCCGCAGCGCCCCGGAGCCCGCGTCCCGCACTCCCGGAGGCCGGTGCCGGGCGGCTGCCGCCACTCCCTGCTCCGTCCGGTCCCACCCCGGACGGGCTCTCCGGGCTTCTCCCGCATCCCAGGTGCTCCGCAGCCCGCCCTCCCCGAGCGTGGAGGAGTGGAGCTTGGGAGGGCTGAGGGATTATTAGAGATCACGGGGAGGCGCCTTCACCTGTAATTTCTTTCCTTATGTCCTTTGGCTTCACGGGGATGTAGATTTTCCTCGCTTGTTCTCCAGAGGAACCCATTTTTCTTTCTTTCGAATTTCTTAAACCCCGAAATCCCTTATCTGTCCGTTTTGATTTCACGCCCTGCAAGGCATCCTCCTGCCACAGGGTCTTGTTTATTTATTCACTTCCGTTTCACGTAGGGTTTTAACTTTTGCAGTTTCAAAGTTAGGGAAAATATAACGTATGAAACATATGGAATAGCTCGAAATAAGTTCTGTACTGTACTAGATATAAGTGCCTGTCACTGCTCATGCCCTCAGTGCCGTGGATCTTCTCAGTGATAACCTTCTTGAGAGCATTTCCTTTCTGGTTCATTTTCCATAATTTTGACTGAACTTTGAGTGCCTCTGCTTAGTTTCATCTCCTGTAGATTCTATTTCAACCCAAGGGAAATGGTGTGAAAGCAGTTATCCATGTGCCAGAGACTGGAGAAATGAGTCCTGTAATAATGCCAGTCTGGTATTCTCGTCTCACTTTGGTAGTGTTTTTGTTTTGTTTTGCTTTTTACCAACTTTGTATTATGGAGACTTTCAGACATAGCAAAATAGACAAAATAGTGAGCCAGCATGTGTCCATCATCCTGCCTCAACAACTGATCTTCAGGTTGAGCCTGTCCCATCCATTTCCGCCTCTCCTAAGCTCTGTGATAAGTACTTGCTGTCAAAAGTAGCGTGAGATTCAAAATAAAAAACGTACCAGTGTGTAAAGTCATAATGTACTTTTTTGGGACATAGTCTACTATTGGAAGTCCTTCAACTAAGAAATATGTAATAGCATTGGAGAAGGGCCAGAAGAGGGCACCTAAAATGATCAAGGGTTGAAACAAAAAGTCTTTTGGATGTGGATGAGAACTTCCAAATCATCTTTCTAACTTTTTCATTTTTGATGCACCCTCAGGGTCCTTAGAGTTTCAGTGACTTGTCCAGATTAACCGGGAATAAGAGTCCAACTGAGGCTGGAAACCTCCCAACTCCACATTCAGTCTACTTTCTCCTATACCATAGTACTGTCTTTAAGTTGTTTCTTTCAGGAAAGGGAAATGTCTTGAAGGGCTATAACTGAAGACTTTTACAATGAAAGGTTTGGATGGGTATTATTAATAGGAATTTTTCCATCAAATTCTGGAATAGTAAAACTAGGGGATATGTCTTAAAGTATTTCTTAAGCCAGATATGGGACAAATGAGAAATTCTGATCACAGCTTTTAGTAAACATGGGAAAGTTGTGACCTTAGAAGGGGAATACCAGACTGAGAATAATTACTGACTTTAAAAGATGTAGATAACATTCACAGCTATTTAAGAAAGAGTAAGGGAAACTGGATGATTTGGCATCACTGCTGAAGTTTTGCTCTTGATAGCAGAGGGAACAGTAGTACCTTCCTATACAACATCCTTTCTTACCATCAGTAGATAAAAATCCTAGACTGGATGTAACATGAATTAGGTGTTTGCTTTCTTTTCTTTTTTTGTTTTTTCCAAAACCATAGTACGTTATTTTTTTTTTTTTAAGATTTTATTTATTTGACAGAGATAGAGACAGCCAGCGAGAGAGGGAACACAAGCAGGGGGAGTGGGAGAGGAAGAAGCAGGCTCATAGCAGAGGAGCCTGATGTGGGGCTCGATCCCACAACGCCGGGATCACGCCCTGAGCCGAAGGCAGACGCTTAACTGCTGTGCCACCCAGGCGCCCCCATAGTACGTATTTCTTAGCACACTTCGTGCTGTTAAGTTTCCTTATCTCAGGAAAGACAGGTAAATTCAGTCCTTGTACCTCAGTTTTTGCCCTTGAAATTGGAGGGGATATTGTACCTCCAAGGAATGCTGTGAGCAAAGGAATCTTTGTATATAGAGTTCATTGAGTTTGTTTTTAAGCTTGGTTTATATGATGTGACATAGTTGTTTATAAATTATTTTCAGGATGAAGTTTGTTAGCTTGTGACTTAAATACAGTGGTCATCACATGCATCCCGCTTATGGAAATAACTGCCCAGATAACAGCATCGGGGTGTCTTGGTAAATCGTTACCCTAAAGACATGGGTGCAGGGAGAACTTTTATGTTTTGTGTGGGTTTTGTGGTTTTTGGGGGGGGGGAGGGAGAAGGAGGAAGAAAGGGGAGAGAGAGAATCTTAAGCAGACTCCACACCAAATACAAAACCTTACACTCAGGACCCTAAGATCATGACCTAAGCTGAAATCAAGAGTCAGCACTTAACCGACTGAGCCACCCAGGCACCCCTTGTGTGGGTTTTGTGTGTGTGTGTGTGTGTGTGTTTGTGGTATCAGAAAGAGTGCAGGGGTTAGCTAGGATTCTAGCGTGGTAACTGGTTTCTGCAGTTATTTCTGAAGAATAAACCACTTCTCTTATCTGTAGGCACATCACAAAATGTTACTTTTTATTAAAAAATCTCTTGCTTTCTGGAGATAGAAGCTAGGGATCGTGACCCTGGTTGAACTGTACTCCAAAATTGTTTCTTCAAGTAGAACCTCATTACGGTGTGGCATTTACTTCTTCCTGTATCATGATGCTCAGGGGAGGACTGGACCAAGTATCATCAAGTCCATGTATCACTAAACTACAAAATATTTAGGATAGCATGATGAATGCTTCTTAAAAGCACTGAATTTTAGAATTAGTAGGAATGTTATAAAGCTTGTAGTTTTTCCTAACTCCTTTAAAGGTACTCTCTCTCCTTTAAAACATGCATACCCATGCACCTGCCACCAGTCACAGGACCTTCTCTCCTTTCTTTGGGCACTGTTTTAGTTTGCCTTATGTTTGCATTGCACCTCCTTTAAAATAAGCCCAAGATCTGCAATATTAGAATAATGCACTGTAAAAAGTAGAAGCATAATGAATTGTTGTTGACGTTTTGAATTAAAATACCAAAAAACTGGTGTGGAAATTGAAATCCAGGGAAGCTGAATGACTTGCGCAGACCAAATAGTAACAAAACTGTGCCTGAACTCTTAACTAAGGAGACGCCTGAGTTCCAACTCTAAGCTCCTCTCTGGTAACATTTTCTTCACACAGCAGAATGGAGAGGAAAAAAATATTTATGTATATTTTTTTTCTTTACCAGTTACACATATTTTATTTTCAGTGTCTGCTTTCAGAATTTGTGATCAGGGGCACCTGGGTGGCTCAGTCAGTTAAACATCCGACTCTTGATCTCAGCTCAGGTCTTGATCTCGGATTCATGAGTTGGAGCCCATCGTTGAGCTCCATGCTGGGTGTGGAGCCTACTTAAATAAAATGAATAAATAAAAAATAAACGTTTTTGATCAGTGCTATCCAATAGGAAATACAAAACACACCATATATATAACTTTACATTTCTTAATAACCACTTTTAAAAAATTTTTTTTTCCCCTCAAAGATTTTATTTGTCTGAGAGNGGGGGGGAGAAGGGGGGGGGGGGGGGGGGGGGGGCGGGTAGTGGCAGGCAGAGAAAGAAGCAGGCTCCCCAGTGAGCAAGGAGCCTGATGTGGGACTTGATCCCAGGAGTCTGGGATCATGATCTGAGCCGAAGCCAGATGCTTAACCAGCTGAGCCACCCAGGCATCCCGTGTAAGAGCCACTTTTAAAAAAGTACAAAGAGACACATGAAAATAATTTTAATCATGTATTTTATTTAACCCAAATTATCCAGAATATCACTTCAACATGTAATCAATATACAGATTATTAATGAGGTCTTTTATATTCAGTTTTTCATAGAACATTTAAATCCAATGTGTATCTTATTTACATTTACAGCATATTTTAATTTGGACTACCCACATTTCAGGTGTTCAAGAGTTATATGTGGTTAATGGCTGCTGTGTTGGACAACACGGAATCTCTGTCAGCTGAGTATAAAGATAAAGGAGCATTTTAGGTTCTTAGTAATACTCAGTTCTGAGGTTAAAATAGAGTTTGTGGTTGTGATCATTGGTTTTTTTGTTTCATGTCTTAGTGATTTTTCTTTGCATAATTAGGATTGTTTCAAGTTTGTAGCAAGTTGAACAAAGAAGTCTGATGGTCTACAGATTTGTACCTTTGTGATGAAATGCTTTCTCTCTCTCTCTTTTTTAGCCATCTTGACCATTTTTAAGTGTGTAGTCCAGTAATAATGCTTTCTCATTTTAAATAACACTATTTAGTCGTTGGGGGGAAAAGGTTTGATTTTTAAAAAAACAGCCAGTAGCAAAACTAAGTAATAAAATAACCTAATAAAAAATGGGTAAAGATTTGAACACTTTACCAAAGATAGATGGATGGCAAATAAGCATAAAGATATCCACTATCATTGGTCACTGGGGATATGCAAATTAAAACTATGAGATAGAACTTCACATTGATTAGTGTGTCTAAAATTAAAGACTGATCCTATCAAGTGTTGGCAAGGTTGTAGAGCAAATGGAACTTTCATATACTGCTGGTGAGGATGCAAAATGATGGTACAACCAGTTTAGAAAGCAGTTTGGCGGGATGCCTGGGGGGTTCGGTTGGTTAAGCACACGCCTTTGGCTCAGGTCATGATCCTAAGGTCCTGGGATTGAGTCCCACATCGGCCTTCCTGCTCAGTGGGGAGCCTACTTCTCACTGCCTACTGCTCCTCCTGCTTGTGCTCTTTCTGTCTCTGACAGATAAATAAAATCTTTAATTTTTTTTGAAGATTTTATTTATTTATTTATTTGAGAGAGAAGGAAAGAGAGAGTGAGAGAGCACAAGCAGGGCCAGGGGTAGAGGGAGAAGCAGACTCCCCACTGAGCGGGGAGCCAGACATGGGGCTCGATCCCAGGACACTGGGATCATGACCTGAGCTGAAGGCAGACCCTTAACTGCTGAGCCACCCAGGTGCCCCTAAATATAATCTTAAAAAAAAAAAAAAGCAAGCAAGCAATTTGGCAGGTAAACATACACGTGTTTTAGACTCTGTTGTTCCACTCCTAGGTATTTACCCAAGAGAAATAAAAATGTATGTCTATATGAAGACTGGCAGATAGCAGCTTTATTTATAACAGTCCCAAACTCAAACAGCCCAGTTGTTCATCAGTAGGTGAATTCATAAGTAAATGTGGTATATCTATGCATTGAACTATAGCTCAGCAGTGAAAGGAATGAACTTGTGACATGTGCAGCAACATGAATGACTCTCAGAATAATTATGCTGAGTGAGATAGGCCAGATCAAAAAAAAAAAAAAAAAAAAAAGGCCAGGAAGTTGCTTCCAGTTACATATACAGTACTCCAATGTAAAAGCACCATTTCCGAGATGGAGCTCTGGGAGCAGCGTTCAAGTTGGGTAATGAAACGTCTTGGGTCTTAAAACCCCCGTGAGTCAAATTGTCCTTTCTTAGGCCAATTGCCCCCAAATATCAAAATATCTTGTGTCCTTTGTCCTTTTTTTCTTTTCCAGCTTTGAAGACTTCATATTGCTTTGGGGGAACTTGGTACCAGGTTTCTTATTACCCAGTGCTAACTCAGGTTAGTGCCTTGTAGGCAAGGGGAAAGTTACATGAGGTCAGAGTGACCTTAGTTAAGACCAAGACCCCGAAACTGACCATATTACTGTCTTCTTTCTGGTGAGTTGACTTATCCTTTAGCTTATTGTATCTTGACTTTGTTTTAAACCATTTATTTTATTTAGAATTGATAGCTCTATGTATAGTCCTAGTTTTTTAGCACTTCAGGTTCACTTCAGCCTAGTAGCGCTGAGTGCTGCCCTGTTTCCTTGGAAACACTGTATACTTCCTCCTAAGCACCAGTATTTCATTCAAGCAAATTTCTTATACTCCACTACTCTGATATACTTGACATTCAATTCACCCAGCACTATTACCTATTCAAAATGGTAAATAAAAATTTAAAGGTAGCAAAAAGATAAAGTGACCTCTCCCTCACACTCCTAGGGGCAGCAACTAGAGCCATTCTTGTATCTTTCCAGAAATCTGTATCTTTGCAAATACATTTAAACTGTGTATATTTTTCCTTTTCCTCCCTCTCAATTCGTATTTACTGTGGACATTGTTCTGCATCTAACTGGTAGATTGTTTCTTTATCAGTGCACAAGTAAATGTCTTTTTCCATTTAACAGATGAATAGCATTCCATTGTATCTTCTGTTAATTGTGGTCGTTGATGTTTCTTTGGATATTACAAAGAGTGCTGCAGTCAGTAACCGTGCACATACATCATCTTGTATATGTATCAGTACAGGGTTTCTCAGCCTTAGCACCATTGTCATTTGGGGCTGGATGATTCTTTGCTGTCAGAGGTGGTCTACGTATTACAGGATGTTTAGCAGTATCCCTGTCTTCTTTGCATTCGTTACCAGTAGCTCCTCATCCCAAGTCCTGACAACTAAAAATGTATGCAAACATTATCAAATGGTGGGGGGAATGTTGGGGGAGAGGGGAGAAGTTGGGGGGTGGAAATGGCCCCTGGTTGAAAACTACTGTCTAATTTATCTGTTTTTATTTGTTTGTTTTGTTTTTTAGAGAGCGTGTGTGCGAGTTTGGGGGGGGGGGCAGAAAGAGGAGGAGAAAGAATCTTAAACAGGCTTCACACCCATGGTGGAGCCTGATGGGGGCGGCTTGATCCCAGGACCCTGAGATCATGACCTGAGCCAAAATCAAGAGTTAGATGGTCAACTGAGTGAGCCACTCAGGGACCCCTCTGATTTATCTTCAGGGTACATTTGTAGAGGTGGAGTCGCTGGAGCTAAGGTTATGTGCATTTAAAATTCTGATGGCTTTTACTGAGTCGTTGTCTAAAGAGGTGGTGCCATTTTTACACTCCAGCTGGCAGTATTTGAGAATATTTTCTCATCATCTCCAGTACAGTGGTTTCTAAAAGAAATTGGTTTTTTGCTGTCTCACTAGTTTTAATTCACATTTCTGTGCTTTACAACTAACCTTTTTACTGAACACCTAGTGCGTGTTAGGCATGTAGTATTTTTTGGCCTGTGGGTTTTGTGACATACTTTAAAATGCTTTCCTCTCTATCTAGCTCTCTTAAAGTTTGGTATTTAGAACTGAAGACGGGCACCTGGGTGGGTCAGTCAGTTGAGTGGCCGACTCTTGATTTTGGCTCAGGTCATGATCTCAGGGTCCTGGGATTGAGCCCCACATTGGACTCTGGGCTCAGCAGAGAGTCTGCTTGGGGTTCTCTCTCTCCCTCTGCCCCGCCCCCCACACTCACGCATGTACTCTTGCTCTCTCTTGCACGCAGGCATGCTCGCTCTAAAATAAATAAGTAAATCTTTAAAGAAAAAAACTGAAGACAGTACCCTGGGTTTTTTCTGATCCTAGTGGAATGATGACGGTACATACCATTTATTGAGATTTAATATGTGACAGATATTGTGCTTGGGTGTGCTTAAAAAATGCATTATCCCTGTGTTGCCTAAGCATTTATGTTTAATAAAATGATAATATGTTCTTCCTTTGAATTGGTATGTGACATCTCTCTGGACATATCTTGGTAGTCATGGTCTCCTGAAGTAGGATGTGTCACAGAGAGCTAGCTGAAAAGAAATTCAGTTGGCCCTTGAACAACATGGTTCTTAAAAAGACACCAAGTCCCTATACAGTCGAAGATCTGCATGTAACTTTTTACCCTCCTAAAACTTAGTAGCTTACTGTTGACCAGGAACCTTACTGATACAGTAGGTTAGATTAACAGTATTTTGTATATGTATCATACGCTGTATTTTTATTAAAAAAGTAAGCTAGAAAAAGAAAATGTTACTAAGAAAATCATAATGAGGGCTGCCCTGGTGGCTCATTCGGTTGGTTAAGTGTCTGACTCTTGGTTTCGGCTCAGGTGATGATCTCAGGTTTGTGAGATTGAGCTCTGCATTGGGCTCCGCACTGAGCATGGAGTCTGGTTGAGACTGTCTTCTTTTCCTTTCCCTCCTCTCTGCCCCCTCGAGGGCTTGCGTGTGCGTGCCTTTAGACTCTGTCTCAAAATAAATAAAATTTTTAAAAAGTCATAAGAAAGAGAAAATACATTTATGGTACTGTATTTATGAAAAAAATCCATGTATTAGTGGACCTGACAGTTCAAACCTGTATTGCTGTTCAGGGGTCAGATGTATTTGATTCTGCAGTTAGGAATCATAATAGTCCCTGTCTTGTGATTGGGTCCGAATTGGTTTTACATGACCTATTTAAATGACGTTTTCTCTGTTATTTTCTCTTCCAGGATCCTCTTTTTCTTGCTAACAATTATCAACGTGTGAAATTACAATTTTGTGTATGCTTATTTGCGTAACACTTGCCTCTAGGCATATTTGTTCATCACTAAATACCACCTGACATAATGTGTGGCAGCACATAGTATGTGCCCAGTGAATATTTGTTGTATGAAAGAACTCGTCACTCTGAGAACTGAGGAGCACTGGAAATTGGGTCATTTGGGGGCTTAAAGGCCCAGATTTGCCATTCTGTGGGTCGAAAGGTTTAGTTAGCTTAGTGATGGGTTCTGTCACATTCCCTTCTAAAATGCTCAGAACTACTTGGTTCTTAGGTTTTTTCCTCTGGACCCTTTGGGCTGTTAGGGGAACTTTGGTCCAAATTAACTTTCCGTGAGTTTGGCTGAGAGCTGTGGAAATTTAGAGAATGAGCAAATACTACCTCATACTTACGGAATCATGGTTACATTTTACCTGAAGCAAAGTGAT
Organism: Ailuropoda melanoleuca; assembly: GCF_002007445.2. Lineage (NCBI taxonomy): Eukaryota > Metazoa > Chordata > Mammalia > Carnivora > Ursidae > Ailuropoda > Ailuropoda melanoleuca. The sequence continues at coordinate 30,876,913 of NC_048235.1, read as the reverse complement.
ATCCTCTCCTAAATGAGCAGTTATCTGGAAATTGTGTGGTAGAGCTCCTCTGTGACTAATTTTCCGATATTATTTTCAGAGATTAAAGTTTGTGTCAAGGGGGCCTAAGATACCACTCTTCAGGCCTTAATGGCTACTCTGCTGAGCCAGCAGGATGTTTGGAACTCTGTTTGGTAACTGCAGTTTGCTTGCTTTTTCTCCTTACTTCTAAGAATTTATGTGAGGATTGTTTAGTGCTGGCCAGATAACTTGTTTGGCTAGGTTACTGTTCTCTCTGTTCTGGAGTCTGGCACTAATAAACATGAACTTAAGGGGTGGGGCAGGACGGTAGAGCGGTGGTCAATGCCGGGGGGGGGNGTCAAGGGGGCCTAAGATACCACTCTTCAGGCCTTAATGGCTACTCTGCTGAGCCAGCAGGATGTTTGGAACTCTGTTTGGTAACTGCAGTTTGCTTGCTTTTTCTCCTTACTTCTAAGAATTTATGTGAGGATTGTTTAGTGCTGGCCAGATAACTTGTTTGGCTAGGTTACTGTTCTCTCTGTTCTGGAGTCTGGCACTAATAAACATGAACTTAAGGGGTGGGGGGGGGGAGGAGTGGCTGGGTCATGGGTGGGCAAACTGTAGGGTCAGATAGTAAGTATTTTCGGCTTTGCTGGCTGTGGTCTCTGTCACAAATTATTCTTTGTTTTTTACAATTCTTTAAAGATGTAAAAACCATTCCTAGCTTATGAGTCTTAGAAAAACAGGCCAAAGCCAGATTTGGCCCACAGGCCATGGTTTGCCAACCTCTGAACTAAGTGAAGAAACTAGTTTATTGCCAGATGTGTTTAATGATTTGGGGACATGAACCCAGAATAACCTTGGGAATTCTCAGTTGATTGTGATTCAAAGAAAAGAGATCTAAACCTTGGCATGGGAAGTCACAGTGACCCCAGTGTCCGTCATCTTGAGGCCATGGAGCTCAGAGTAACCATGGCCAGTGGGATGGAGGGATTTTGCTGCTACTTTCCCATGGGAATGCTGGACAAGGGGGACAGGGACGGAAGAGTGGAACAGAGATGTGACCCTAGAATTAGGCTTGAATTAGGTTTAAAGGATACAGTGACTCAGCAAATTAAGTCTCAGAAATTCTATCTAATTTCCTCAACCTCTGCTGGGATGTTAGAAATCTGGCATGTAGAGTCAGTTTGGCCAGTTTATAACAATGAAAGAGCAGGTTTGTACCTTGGATTCTAAGAACACCAAATTCTGATACATGAATAATCCAGATTGGCCTTGTGGTTTTTCCGCCGACCACAAGAAGTTCTGTAGAGCAGGCCTGGCATGGAGGAAGTGTTCATTTATTTCAGAGTTGTTTGGGAGCTAGGAGGGCATGGTGGTAAAAGAGCGCGGGCTCTGAGACAGATCCCCTGCTCCGACTTCCTGCTCTGCTACATAGTAGCTGTGTCATTCTGGATAACGTACATAATCCTCTAAGCCTCCATTTAGTCCTGCGTCAAATAGCAATGGTAGCAAGACCTCCACCATAGGGTTGTGAGACTTACCTGAGGGCCATATGTGTAAAATATTTGTTATGTGAGCTCGGGGTCACATGTTGCTGTTAGCATTCAGTAAATGTTAGCAGTGATGATGATCACGTGAAAGTGGAAGAACTGGAGGGTCCAAAATAGGAACTAGCGTTTGTGACTCAGTGCCATGAAATAGCAGGTCCTTTTGATCTAATCACTAAACGTGTGGGAATGTGATGGGAGCGGTACTGGGTTAGGAGTCAGAAGGACTGGATCTGTCTCTGTCTGCCTTCGTGTCCTAATTGGTAAACGGAAATAATACTGTTGACAGGTTATGAAAGAACCGTGGAAGGGCTCTAAGAGTTCTAAAAAGACACTGGACAAAATTTAAGATAAAGGTAGTAACCTGCTTATTTGTTCAATTTCTTGACCTTCTGAATGTATAGGAACGGAGCCAGGGGATGATTGGGGTGAAGCCACAGTGTTTGCCAGAGGTTTGAAAGGACGTTCCCAAGTGCAGGACTTGCATTGGTAACTTGTGGTTAGGGATAAGTAATACAAAATTGAAATACTTTGTAAGATACTTAAAGTAGTGGAGTTCAGGAGTGGCTGTGTTAAGTGGAAAAAGCCAGTCTGAAAATACGATTCCAATTGGAAAAGGCAAAACTCTCCAGACAGTAAAATACCAGTGGCCAGGGGTTCAGGAAAGGGAGGAATGAATAATCAGAACCCAGGGGATTTTTAGGGCAATGAAAATACTGAATGATACTGTAATGATGGGTACATGTCATTATACATTTGCCCAGGCTTCTAAAATGTGCAGCACCAAGGGTGAACCCTGATGTAAGCTGTGGACTTCGGGTGACTCTGATGGTCAATGTAGGTTCATCAGCACTTGTAACAGATGTACCTTTCTGGTGGGGCTGTTGGTAATGGCTGTACATATAATAGGGACAGTGGGTATGTGGGAAATCTCTGTATCTTCCTTTCAGGTTTGCTGTGAGCCCAAAACTGTTCTAAGGAGAATAGTCTTTAAAACAAAAAGGAGTGACCAGTGTGGGGAGATAAGACAACTGGAAGAGTTTGATCTCCATGTAGAAAATGTGACAGTATCTTATAAAATTAAAACTGTGTTTCCTTTTTCCCTGCAATTCCATTTCTAGGAATTTATCCTGAAGATATATTTATATTGCATGTGCATTTGGTGTGCTAAATCATGTATGCACATGGTTATTCATTACATTATTTATAACAACAAGAAAGTGGAAGCATTGGTGTCCAACCTAAGGAAACCAGCTAACTAACTTATGGTACAGTCTTTTTTTTTTAAGATTTATTTATTTATTTGAGTGAGAGCGAGAAAGAGAGTGTACAGTGTGCGCATGCACGCGAACAGGGGGAGGGTCGGAGGGAGAGAGAATCTCAAGCAGACTCCCCACTGAGCGTGGACCCTGATACAAGGTTCACTCCCACGACCCTGAGATCATGACCTGAGCCGAAACCAGGAGTTGGCCGCTTCACTGACTGAGCCACCCAGGCGCCCCTATGGGATAGTCTTAAAGTTGAAAGCTATGCACCTGTAAAGAGTGAGGGAGCCCTGCATGTGCTGGTGGAATACTCTTCCAAGGTATGGTAAGCTGAATACGCAAAATAAAACACAAGGTGAAGAACAGTGCATAGAATATGGCACCATTATTGTTGCCAGGGTGAGGGAGTGAGTAGAGAAGATAAGTTATCATTTCCTCATGTAAGCACAGAATAAATACCTTGGGAAGAATATGAAGCTGGTAACATGGTTGCATCTGCAGACAAGAACTCTCTGTAGGTGGGGACAAGTAGGAGGGAAATCTTTTCATAGTATAAATGAAATGTGGCATATATCCATATATGATGGATCTCTTGCCCAGACTTCTAAAATGTGGCATATATCCATATATTTTCTCTTTAAAAAGCTGGCCACGGATTATATCATTGGAATTGAAAGCTATACGAAACATCTCCGTTTTCGTTCCGCATCTGCGTCTGCCACCTGTTGCTGTGCCTGCTCCCTTTGACCTTGATGGCTCGAGAAGCTGGCACTGACTCTAGGCCTACTCTAAAACAGCCCCCCCACCCGCAAAGCATATTGATGTTTCTCCTCTTGATTTGTGTGACTGATGGTGTTTCTGTTTCCATCCGCAGCTTTGGCAGCGTGTAAGCAGCTTCTTGCCAAGAACCCAGGTCACCGCTGCGAAGGGGGCCTTAGGGAGAAGAATATCCAGAGGAAACCAATGCCAGACACGTCTGGAGTTACGCTCAACGCAGGCAGCATGAGACATTCTGTGCCAGCATCTGTGTTCTGCTGGCAAAGACTGTAGCTCTCCAGGTTGGAGGGTCCTGGAAGCAGCACGCACCAGGAGCCTCTAGAGGAAGAATGGGGCCAGATGTGAACTCTCTACAATGAATACAGTTTTCAGCTTATGAAGGAGTTTTAAGTAAAACAATTATTTAATTTCCACATATTCAAGTTCAATAGCCTTCTGTGTGAAGTGCCAGCAGTCACCCCCCCTTCCACAGAAGTTATCAGGATTGTTCTGGCACCACGTTGAACTCTTCTTGGTACTTCTGGCAATGACAGATCTTCAGGACAGATTTATCTGCTAAATGCTCTTGAGCAGGAAAGAAAAAGTAAAACTTCTGGAGGGAGTGGAAGGGTAGCAGAGCAGAGATCCCTCCCTCACTACTCACTTTCACAGAAACTCTGCCTGGACTCGGATGCTTGTACTGAAGATTGGTCCTGCTTCATTCACCTCAAAAGTCCATCTATTCTGGGGAGAGCTGGCATTTTCGGGCTGCCTCCTGTGGCCCTTTTTACTGTCCTTTTGTCCCCAGGCAGTCAAACGATGTGAACTCGGAACAGGGTTTGCTATCCTATGGGGACTTGCTCTTTTTCCCAGACTGGTGCTGTCTAACAGGACCATCTGAAGACGGTGGTTTGTTCTTGGGGTGGAGGGCACTGGCTTTGCCTGGATCCTCCACCATGTTCCTGTTGCTGCCCTTTGATAGCCTGATCGTCAACCTTCTGGGCATCTCCCTGACTGTCCTCTTCACACTCCTTCTTGTTTTCATCATAGTCCCTGCCATTTTTGGAGTCTCCTTTGGCATTCGAAAGCTCTACATGAAAACTTTGTTAAAAATCTTTGCGGTAAGTTGTGCTGTTTACAAATAGTTGCTTTACGGAGGAGGAAAGAAATGCTATTATAATATAAAGAGTTGTTCTAATCTGGCAGGTTATTATCTCTTCATTGCATAAAGAGAAAGTTGGGAGAATGGGAAGTGTCATTTTTAGTAAAAAAAAAAAAAAAGAAAGAAAAAAGAAAACTTCCCTAAATGTGTACTTGAGAAAGCCTTTAGCAAACTTTCTTTTCGAGCTAAGGTGCTTGTATGCTTGATTCTTCTGAGCAAAGGAACCTATTCATAACTCCACACCTTGCCTATTTATTTCAAAGAGAGGGGCTTAGAATTTAAGAAAAAAAATCATTGCTAGATTCTGTCTCTTCTTATGTAACAGGTAATGAAACACGGAGCTGCTGCTCACATATTCCCTCACTAATAAGTTTGGGAGAGACTTTTCTCTTGTTTAGACTTAAATATCTTAAGTAGGTTCTTGCATTTCAGATAGAAGAAATTAACAGGGCAGGGCATTTGATGAATTGTTTTATTTTCTTAAAGATAGAGGAGAAGGACAATCAATTTCTTACCATATGTCAGAGCTTAGCTAATTATACCGCTGAACAAAACTGGTCACAGCGTAAAGGAACCGTTCCTGGAAGTTGATCTTTGCCACAGGACTTTTAATATCTATCCAGAGAGTTGGTACTTTATTAGCAGTATCTGTTTTCAGTAGTCACCAAATCTTTAGGTATTCTTTTTTTTTTTTTTTAAAGATTTTATTTATTTATTTGACAGAGATAGAGACAGCCAGCGAGAGAGGGAACACAAGCAGGGGGAGTGGGAGAGGAAGAAGCAGGCTCACAGCGGAGGAGCCTGATAGGGGGCTCGATCCCATAAACGCCAGGATCACGCCCTGAGCCGAAGGCAGACGCTTAACCGCCGTGCCACGCAGGCGCCCCTCTTTAGGTATTCTTTCTCATAGCTGAGACCATATATAATTTGAGAAACCAAAATTTGAGAAATTACTTGTTCATATAGTAGCTTATGGTTCAGAATAAATTTTCTCCTTTTCCTTTGGTTCCTTATAATTTTTCAGTGGACAGGGTGTCTACATTTTGTCAGTGAAAAAACAGAGACTCTGAAAGATTAAGTGAGCTATGTGAAATGTTACTTTATACTGGGAAATATTTTTTATGTGTATTATTGAACATTGGGTTTTGGTATTTAATATTCCTGTAAGAATATGATTTGTGTCACATTTAAGAGTGGCATTTAGTATATTCACAGTGTTGTACAGCCATCACCTCTGCCCAGTTCCCTAACACTTTCATCACTACAGAGGGAAACCCCACACTCTTGAAGCAGTTGCCCCCGTTTTCCCCTCCCCTGGCCAGCAGGAGTTTATGTTCTAGCTCTGGATTTGCCTACGCTGGATGCTCCGTATTCGAGGAATCATATAAAATGTGCTCTCTTGTGACTGCCTTCTTTCATTTAGCGTATTTTTGAGATTCATCCACATTATATTTCAGTACTTTTATTCTTTTAATGGCTGAATAATATTCCCTTGTGTGTCTGTACCATGATTCGCTTATCCGTTCATCCGCTGGTGGACATGGCAGGGCTGTTTCCACCTTCTGGCTGTTGTCAGTAGTGTTGCTAGAGTGTATATGTTCGTGTTTGAGTACCTGTTTTCAGTGGGATGATTTTTGAGCCCTACGGATGGTCTCTGAGGTTATCAAGTTACTTGCTACTCAGGGAGTAGTATGGAGTGTCACCTAAGAGCTGGTTAGAAATGGAAGTGTCAGGCCCACTCCACACCTACTAAATTAGAATCTGCATTTCCACAAGATCCAGGTGATTCACATGCACACTGAAGTTTGAGAAGCGGTGATCTAGTCAGTCTTTGGACCAGCTACTTTGCTTATGTGTAGTATTTATTTTAATTAATCAAGAAATGTAATTTTCTTAAATTTCAGTCCAAGAAAATCTTCATTCGAGCCCCGGATTCCAGAGGCCCATATAACTTAACTATGCATGCCCTTTTGCCACTGTGGTAAACCAGTTGAGGGTCAGTAGAACAGCTGGAAAAATTTTAGGAGACAACATTGAGTAATGGCTAGCTTTCATTCAAGTTTAGAAGCAAGTGGTTAACTCACATATCTATGGAAATCCTTATTTTTAAAACGTAGAAATCATAGCGTTATCAGCCTTTGAGTTATTCTGTAGTAGCTAAAATTTTCTAACTTGGATCACTTTGGACCACAGAAAGCCTAGAATCTATGTATATTCTGTATTCTATTTTGAATTGTCCCCCCAAATTAATATTTTAAAGTTCATAGTCAATGAAAATCCTTCTGATTGTGACTATATTTTTAAATGTATGTTCTTGTGACTTTTAATGCAGATTATAATTAATTACATAACTGAAATTGATTAGATATATATTGTTGGCCAATCCATGGGATAAGTAATCTTGGGCTGTCAGAGACTTTCTTTGCTGATCACACATCTTGAAAATCACTAGTTTGAGGCACAGTGATTTAGAAGTGATTATGGAAATAATGTGTGTAAATGTATATATGTTTATGTATGTACCCATTTTTGACCTCAAGTCTTAGGATTTCAGGAATTGGATTTGTGCTTCTTTATTTCCTAGAGATGTGTATATCAGCCACTGAAAGGGTTCTGGGTACTCTGGGTGCTATCCTGTTGAGCTGCATGGGTAATTACAACTCGGCTATAAGCTAGAGTCAGGGGTGGGCTAGAAAGGACTGATACCATTCCAGCAAGGTTATGTATAGGTGGCTCTGCAGGAATGTCTGGTCTTTTCTGAATGTTACTGTTCTGAGTTGACCTTAATGGACGGTAAGAACTGAATGCTTTATATATCAGCATTAGTATTAGACACAAGTTGGATTTGGCCAAACTGATTTTATTTTATTTTATTTATTTTATTTTATTTTATTTATTTTTTAAGATTTTATTTATTTATCTGTCAGAGCACAAGCAGGGGGAGCGGCAAGCAGAGGGAGAGGCAGGCTCCCCGCTGAGCAAGGAGTCCAATGATGCGGGACTCGATCCCAGGAGCCTGGGATCATGACCTGAGCTGAAAGCAGACTCTAAACCAACTGAGCCACCCGGGCACCCCACTTGTGGGTATTTTTTAATAGACTTTTATTTTACCTTTTTTAGCCTGTTCATCCTTCCTAAATTGGGCTGCTATGTATATAATGTTGGAGGTGGAAGAAAGCTTAGAGATCATCTTGATTCTGTGAGTCTACCCCCCAGCTACACATTTGAATTACCTGGGGAAGCATTCTAAAGTGCTTATTTGGGAGCACTAGAATCTCCCCAGAGACTCTGATTTAATTGGTCTGGATGGGTATATTTTTAAAACTTCCCAAGTGATCTTGAGGTCTGCCATCAAAAGGTGGGAGTCTGATTGACTTCCTTGTGAATAGGGGGGCCTGCTTTATGACTTGGTTCTAACAAATAGAATGTAGTGGACATGAATTATACTGTGTAATAGATGAGATTAGGTTAGAAACGGCAGTGTAACTTCTGACTCCTCGGATGCTTGCCCCTGGCACCCAGCCACCATGTTGTGAGGAAGCCCAGGCCACGTGGTGTTAGGTATTCCAACTCACAGCCCCAGGGAGGCCCTGACAACCAGCATGACTGCCACCCACAGGAGCGAGCAAGTCTGCAGAGGATCCCAGTCCTTAGCCTTCGAGCCACCCAGCTGATGTCAGACCTCGTGCAGTTTGCAAGATTCTTGAGCAAAATAAATGGTGGTGGTGTTTTAAGCCTCTAAGCTAGGGGGTGGTTTGTTATGTAGCAGTAGATAACCAGACAAGTAATATAATAGTAAAGAATTTTAAACATACATTTGTGCTTACACAGCTTCTAATACCTTAACGTTTTTGTACGTATATTACCTTTCAGTCTTTGGCAACTGCATTCATATTTTATGGTTGTGTTAATAACATGTATATGTAATTTTGTATCCATATTTTCTTTTGGGATTTTATCAGCCATTTTTAATAGGTAATCTTCATAAAGATGATTAAAACTGCATATCCTATTGGTCCATGCAGTACTTATACCTGTGCTTTTGGCAGAATTAAGCAAACCCTGGCTTAACAGCTAGTTTCCCATAATTAGTGCATCCTTTTATATAAAGGAACCTCGGTATCCCTGCCAAGGGGAGAATGTGGGTGGGTCAGTGTCTTCTCGGTTCCCTGTCCTGGAAGATTTAACTCTGTAGGTCCTGTCAATGCTGAGTTGCAGAAGATTTTCTTGTGCAGAGGGCAGCAGTGTTTTTTAAAAGTGTTTTTGTTTTCTTAATGTTTGTGCTTCAGATTTACTCTCAGTACAGTGGCAATGATATTATTTGAGATAGAAGTCCTGGGAGTGGCTTTCCACTGAGTTGAGAATGATTTGGAAAAGGAGAAAGTAGGAAGCCTGGAAATAGAAAGAAATGACCTGGGTGATTTTGCCTCATGGGCAAAGGCTTGATCAGGTCAGGTCAGAGACCGTTGTAAATGTTACAACAATTGTAAACATGAAACTCCAGCGCGGAAAGGGCTGATGGAGAGTCCTAGAAAGCCAGTGGTGGTTGTGAGGAAATTGAAGTCTGTACAATGGGAGTGTATAGTGGGATGGGCAAGAGTTTTTAAGTCAGTGGCCCTTAGCTTGAAATCCAGGGCTCCTCGATGAGCTCTGAAACTTGACCCAAGTCATCAGGCTTTGCTGTGTGCTTCCTCATCTACAGAGTGGAAGTCACAACCCCTGCTTCATGTGCATGTCCTCCCTACCCCAGCGAGAAGGGTGACTTTAACATAACCCTGACTAGCTGAGAGGATGAGCTGAAGAAGGTGAGAATATGACTGTGGCAGGGAAGGTGATGGGAAGTAGTTGTCGGTTGTATCATTTCAGCTCTAGGAGATCTTGATGGAGAGAAATACGGGGAGTTAAATGCAGCCCTTAGTGACTGCCTACTAAGTGCAGGACCCTCTGTCAGACTCCGCTGGGGTGAGAACATGGTAGGGTCTGCCTCCTTTGCTCAAGGTATTTATAGTCCAGTAAGAAAGACAAGTACATGCATGCATAACTAATTCACAATTGGGTGCTAATTCAAATACCCCGGGAAAGAAGAACTCCGCAGGAATTGGGTAGCTAACATTTCACAGAAGAGTTGGCATTCGAACTGGATCTTAAAAAGGAAAAGGCATTTTATTTTTTATTTTTTATTTTTTTAAAGATTTTATTTATTTATTTGACAGAGATAGAGACAGCCAGCGAGAGAGGGAACACAAGCAGGGGGAGTGGGGGAGGAAGAAGCAGGCTCATAGCAGAGGAGCCTGATGTGGGGCTCGAACCCATAACGGCGGGATCACGCCCTGAGCCGAAGGCAGATGCTTAACCGCTGTGCCACCCAGGCGCCCCCCTTAGGAAAAGGCATTTTAGAAGCGCAGATGAGAAAGTACAGTCTTGTTTAGAGACTGTATATAGCTTAGTGGAGCAAAAACATTGGGTGCATGGAGGGAGTGGGGTCGATTATAAAACCAAATGTTTCTTTAGGCGTTGAAAAGCCAGTGAAGGTTTTTGTGCAAGGAAGTGACAAGATCGGACTGGCAGCATGTGTTTGGGTGGCTTGAGGGGAGGAAGGAGCAGTCGGATTGCCCTTGCATTAATACAGGCAGGAGAATAAGCTAGGGAGTGAAGGTAATGACATCACACAGGAGGCAGCTGTTAAAGAGTGCCCTTTCAGGGGAGGATCGATAGGACTTGGTGACAGATGGGAAGCTTCAAAGCTTGGATGACCAGAGGGATAGTGATCCCAGTGCCTCAGGAGGAGGGCCGGGGTGGGCGGGAGCACTTTCAGGGTTGGGACGATGTGTGCTGTCTTTCATTTGCAACATGCTGGTGCGGGCTGGTTGGACTTGCATGGGGAGATGACCATCAGGCCATCGGGAATGTGAGGTTGGCACTTTAGTGAAGTAAAGATTTGCAGATTTGCTGGTAGATTCTTAGGGGTTACAGCTGAAGCAGGGAGAAAAAGGAGAGTTGTTAAAAGAGGTAGTGTTTGCAGGGGAATAGAGGTGCTGGAAGACGGGAGCCTGAATTTTCTAAGGGTCTCGTTCTTTGGGTATATATGGTTAGTTCATGGGACAATGCAGTGGAGGCTGACTGAAAAGGAGGCGGTTTCTGCTGAGATTAGGTTGCAAAGTCTGCTGGATGTGACTTGTGATTAATTCCTAAACTGTAGTGTTCAATAGAGGGAATAGCTAGCAAAGTACACCACTGCACCCTCTCCCTTTCTGGGAGCTGGGCCTGCCTTTCGCCTGCCAAGGTCTGCCTTGGGGTTAATGTTACCTAAGCGTGCAGCATTGTTAATGCCCTTAAATGGTCTCTTCTCTGTCCGGGAGAACCTGAGACAGGAATAATTTCGTAATCTGATGCTGAATAGCACGGTAAATGGCATCTCACGTCAGGGGAAGGAGAGGAGGTTTATGGGAATGAACTCTGAACCTAGGATTCTCAGTTTTATTCTGGATCTCTGCACACTGTGCTTCGGAAAGTGACCACTCAGAGAAGCCAGTTGTGGAGTTAGCAGACTTTGCTCATGTGCAGTGCCCCCTCCTTCAGTCTCCTGCACCGGGCCGAAGCAATCCGGTTCACCGATCAGCTTCTCCTGAACCGACTCTTCCCAGCTAACAGCCAGGTTCCTCCAGCCTTGTGACTGGACAGTTCTCTTCTAAACACAGAAGCATTTTGTAATGTACCTGAAGTGGGGGAAAAGCGAAGCTAGATGTACAAAGCAGGAGGGCAAGGCGATGTTGATGACAGCTCTGTGATAGAGCTAGGAGATGTAGGGTCTCGTTTAACCTGTACCTTTCCAGCTAAAACACCACAGCCATCTTGAATTTTGCAGAGTGAAGCAGTCCTCACAGACTTAAATTCTAGTGCTCAAGAGGCTTGGTGTCATACATTAACTGCCTGCTGCAGCCTCATCTGAGTATCAGAATTGTCAGTACAGAACCAAGCTTTTCTGATTCTATGCTCGCTGTACTAATGCAGTCTTGGCCAAAATGGAAAACCCTGAACTCCAGTTGAGTGGCCTGTGTTTGTATGTCACGCTTGCTATAAGCTCCCTTGCCCCTATTCACATCTTCCGTAGATGGAATTCCCAAGGGGAGTCTACCTTCCTCCATTGTAGGTGTTTCATTTACATTTTCTTCTAGAAAAAAAGGTCATGCATGCATAGAGCCAAAAAGCATCAGTGCTAAATATCCGAAGTATAGAAAATGAGCTGTGTGGGTTTTCTTGCCCCAGACCTCTTCTGAGTGGGTGACTCAAAGCTGTCTTTTGTTCTAGACAGCGGTATTTGAAGAAATTTCCAGATGAGGTCAGATCAGTGATTAAACGCATGTCCTGCTTTTGGCTCTGCTGGAGCGTCCAGAGCAGTCTTGCTGATACTTGAGGCTTTGGCAGCACAATCTGCACCAGATGCTTTGGGCTGTGTGCGTTTTGCTGCATCACAGAATGATAGGTTTCTCTCTCACCTTGTGTAACTGTGGAAACAAGTTTGAAAAGATACCTTTCAAAATATCTATTCTATTTCTTTGACTTTCACGGACATAACTTTCTGTGCAGTGATACATACTCCAGTTAGCGATCAGTGAGCTCGTTTTCACCTCTCGTTGTGGGATAGTGGGAGAGACCCTGGCTCACTTACTGTAGTTAGATGGATGTTAAGGAAGGGAGGCTCTAGAAAGAGGCTTCTTTTCTAAATCTCTTGTAGAGTTCATTATTATTTCAGTCACAGTGAGGACAGTTAGGGTGTTTTGCAGTTTCCCAAATTCTGTCACATGTGTATGATCTCACTTGATCCTGAGCGACCCCGTGAAGCAGGAGGCTGACGTGCCATCGGTCCTATTTTGTAGATAGAAAAGAGTGTTGGGATGAGTTGCTTAAGGGACTTAGCGTAAGTGTCCAATTAGATTTTTTTTTTTAAATCTCCAAATGGTGGGGCGGCTGCGTGGCTCAGTCGTTAAATGTCTGCCTTCGGCTCCGGTCATGATTCCAGGGTCCTGGAATCGAGCCCTGCATCGGTCTCTCTGCTCAGTGGGGGGCCTGCTTCTCCCTCTCCCTTTCCCTCTCCCTCTGCCTACTGCTCCCCCTACTTGGGCTGTTTCTCTGTCTGTCAAATAAATAAATAAAACCTAAAAAACAAAAAACAAATCTCCAAATGGTGTTTTTTTGTGTTTTTAACACTAAGCCCTTCTATATCAGGTTGGGGGTCGGCATATTACAAAGCTACTCAGAGGAGGATGGACAGTTTAGACATGTATATTATTTAAATACTCAAAAACTAAAATTGTTGCTTCTGGAATAATTGGGAGGTAGGCAGCATCAGGTGGTAGGCAGTTGCTTAAAGGATGCTTGATTTTGCTGTTTGTGCAGAGCTGCTGTTCGGCAGTGAAGAAGAAACATGAGAGGTCTGTGTACCGTCAGCTAGTGAATTCCTTAGGTCCCCTGAAGACAGAAAGATTGAGGCAGAGAGAACCTAGGCCCAAGAAATTTCTCCAAGCTTCTTGAGTCTCCAGGCCTTTACTATAGGTGACTCATCTTTTGTTCCTTGTCATCAAGGAGGGGGACTGCTCTAGAAGGAGAAGGCTTTGACTTTCCTTCTGGAGTGGGTGCTTTCTCAGCTACAGTCCGATCTCAGAAGACTGGGATTGAGGCTTTCCTAGAATGGAAATGGAGTCATTCGCTGTATGAAGAAGGATCTCATTCTGTGTGTTGCCATTTCTCCCCACAGTGGGCCACCTTGAGGATGGAGAGAGGCGCCAAGGAGAAGAACCACCAACTTTACAAGCCCTATACCAATGGTAAGACTGGCTCTTGCTCCTTATCCCAAACAGTCCCTTTGAAATATGTTCCTAAGTGCTTTTAATTCCATACATACTCTTCAAAGGGAGGATATGGACTCTGAATATTTTTAAAGATTTTTACTTATTCATTTATTTACTTGAGAGAGAGAGTGAGAGAGCGTGCGAGCGGGGGAGGACCAGAGAGAGAGCAATAAGCAGACTCCGTGCTGAGCACAGACACCAATGAGGGGCTCATCCCTGGACCCCAAGATCATGACCTGAGCTGAAACCAAAGAGTTGGATGCTTAGCTGATTGAGCCCCCCAGGCGCCCCTGGACTCGGAATATTTTTAACATGCTTCTTGCCAGCATGCTGCTTGACGTGGGTGTTCTCTTTTGCAGGAATCATTGCAAAAGATCCCACTTCGCTAGAAGAAGAGATCAAAGAAATTCGTCGAAGTGGCAGTAGTAGGGCTCTGGATAATACTCCAGAGTTTGAGCTCTCTGACATTTTCTACTTTTGCCGGAAAGGAATGGAGACCATTATGGATGATGAGGTGACAAAGAGATTCTCGGCAGAGGAACTGGAGTCCTGGAACCTGCTGAGCAGAACCAACTATAACTTCCAGTACATCAGCCTTCGGCTCACTGTCTTATGGGGCTTAGGAGTGCTGATTCGCTACTGCTTCCTTCTGCCGCTCAGGTGAGGGCAGGCCTGATGGAACAAAAGGCCGGAGCTGCTGCTGCCTAAGCCCGAGGCGTGGTTGACCGCCCTGTGTCGCTTGCTTTGCTTTCTCCCGTCTTAGAAAGGAGCATAGTATGATTCTGTCACCGGCCAGTCCTTCCGACTCTTGGAAGGGTACACTGGAGGTTATCTTTTAAAGGCCCTTGGATTCTCTGCACAGCAGACAGAAATCGTTGGGTTTCTTAAATCAGACTGCTCGTCTAGATGGCCTAAATACAGGGGCAGGGAACATGGCGTACTTTCTGGCCACTCCTCCCTGGGCATGGCCGGTTCTTTCCTGCAAGTTTGCCTCTAATACAGAGGCAATATTGAGCTCTCAGGTTTTCTGTACCGTGTGCAATTCTGAGTCTGCCTTGCCGGCTGCCGGTTCCTTCAGGCTCTACTTCCTGTTGCTCCACGGAGAAGCTCTGCTTCCGCCAGGGTGTGGAGCCAAAGGGAAGGGTAAGACAGCAGGACAGCAGGTGCCCGAGGGCAGAGCAGCCAACAGTAGGCTTTTCCATCGTTCTGGCTGCCTGATGTCTGAGGAGATAGCGTCTGCTGAGAGCCAAATCCATAGCTCACTGTCAGTTTGGAATTAAAATGATCTCTGGTTATGCTAGACCTGCTCTCATTTCTAGATGAAACTCTTACCTGGATCCTAGGTGATCAGATGGTCTTAGGGGTGGTTCTCGTGACGCCCACTTTTATCTTCACACGTTCCAGTCTATCTATAGTGCAAGGGTTTATTTGCTGTATTTTCACATGTCGTCTTCTTACAGGATAGCTCTTGCTTTTACTGGGATTAGCCTTCTGGTGGTAGGCACGACCATGGTGGGATACCTGCCAAACGGGAGGTGAGTGGTTTACGAGAGTCCGCTTCTGGAGGGTACTTAGTTCTGTAGTGGTGGCTCCAACCGGGCCACTCCTTTGGGGACAGCCAGACCCCATGGCATCTTAGAAAGATGAGATAACCCAGTGATAACAACAGCTTCAGCATTAAGGTTGTATTTTTCACCAGTCTTGATCTGTGACTGCGTTCTTTTCCCTCTAACACTCACACTCTTCCCATTTTAAAGACAAGGGAGAAACCTCACAACTGTGGAACCAGCAGATTTTACAGCCTATCATTTAGTTTTAAGCATTCTGCTGTGTTGATAAATTGGTAAAAGGAAGAGATGTAGGTAGGGCTTGTGTGTGTGTGCGTGTGTGTGTGTGTTTTAAAGAGAAATTTGTTCCTTCTGGAAGTTCTGGGGCTAGCTGTCTTCTTCCCTGGGCTGGTGAGGTTAGACTCCTCTGTCCTTTGCCCTGCCTCTAGGCGTTGACTGGGAAGGAAAAGAATTGAGGAGGCTCACCTTTGCTGGAAATTTGAGGGCTATAAATTCTAAACCCAGTCACTTCAGTGAATTTAAGCAATTCTCATCCTTTCTCTGTTTCCTCATTCGTAGGCATAAAGACACTCGTACACTGTGGAGTTTAACTGGTATAAAACTACTCTGCAGTCATAAACGGCTGTAGGCAGTGATAGTTATGCTGTTAGAGGCTGTAACTTTTCCCGACTTCCTATGTGTAAAGTAATAATAAAAATCTTTGTCCTGTCGTACCAGGTTTAAGGAGTTCCTGAGTAAACATGTTCACCTAATGTGTTACCGGATCTGCGTGCGAGCCCTGACAGCCATCATTACCTACCACGACAGGTGAGGGCACTTTGCATGACATGGGGAAGTGGCGCTGGCTAACCGCGACTCACCTGCAGCTGGCCAGTGAGCGCTCTTCTGAGCTCTCAGAGCCCGTGAGGCGGGTGAGGTAAGGGCTGAGTTCCAGATCAGTTGTCTCACATGGATTTTGTTGCTTTGCATTCTTTTTAAACACAGGGAAAACAGGCCTAGAAACGGGGGCATCTGCGTGGCCAATCACACCTCTCCAATTGACGTCATCATTTTGGCCAGTGATGGCTATTATGCCATGGTAAGACCTTTCTCTGTTGCATTCTTGGGCAAGTAAGAGCTTTAGAACGCTTGGGGCTGGGATGCTTCTGACCCTTCAGAGAGCTCTTACTGAAGAGTGTTAAACATGGAAACGTGTTTTTACACACGGGCCCCAACCTAGATTGTCGCCTCTGTTTCTATTGCTTTGAGAACTCCTTGGGACTTTGATAGGAGGTATTCTGAGAGAGTAGTAACCAAGAATGTGGTTGGAGATTAGGCTTTGGATGTTTAGGCAGGCCACAGAAGGGGGTGAAGGATAGGGAAGGAGGATTTTAAAGGACTGGGTTCAAGGGCATTAGAGAATCTGTCCAGTAAAAGCATTTTTACACAAGGTATTACTCACCTTCATTGTTTCTTTTTTGGGTTTTCAGCTACGTTTTTAATGATGTATCTTTGATATCACTGAATAAAAGGCAAAATTTTAAGATTCAGAGTCTAATTTTCTAAATAGTGAGAAACCTATGCTTGTCAACAAAATGTTTAGAGGCTGAGAGGTTGGGGTACTGTTGGGATCTGGGGCTGTCTCCATAGAGTGGGGGATTTGTGTGAGGATGTCTTCACTTCTTGTTATTCCTTTGTGTGAGATTAGGTGGGTCAAGTGCACGGGGGACTCATGGGTGTGATTCAGAGAGCCATGGTGAAGGCCTGCCCGCACGTCTGGTTTGAGCGTTCTGAAGTGAAAGATCGCCACCTGGTGGCTAAAAGGTAAATCCACAAAATGCCGTTGCTCTGTACGACCAGTTAGAAAGAATGAGTGAGTTTTAGGGGTGGTTATTTTTTCACAGTAGAATCATAGTGTCTGCTACACGGAGCCTGTACTGCTTTCATAATAAAACATTTTTTCCCTAAAATATGGAATATAAAAAATATAGAAACCTTGGTATTATTTGCCAAGTTAGTAATCTCTTAACCTTTTTTATTCCTTGTACTCATTGTAATAAGCCACATATGAACTTTCAATGCTATTTGAAATCTCCAGGTGAATTCATTATCACAAATAAAAACAAACTTAAGGCAATGGAAAAAAGGTAGAGCTGGTATATGTGATAGCAAGAGCTTTGCAGGAAACTGGGAGGAATGAAGACTCAGCTGAGACCATCTTCTACAGGAACCGATGAACCTGGCCCCGGATCCCTTTACTGCATCTCTCAGGGACAGTATTAAGCCAGGTGGACTGCAGGTTCAGCCCCCAACATGGCTGTCAGGAAGTCCAGAAGTCCAGTAACAAGTCTTTATTGAGGGTGCTGTTAGCAAGTCCCTGTGGCAGGCACATCCTTGAGGTCGTCCCAGGTCTGAGCAGTGTCCTTTAAATAGGCCTTAATGCTTAACTGAACAGCTGTATGGGTTCAATAGTAGCCATCTGATTTTCCCTGTCTTTATAAGTTTTGTCTTTACGAGATTCAGGCTATGGGTTTATCAAAGATCGTTGTGTTTGTTAACTTGCTTTCGTACGCCGTCCAGTGTGAGGTCTGCATAGTTTATTTATAAGTGCGTTTTGATTATGATGAATGTAAAGCTGTCTGAACCCTTGTTTTCTTTTTCCCTTCCAAAGACTGACTGAGCATGTGCAGGATAAAAGCAAGCTACCCATCCTCATCTTCCCAGAGGGTGAGAAGGGGTCGATCCCCGCAGAGAGCTTCTGTGTGGGAGGGTGGGGAGACCATGCAGGATGGTGACTCTGGTGTTGCCTCAGAACCAAGTCCCTCAACCCTGGCTGGGGTTATCTGCTTTCACTGAATGATGTTCAGTCCCCCACTAAATTGGTTGTGGGACTAAAAACTCGGGGAAGTTCAGCATTTGACTGAGAGTGCCAGAGTGTGACCTTCTCAGTACAGGAGTCCTTTCTGTCATATGCCAGTGGGGTCTCAGCGTCTTGTAGAGTTCTTCCTGAGAACGCAAGTCTGCTGAGTGGCTCTGGCCTTTCATTGAGGCTGAGTGTGTTCATTGGGGAAGGTGATCCTGTAACAGCAGCATAGGAGACAGTACAGGGTTTTCTTTATCCCTATTCAGTATTCATTCCTAAGCCAGGGAGATGACAGATTTATCCTGTTTGAAGAATTTTTCTTATTATATTGAGTTCTTAAACTCCTAATCTCTGAGGTAAGGACCAAAAGAAAGCACATTTTATTCTCTTCTGCATTTTAGGAACCTGCATCAATAATACATCAGTGATGATGTTCAAAAAGGGAAGTTTTGAAATTGGAGCCACGGTTTACCCTGTTGCTATCAAGGTACAAGACCTCTGAGGGCACATGTGGTCATTGTCGCAGCTGCCGTGAGTGGGACATAGCAAGAGAAAAGGGAGGAAGAAGATGGTGTCAGCGGTCGGTCCTCCGGTGGAGCAGCTTGGGCTGGGCTAGTGTGGGTAGAGGGTGCTAGAGAGGGGGAAGGGACTTGTTCACGGTTCATAACCCGCTACGTTAGAAGGGATGGGGAGTGGGCGAATGAGGACCGGCCGGTTCCAGCCCATACCTCGCTGCCATCACCAGATTCAGGAAATGGCAAACTCTTCACAAACTTTGCGTGTTGTCGCCTGCTCAAGACCTCTTCATAAACCTCCCTGGAGTGGAAGGTGCTCCGCTTGAAAAGGAGGCTTGCTGCAGGGAGTAGGGGGATGGCCCAGTGGATGTGCGCATTTGGTGGAGAGGTGAGCATGGATGGCCGCAGATGTGTCCTTAATCCTGAAGGAAGAAACAGCTCCACTGCTTTGGGTTGTGGTGTCATTGTAAACACCGGGAACTACTCGTAAAAATGAAGTGCAGCTTGTCCAGGCTGTCCCCACCTTTCCGGAGCTTGTACTTCAAGCTCACTTTGAAGAGGGGCTTCAGTTAGTTTCTTCTTTCTTTCTCCCTCCTCTCTCCGCCTTTACATCCATCTGGTTTTATAAATCCATACATTGTACTGTTTCTAAAAGAATGTTATTACTCATGTTATTACTTCTAAACGCCACAGGCTGTCGGTGTCTTTAATGCTTAAGTTGAAATCTCAGAGCAGGGTAGAACAGCAAGTGCATTCGTGCCTGTTTTACTTAAAATTTCGTCTCCATCCTTTCCCAGGGTCTGCGTGTTGTGTGCAGAGCATTCTGTTGAGAGAATCGGTGTCACTTGGCCAGCACAGCTAGTGCAGTGGGGGAAGCGCTGTTTCTCCCGGGGAAGCAAGTGCTCCCAGCATCCCCTTTACCAGGGAGGCAGAGCACCGGGGCAGGAGTGGCCGATGCGCAGTGGCTGGAGGAGAACTGACTGATCCGCGGGTTAGGGCTGCCCAAGCCACCTGTGGAGGGTGCTGCTTCTGGGAACAGCAGGAAAGAAAACAGTCTGTCAGCGGTTTCTGCCATGGGAGGAGAACCTGGGGAGTGGTGTCTGTGTCACCTGCAACCCATCCTGCATTTCAATATCCAGGGCTCCCCATACATGTGCAGTAAAAACATTGCTAGAAGAGGCCCTTCCTTATTGTTCACTCCAGAACATCAGTACTTTGTAGCTGTATCAGCATCGCCTGGAGGGACTGGGAAAATGCAGATTGCTGGGTGTTTTTGAACTTGATTTCTCGCCCTTTCCTGGGTGCTCCGGATGGGCTGGTTGGGAACCACACTTGGGGAGCCCTGCTGTGGAGCAGTGGTTCTTAAACAGTTTTGAGACATGGACCTTTAGGACAGTTAGGGCTCCTCTCCAAAGAAAAGGCATGTCAGTTTTACATATAATTTCATTCTGTCCCAGATTTATTAAAGCCCATTTAGGATTAAGAATTTATGCTCTACAACAACTTTGCTAGTTTTTATAAAGCCTTCATTGCTAACCAAATTTGGATAACCATAGCAGTTTCAAGACTCTTATTATTATTTCCACCAAAGTTAAGTCATTACTTGATGTTGAAATTTATTGCAATTTGGGTTTTTGTATTGTTTTTCTCTCTACGATGTCAGCCCAGCATGGAACAGAGATTCAGCTCTAAACAAAGGGCTCTCACATTCGATGTCAACTATTTTACCCATATAGTGCTTTGTAAAATATAAGACTTTCTCTAAAACATAAGCATTAGTTTCTACTTAAAACTCCTTCTTCTTCCTTATTTCCCTTTGCTGTTATAATGTCAGCTCCTGAAGCTTTCTGTAGTTAAATCTAAATTTCTTAGTTTAGTCTGTAATTTATTTATTTTTTATTTATTTATTTATTTATTTTTTAAGATTTTAAGCGGAAGAGGGAACACAAGCAGGGGGAGTGGGAGAGGAAGAAGCAGGCTCCCAGCGGAATAGGGAGCCCAATGCGGGGCTCGATCCCAGCACCCTGGGATCGCACCCTGAGCTGAAAGCAGTTAGATCGTAATTTAATCTAAGTGTCTTCCTTCCTGTGTAGTCAGGTCCACGGCTAGGCATAATTATCCAGTTTGTTCTGAGAGTCATAAAATCTAGGCTTGAAGAGCCTAAAAGATCATCTGGTTCACACCCAGCCCCCAGCCACCACCCCCCCCCCCCCCCCCCCNCCCCCCCCCCCCCCGCCTCCATCAAGTGCAGCTCCCCACAGCGTCGCGTCCCTGCCCGTGTTCCTCTCGATTTTCTCCAGGGAGAGGGCGTTCCTGACACCAGTGGCAGCCTGCTCTGCGCGGTCACTCTTGCAATTCCATCCCCTTTTCTTTTTCCACAGTCTGGTCCTCTGTTTGCTCCATAGTCACAGCCTGAGGGCATCTGTGATAGCCCCTCAGACATTTGCTAGCAGGGGCAGGACTCTCCGGGCTATCTCTTCAAGGACTCAGTTCCTTTTGTGGCTTCTTACAGAACTTCCTCCCTCACCTCTCCCCCCTGCTTACCTGCCACTTAAATTTCTTTTCTGTTGGGTGAGACTGCGGGTCACAGCTTCAGCCCCATTTCCCACAAAATGCCGCTGAAGTACAGCCTTCGCTTCCATTAGAGTCATTGGCAAAAGAGCGTATCTGGGGAGCCTGCTGTGTGGTGGGAAGCGCAGCAGCTGTGTGGCGGAGGCCTCGTGTGGTGTCGTGTGCGCCTGGTCGCCCAGGGGCATGGGTGTTGCGGTCAGCCAGACCTCCTGCTCCTGCAGTTAGCTTGCTTAGTGGTGTCGTCCCAGAGAACTATCAGAAGCTTTGGCAGTGTTTTCTCCTTGGTGGGGGGCACCAGAAATATTAAAAAGTGGGTGTCTTTGGGTGAGAGACATGTAGAGTGTGGATGAGTGAATGACGCAGTGTTGGGGATAGGCAAAGCTCGTGCGGTGGAATGTTCTAACGGTTAAATCTGGGGCATGGAGGTATGAGAGTATCTGTTCTCTCTGGTTTTGGATATGCTTGAACATGTTAAGAATTACATACACCTATGAGTGAGGAAGACGTGAAATGGGTCAGAGAGAGAGCTCGCTTGTTTGAGGAAAGCAGTTGGGGGAGTCCTCCCTAGTGATCTACAGCAGAAGCTTGAGTCCATCGGGAGGTTCGTGTTGCTAGAGGTCAGAACTGCCCGGGCATAGAATTACTTCAGCAGTGTTTGTGGAGGGGGTCTGAGCGCGGCTGTCTGGAACTGGTACTGCACCACATGAGGCAGTCTCGAAAGCTGCTGTTGACACCCACGTTTTGTTAGAACTACTGACTTCTTACCACCCGGTTTTCCACTGCTTTTCAGTATGACCCTCAATTTGGTGATGCCTTCTGGAATAGCAGCAAATATGGGATGGTAACGTACCTGCTGAGAATGATGACCAGCTGGGCCATTGTCTGCAGTGTTTGGTACCTGCCTCCCATGACCAGAGAGGTGGGTACTCACACCGCGCAGAGTCTTCGCCTCCTTCCATGTGACGCCAGCCTGTGTTGAGTGGTCTCATTTATTCTTTCTTACAGACAGATGAAGATGCCGTCCAGTTTGCAAATAGGGTGAAATCTGCCATTGCCAGGCAGGGGGGGCTCGTGGACCTGCTGTGGTGAGTCAAAGCCAGGTTTTATCGGCAGAGTCTAGCAGGATGTGAATTTCTGAAGTGGCTGCTGAATTGTTGACTCCTTTTACAAGGAATCCGCCTCTCCCTGGTGTGGAGAATTAAACTTGCCAGCCTTGGAGAGTGCTGTGTGACTCCTTTCTCCTAGCTCCAGCTCAGAAGTGCCCCATGCTGCCTTGACCTTGGGGACACAGAGCACAGCATGCTTGGGCTGAAGCAGTTGGTTCTCTGTACCTTCTGGGGTTTGTACCCATCTGCCAGGGCTCCCAGACAGTCCCTGTCTCTTTAGGTAGGGGGGACCTAATGCTGGTCTGGAAACTGCATTAACTGGGCTCTCTGATCTTGTATATTTGGTAAAACTGGACCATCCTTAGAAAGGCAGAAGTTTCATTTATTACATTTAGTTTGTTACCTACTAAAGCAAGAGTTGGCAGACGCTGTGAAGAGTCGTAAATATTTTAGACCTTGTGGATCATGTTGCCGTTGTTGTAACTGCTTCAGTCTGCCACCAGTGTGACAGCAACCAGAAACCATATAGAAACACACGAGCATGCGTGGGTTCCAGTAAAATGTTCTCAGAACAGGTGTCAGGCTAGATTTGGCCCGCGGGCCATAATTGTGGACCCTTACACTAGAGCGTGAGATAGTTAGACTCCAGATAAGAGGAGCTGAATAGGGAAATCCTTCCACCCTCTAGGACCCTTCGTTTTAAGCACAAAGGTCATCTGTGTTGGGCATTTGACTAAAGTGGGCATTATGGGAGAAGGATGTAGAGATTCGGATTTTAAACTGACATGTGGATTTTTTGATAACGGCACGGTCCTCAGGTGTGGCCTTTTAAAAAAGGCTCATGTTTATCGGCACTCATTGTGAGCCAGGCATGTGCTGCTGGCGCTGGAGATGATGACCTTACCCCATCCACACAGTGAACCCACGCAGTATAAGGAGTGTTACTCCCATTTCACAGATGAGACACCAGAACTCAAAGACGTCAGGTACCTGTTTTTCAGAGTCACAGAGTATCAGTGGAGGCAGATTTTGAACTCAGGTCTGACAGGCTGCTAGAGCTGGAATGTTTGACCACTGTTCCACATTCCCCGTCCACGGGGCCTTAGAAAGACAAGCATGGCTACCTTTAAAAAGGCGCTTTTGCTGTGGATCGTAAAGGGCATCCCACATATAAGAGTGTTCGGTGTAAGGTCTGTCCAGCGATGGGGGGCGGGGAGGGGGTGCGGGCTTCATCAGACTTTTTCTGCTACCGCCACCTGCGTAACTCAGAGGGGAAGTATAGGTGTAGCAGAAAGCCTGAAGGTGGACTGGGGTTTCCATTAGTCACTGAAGGTTAGGGATGCTAATTCTAGGGTGTAGGCGAGCAGTCGGGGTGCCAGGTAGGAATGGGACTTTGAAGAAGCAAATCCAAGTGCAGGGATAGCAGAGGGAGGTGCCGGGGTCATCAGCCCAGGAGTCTGAGAGTGACTTGGATTCCTTTCCAGCACCATCATCCCTCAGGCATGGAAGAAGTAAGAACTCGCAGGTCCCCCTGTGTTTGTTGTCGGCATGAATCTCTAGGTCTGAATTTTACAGATTTTGTTTCACAGATTAGATTTATAGATTCATTATAGTCTCAGTAGTTCTTAAAGCTTGGCTCACCCTCATGATGCCAGAATACCTCCTTTACCTTTCGTAAGGTGAGGGTGAATTTTGAGTAGAAAGCATTGTAAACTCCTTGGTAGGTAGGTTTGAGTGACTATAAAGTACCTTGAACATGAGTAGTGACTTCTGACCCCAGGGCAAGAGTGAGAGATTTAAGGTAGAAATGGTGAAACTGGGGAGTGCCGGGTCAGTACCTGAGGTCACCCTTAGGAGTGGGAGAGCCATAGAGTGCTTTTGTTTCTGACAGGCTCTTCCGGGGTCTTGAGCAGTGTGGTCTCGTGCTATAAGGGTGGATAGGAGGCCGTCTTTGCTACTACAGCAGACTTTCTCTCATCAGGGATGGTGGTCTGAAGAGGGAGAAGGTGAAGGACACGTTCAAAGAAGAGCAGCAGAAGCTGTACAGCAAGATGATCGTTGGGAACCACGAGGACAGGAGCCGGTCCTGAGCCCGCGCCTCGCGCTGCCTGGAGCCGCCACTCACAGATCCCGACCCGCGAGCCAGCTGGACTTGCTGCTGCCGCTGCCCCTGCCGCCCCCACTGCTGCACCCTTTCCAGCTCCGGGGCTCTTCGGGCCAGTCCGGATCCCAGGACTCCAGCTGCTTCAGAACCGTGCCAGGGATCCCTGGGCGCAGCGTCTGAAGTGGACGCTACTGGGGGTTGCTACCCAGGATGAGATGCCTTCTTGTTTCTTTTACACTAGGTCCGTTGGAGGAATGCCATTAAAGTCACCTCTCCACCTGTACACGTGTGGGGCTGAGTGGTTGGGAAGAGTCGGCCACATTCCTGTGTTCAGGACGTTAGGATGTCAGTCTGTTACGGATGCCACATGCCAGGGACTTTGCTGGGGAAGGGCCCCCCCGGCACTTGTGAGGAGAGGCACTGCTGAGGCAGTGTGACTTGCTTCAGCGTACACATCACCCCCCGAGCCTTGGAGCTGTGCAGACTGGATAAGAGGAAAACCGTTGTCTGCGGGGGCTTTCGGCAAAATGAGATTTTAATTCCTATGCTTCTGCCCACGGGCAGTCACCAAAGGGGAGGCAAGAAGCGAGGTGGACCAGTGACTAGGGCGTGGTGGGAACCAAGAGTCATTTTGTGTTCAAACTCCAGTGCTAACCCTGAACTCCCATGCGACTTGCTCTTCGTTAACTCGTGCCTCAGTTTCCCCATCTATAACCTGGATCAGGAGGGGAAGGGTGGTGATACCTACCTCACAGGGTTGTTGTGGGGATTGAAGTGCTACTTTGAAGGACAAGTTGCTCAGTGTTACAAGTATAGGTCCATGAAATGTGGCCGGAAAAGGTCTGAGCTCAGAGCTGCTGCAAAGGGCTTTGAGTTTGTTTTTGTGAGTAAATAAAATTGTCTTTGATGGTCAATTAATTGAGGGGTTTTCCCTTCACTCTTTGTCCCCTGGATGTAGCCTAAGCAACATGCTTCATATAGGAGTTACAGTTCTCTGACTTGACCATAACCCCGAGACCATAGGGAGTCCCCTTGACTTCTGGAATTGAGAACTAGTATTGTTCAGAAGAAGCTGCTGCTCCTATCAGCTGTTGACCTCTCTCTCTGATTAACTTAGAATTTCCAGCACAGACTGAGATGTGGACTTCTCCACCGGTGGGTGCCTGGGATTAGAGGCGGGTGGAGAGGCACCATTTGTTTGGGTTGGGAAGAGTGGCCAAGAGGGCAGGGCAGTCTGGATGTAAGGAGAGTGGGAAGCAGCAAGGAAATGGGGGGCAAGGCAGGAACAGAGGCTCTGGAAGGCTTAGGGAGGGGACAGAATGGGCAGGTGGCTCTTGGGTGCACTGTGGGCTTCCACACAGCCGGAGGAAAACTGTGGGCTTCATGGGTCTCCTGCGCCCACCTACAGTCACTGTGAAGGCGGATCCAGGGCCAAGCAGCCCTCACTAATTCTGGCTCTTGGGGTGCACCAGTTGCACATCCCTGACAAAAGAGAGTTGTCTCCCCCCCACCATTTAGCCATCTGTCCGTCTCTCCCCGCTCCGTCCCCTGGCTCCAGCATGGCACAGCCGTGACATCTTTCAGGATTTGCACCAGCCGTGGTAAGTGTCTGCTCTCCAAGGCTGCCCTCTGGCCTGTGCCCAGGGGCTGCCGTGGGGGGGGGCAGCCCTGCTCCCGAGGCACTGACTTGATAGCACTTTGTCTTCCCTGCCCTGACTGCTTTCTGTTCCTTTCCCTCCCTTACTAGCCCCCTGTTTCTCTTACCTGCCCTATTGCTAACCGATGAAAACGATTTTTCCTTCCAATAAAAACCCTGTTTTGACTGTAAGGAACAGCCTCTTATGAACTGTTTTACAAAGAGTAAACAGTGGTTTTCAGCCTTTAGAGGAGGCAATATATTTATAGTGTTTAAACACCATCCGGAATGATCTTTAAAATTGGTTTTGAAGATCAAGTTCCCTTTTTTAAAAAAGTTCTCTTTTAAAAGAACTCTCTGTTTAGTACGTTTACATCATGATTTTCATAGGTGTGCTGAAAAGAATGTGAAAAAACTAAAAACAATATTAAAAATATGCCTGTCTGTTGATGACCTAGCAGAGTATTGCAAGAGCCGGGGTTAGAATCAGCTGCTGTGTAAAGAAATACTTGTGGAAACTAAGCAAGGCTTATTTTACGGTTTTACGAAGAGCTGTGAATTACACCCCCAGAAAAGCAATTTCTAAAATTTTTATTTAGTGCTTGTCATAAGTATGGAGACAACTCTGACTACACCACTTTTTTAATTGGGGACCTGCAGGTTCCGCATTACCCCCAAGTCAGGACTTGGGTGGTAAAGCCTTACAGCACGTAGGAACGACGACAGAATCATGTAAAGCAGTGTCAAGTACAGAGTACTCACTTAGGATTCTAGCAACAATGAGGATGATTCTGGAATAAAACCAACAGCGTCAATGGGTGGGATGAGCACTGGCCAGCTTCTAATCCCACTTCCAAACCTCCTCATTTGCTGTTTTGACTTTATTTCTCGATTTTCTGATCCACAATTAAGGACTTGGGCTGGATGGCCTCCAAAGCTCTTTCCACCTCAAATGTCTAACTTTAAAAATCATGGTTCAAACTTAAGCTCTCAGTTCTAAAGTCATGGGGTTCAGAAATAAGTCAGTTTGTACCCATTTGTTTCCTCTAGAACATAGGGCTAGTGAACACTGCCCTAGAGGGTGTCCCTGTGTAAAGAAGGGGCCTCCATGTTTAGGTGAAGTGGGGCTGGGCAGATCTGTGGCTCTCGGAAAGCTGTTTCCACTCAACCCTGTGATACTTTTGTTCCAGCAAGTTAGAAAAGGAATTCTCTAAAAAGGCTAGGAAAGTTCCCGTCAGAGGAAGCTCAGTAGAAGGCCGTGAGCCAGGCCGGAGCTCGGCAAGCTCAGCTTGATGGGAGCAGTTAGACATGATGTCCTTGCGACAGTAGAGCCAATGTTAGAACTTGATTCTTGACTGCGTCTGCCCCCACTCCCTGCTGCTGCCCTTCCGAGGTGAAAAGAGGCCGGCTGTGAGGTGGCAGCGCCCCAGGAGCCCCAGCGCAGCAGCAGCAGCCCACCAACAGCCCGCGCGAACCCTGCTGTCCTGCAGAGGTGGTCTGGGTCTGGAGCTCCTGCCGTTCCTTCCTGGAACGGCCCGCGTGCTCTGTGGGATAGGTGCTTCCACGGCCGTGACATGCCAGCGAGAGCGAGTCGGCCGAGTTGTGGGTCCCACGGGCCTGCTGTGCCTCTGGGGTGGCCAGACTTGATTTCTCCCGTCGCACTCGCGCTGTGGCCTGGGACCTGCAGGCTGGAAGGGCAGCTGCACGCACACTGGCTCTTGGACAGGCGAAGAGACGACCATCCCGCCATCCATCTACCATGGCGCTAACACCCCCTCTCCCCCCAGTCAATATGTCTCTCTCCGATGGGAAAGTTAATAAATTTTGCTCTAGATTAAAAGTATTGATCATTTCATTTGTAAACGATAAATAAAAAGGGGGACTTTTCATTGCAGCAGGGGTAGCGTCTGGTGTATTTTGCCGGTGCAATTGCGCCAGCCGTCGGGGGGGGTGGGGTGGGCTTCTCATATGCATTCCGGCCGGCCAGCTGCATTGATTTCCTATTAGTCTCCCCAGCACCACCCAGTAACACATCATTTCAGTACCTGCTATTAATGGTCTTTTGATAAATAATCACTTGTAAGTCAATAAATTTTTATTAAACAGTGTGGCTCTTTGATTTATTAAAATCCGACCGTGTTTGTCTGGGAGAAAAGGGATGCTGAATTGAAGTGGAGGCTTTCATACATCTTCCTGACGCCGAGCAGTCACCGCACACTCCAGAGAAAAACAATTGCATTTTAACAGAAACAAAACAGCCGAGTTTGGAACTTGGGCCCGGGGAAACTTTATCTTCGTCAGTCTGACCCGTACTCTACAGGGAGCAGCCGCAGGCCGGAGGGCGCCGTGTCAAGAACTTTGCTTCCGAGAGCGGTGAGGTACCTTGGCCGGCCCCCCGCGCGGGCACGCACACACAACACACGCACACGCACCCGGGGGCAGCACAGAGCCTGCGCGGTGCCACGGGCCACCGCACCTGCCAGCCCTACCGGCGGAGAGCTGCACCCCCGAGTAGGCACCCTTGACAAGCAGGCATTTGGGATCCTTGAGAAAAGTTCGACTCCGCGCAGGACCTCTCAGCTTCCAACCCCACCAAATCTCCCAGGTCCCATCTTGTGGCAGGAAATGCCAGGAGATAGTTTATATTTTATGTAGAGATCTGGCTGTATGGGTGATTTTAAAAGTGGGCCAACAGCTGAAGACTGTTGGTCTTTTTTTGTGAGACTGTCATTGGCATAAAATTTGCTGGAAAGGATTGACAAGTTTTCATTAAGACTAATGCAGCCCCACAAGGATTGTCATGTATACAGAGGCCCAAACACGGAATACAGAAGCAGAACTCCCAGCCCAGACGGAATTGGTAGAAAGTTCAGAGAACGTGGCTAGCAAAAGGCTTTTATTAAAGCTCATGGTTGGAACTCCTTGACTCTGGGCCTATCCAGACTACTGCTGTGACTCCATTTCCGTTTCTATTCAGTGTGACAGGTGTTAACAGGAAGACACGCAAAATGGGGACTGCTAGTAAGAAGTTCAGGTGAGGGCTTTAATGTTTTTAAACATTTTAGGTTATTTAACGTTTAAATCGCATTTTTAAATGTTTTCAAATTTTAATGTTTTAAACCCGCTGCAAGGTTTCTCTGTTGTTGCCTGGAGTTCCTTTTCCGTCCTGGTGTTGGCAGGGAAAGCTTCAAGGGAACCTCAAAGGTGAACAGGAAGCTGGAGAGCAGAAAACAAACGTGTGACCATCCCACCAGGCAGGTGAGTAGGAATGCGGGTGTTCAGGGGCATGGCCCATTCTGCCCCCACCTGCAGGAGGTTAGCCAAGGAGCCCAGCTCCCCCTTCCAAGGAGCTCAGAGCCTGTGCCTAAGGATGAGCCTCACCCCAACCCCGGGGAGAAGGGGTGTAGTGGTGTGCCCAGACAGGAAAGCCACAGGGCAGCGTGCACCTAGCTTTCTAGAATACGGGTAACATTGAGTATATTCTGTACTTTATATGTGCAAAATTCAAGTCCACTTTCAAGGTGAAACAAGAGACCTGTGAAATGTTTCACTTGGGGGGTTTGCCTCTCGCCTTTGTTAAGTTCCCCTCACCTCATTTCCCCTGTCCATGTTCTTTCCACTCTGGTTTTAGGACTCTGGTGGGGAAGTTGAAGAAAAGTCATCTCAGGGTTTCTTGAGCTCCATGCGTTTGCTTCCGGTGACTTGGAATCCTACATTCAGCTCTGGGACAGGGGTGACACTTGCTGCTGGGCAGCTCCCATTGCGGCTGCTGGTTGGGGGCTAGGGGTGTGAGGCCGGCACAGAGGACTTACAAGAGACTTTTGGGCCATCATGGCGGGTACCCGCACACCTGTAGATACAGCCAGGCCGTTGAGGCCGGGGAAGGTGGAGGTTGGGAGGAAGTAAAGGCTGGAGACCTGAAGCTTCCAGAATGGAGAATTTGGTAAGCCTAGAGAGCTATGACAATGGGTTTCCCTCCTTTGGCCCCACAGCTCCCCAAATGCATATTCATCGCCTTTGAACCCCTCCACATAGCACAGACTGAGCTCTGACTGGTGGAAGTGAGGTCAGGAGAAGGTCAGCAGGTGCCTTCCCACCTCATCTCATCCAGAGTTCCAGGCCAAGATGGTCCTCGGCTCCCTGGCGCCCTCCCGGCCTGTTTCAGGGTGCGGACAGACACTGTGCCTCCCAGCTGCGGAGAGGCTCTGCAGGAGCCGCCGTGGGGGGGGGGTGCCCAGCCTCTTGGGGTCTCTGGTTCCCGCCGCTGCCGCCGTGGGCTCGGCGAAGGGCTGCCTGCACTCAGATTGATCCGCCAGCTGTGATTTGTCATTTCTCCGAGGCAGGCGCTGTTTTCTCTTGCTTCAGGAGGCCCCTTCGACACCTGCTGTATTTTTCTTCCTGCGCTGACGTGACGGGAGACAGGTGTTAAACTACTTAATCACTTTAAAATTGTTTTAATTTTCTGTTTTTTATTGATCTCTCCAGCACCAATTAATCAGCTCACTGGACCAGGCAGTTAGTACATTAAAAATTGTCAGGGAGGCCGTGCATCTTGCAAAATGTCTAAAAAATATTCGGCTAGCAAATTTCGTTTTTCTTTGGCATGCAACAGTCCTTGGTCCACAGAGGGACCTCTGCTCTGGGGGGTGCGTCTGGGAGTATTCAGGGTACAGGAGGGACCCTGGCCAGAGAAGCTCCCTGTGGGGGAAATGGAAGACTGTGCCCTTTTCAGCACTGATTTGCCACCCTTCCTTCCACTCTGTTTTCTGCTTCCCACACAACTGGGTCTCCTTTCCCCAAGAGCCCTGGGAATTTTGGTGGAAGGGCGCACTCGTTCTGCGACCATGTGTCCTGACCCCCACAAGGGCAGGAATTCATGGTCTGTAACTGTCCTTGCGGCCGGGCACCCAGCCCACAGCCAGATTTCCTCTCCCTGGGACGTCGGCACCTTTGATTTGTCCTTCTGATGTTGCCAAAGCCACCTCCCTGGGGCAGGGGGCCTGCTAAACTTGGTAAACTCTCTCTGTTGGCAGGTGGCTGTGTGTCACACTGCCTTGTCCCTGGCATCCTGGTGATGAACCTGAAGCCCTTCCACAGAATGTTCTGGACAACCCCACCCCCACAGTCACCTGGTCCTGTGCTGCAAACCCTTTGCCATTTATCTTTTATCACCCCTCTTGAAAATTATTTATTAACTGCTTGGCTGTACTCTCTGAATTAAATAAAAACATGGACAGAATAACCAGGAGCTTCAGTATCATTTCTTAGGGGTAGAAATTTGGTTTCTAGTTTTCCCATTTTCAATCACTCTCCAGAAGCAAGCGACTTATTTTTTATGTGGCAAACTAAACACCCAGCAGCCAGTGTGCATGCTCTGAACTGTCTGTGCCCTTCCAGTGGGTGCTGCCCTCCCGAAGCATCTCCATGCCCTTCTTCCTTCCTTCCCAGCTGCTCCCAGGACTAAAGGGTAGCTCTTCTTACCTCCAGCCCCCCTCCCTGCACTGCTCACACAAGCTGCCCCCCAGACATCTCAGGCGCAGCCCCCACCCCGAGGAGGAAAAGGGCAGGAGCCCCAAGTTGTGGGGACGTTGGGGGCAGGCACAGTCAGCCCCTGCACACTGGCCAGCCAGACTTATCTTCCCCCAGCACCCAGCCCCACCCGCTCTGTATTAATTGGTATATGATTGGGCTAGGGCATATAATCTAGTATTGATTTTCTCTCTGGACGCCACAGCTTTATTTGCTCACATCTGCCTTGTGTTTAATTGGTGCTTTGCTCTGGAAACGAGAGATCTTATCGGCTTGTTCGGTTTCTTTTCCTGGGGCACACAGGCACGCACACACCCTTGCACTCTCAAGTTGGCCGGCCCAGCCCGGCCTCTCCCTGACCCACCCCCCAACACTGAGGCATTCCTGGGGGATAGGAAGAACATGGAATGACCCAGAAGGCTTCCTCAGAGAGTTCCTGTCTTTACACTTAACCTCACCTGCAGTGGGCCGATCCTTCCTGGTGTGAAAGTGTGTGTGACCATTACTGGGGGGAAACACTGACTTCGGGGTCAGACCTGGGTTCAAATCCACCTCTTGCCTGTATGTGGCCTTGAGGCTAACCTATTGGATTTTCTGCCCTGCGATATCATCTTTGTCTGAGACAAAGGCAGAATACCTTTTTGGAGAATACTTGGAGAACCACTGTCCCTCACCACACACAGTATCTGGCACTTAGCAGGTGCTCAATAAACAGCTCCTTGACCAGCAACGTTGCCCCATTCAGCCTGTGCAGCTACAGTGCGCTGACTGCCCAGTACGAGAGATCACAGCCATGTGTGCCAGAGAGAAAACAGTCACCCGAGGCCACGCTTGTCCACTCAGGGTGAGGGCTGCATGTCTACTCAAGATTTACAGTCCAGTTAGAATCTCTGGCCCAAGGCACTGTGGTCACCACTCACCCTGTCTGAGGCTGGCAACATCTCCCAGGCTCTCCCTGCGCCAGAGAACTCACTCCCAGCCGGTGTCCCCTGTCACCCGGCATCCCATCCTGCACCAGCCCCAGGCCGGCCCGTGCCAGTGGGGTTTTGTTTTTCTTTCCTCTGACTATGGTCCTGCATTTGGGCTGGTCCGCCCTGGGCTTTTTGTAGCAAAGGGAAGATGTAAAGGCCAGAGGTAAACACTAATTTCCTATTGACACAGCATTAATTCTCTTGCTCGGACAGGTGAATGTGCTTTCACTCACTTTGCCAGGATTAATGATGTTTGTTTGCCTGCTCAGAGAGGCCCTAATGAGGGGTTTTTGAATGGCATGCCTTCTGGGTTGGCCGCGGGGGAAGAGGCTGGCAAACTGCCCCACACCAAGGAGAACCAGCCTCTTCCCTCACTTCCAATGTCGCCATTCCTATTCGTCCCTATTCAGGCGCCGGGGCCTTCCCTGGAAGAAACAGGCATTTCTTCCCTGGAAGAAAGCATTATTGGTTAAAGGATGAGAGTTGTGTCCTGCCCCCATGGGGTTGTTACCCACAAGGAGACCTTCTCAGCAGCCCTGCACGCCCCTCCCCTGCCTGACACCTGAAGCTATCTTCCCCCGGGGCCTTTACCCATTTGCACACATGGGCATTGTCAAAGGTCAGGGCCTGAAGAGCAACAAATACGACTGGCCAGGCCAGGCCTTCTCAGGAGGGGCCGCTGGCAGGGGAGCATCAGGACAAGGGACGAGGCCCATTGCCTCCGGGGAGCAGACTCCTGTAAGTGACGTGGCACTAGACTGGATCTGAGCAGCTTCTGTTTGTGACTTTGTAGACTCAGCACAGCCTAAATAGGGCAAGAAGGAGCCCAGCAGCCTGACCCTTCTGGGCAAGGCAGGCAGCCCAGGCGGGTGGGGCAGGGAGGGTGGTGCTGGGCCCTAGAGGCACCACGAAGCCCCTCCCCCTCCAGTCGGGCCGCTGCAAATCCACGCACTCTGGGGGGCTCCGCAGGGGCTCTGCAGATTTCCTCATGGTGCTGGCAGGTCAGGTAGACCCCCCCCCCGTCTCTGCCAAGGCAGCCTGGCCGGCAGACCCTCCAAGGAGCTCAAGTGTCTTTCCCGGGGAGAGCTGGAGCCGGGCGCTGCTCTCTTCAGGAATCTGAGCAGGACTCAGAACTCATACACACTGAGGACGGGAGGGATCGCTTAATTCAGCCCCGTTTTGTCACTAAGGGTGGTCCATTCATTACAACTTGGCCATCTGAGCTGAGGTCCGGGGGAGAGGGGAGTAAACAGAGGAAAAGGGTATGAGCCAGCTCTCTGGCCCCCCTGGGAAGGAAGGAACACTGGGGAATTCTCACCCACGGTGCTCCCCTTTGTCCATGTACCCTTATGTTGCAGGTCCCCTGAAGGACCAGCCTATAAGCAAACAATAGGGTTGTTTATTTTTGCTGTTGTAAATTATAGAAACCCAATTCAACCAGCCTCAAGACAAAACGGTATCATCTCCTGAAAAGGCTGGGGGTAGATCAGGCCTGGCTGCGTTTGGGCCTGAAACAGTGTCACCCATTCAATCCTGCTCTCCCTCCATCTGTCAGCGCGACTTCTCCCCGGGGTTGGCTCCCTTCTCAGGCGGGCGCACGCTCATAGAGGTGAGTCCGCGGCAGCAGCCAGAAAGGGCGCCAGGTGGAGAGGTAAGACAGGTAGTCCTGAGGACAATCTCGATCCTTGCTCATTGGCTGCAACTGAGCCTCAGGCCAATCCCAGAACCAATTTGTCACATGACCGGAGAGCTGGCATTCACTGATTGGTTTAGGGCTGTGTCACTCATGTATGCCTGGGGGTGGGGTCAGCCCGCCCAAACTAGATCTAATGAGGCAGGAGGGTTGTTTTTCCCTGGACAAATCAGGGTGACCTTACCAGAAAAAGGCAGGGATCAGTGCCAGGCCAGCCCAAACCACAGACATGCCCTGCACCCTTTTACTACTCTCGGTGAGCGTAGGAGCTGCCATTCGCTGAGCAAGGCACCGTACTTTACAGTTAGCTGCCCCTTGCCCACCGCCCCCGCTTGCCCTGGCTCCTTCCACCCTGGTATGTGATGGTCCCAGCTAAAGCAGTATTAGAACCGCAAGCCCAACGTTGCTTTCTTTTCCAGAACACGGCAGCAGGGGTTTAGCAAATCTGTTAGAGCAGGGTCTCTCCCAGGAGCCCTTGAAGGATTGACTATATCAGATCTTCTCACAAGTATCACAGCCACAGAGCTGATTCAACAGCAGGAGACGTGAAGCGTCCTGCCATCCCTCCCTCTTTGATTGGGAAGAAGATCCAGACTCTTTGCAGCTTTGTTTCCACCCCTGCTGCCTTCCCTGACTATTTGAATCCTTGTCACCCGGGGAAGAAGGAAACCCTACAGAACCCATGCAGGTCGTTGTGAACAACTCCAAAGTGGGCAGGGAGAGCCAAAATGTGGGTTTAAATCAAGTTGGGCTTCTAAAATCACAATTTTCCAAAGTTGTCCACTGCACTGCCCTGGGACACTTTCCCCCAGACACATTCGAGGGGCAGCCGTCACCCAACTGAGTCCGAAGCCCTGGAGGGGCCCTGGGAATCTGTATGCCTGACAAATCCTACGTCAGGCAGGCTTGGGCACTTGCCTCAGTGAACATCTGCTCTGGCTGTGGCGTATCTGCTCCTTCCAGAGACACCAGTGGTCAATTGCAAAGCGGCAGAAACTACAGCAAGAGAAATGCTGTTCACTGTAGTCGTGCATACAACACATTGATCAGTGTGTCTTTGATTAGAGGACTTCATCTGTTCTTGTGTCCTCTGTGGCCTTCAGGTCTTTACACGTCCGTGGAGGAGACGTAGCCTGCATTTAGAAGACAAAGAGGGTTTTTGTTTTTTTTTTTAAGTTTTTATTTATTTATTTGACAGAGAGACAGCCAGCGAGGGAGGGAACACAAGCAGGGGGAGTGGGAGAGGAAGAAGCAGGCTCCCAGCGGGGCAGGGAGCCCGATGTGGGGCTCGATCCCAGGACCCCAGGATCATGCCCTGGGCCGAAGGCAGATGCTTAACGACTGCGCCACCCAGGCGCCCCAGAAGACAAGGAGTTTTGAACTTGCTTAGATCTCAGTTTCCTCCTATGCAAACTGGGATCGAATCCGATGACCGGCCTATCGGAGAATCAAATGAAAGAATGGGCATGAAAGTGTATAGAATGCCATAGTTTATCGTTTCAAATGAGCATTCAGTCATTGCTTTTCGTTCAAAGTCTCTAAGTTCTAATGTTTAGGTCATACAGACACAGTGGTTCTCACTAAGGAAAGTCGCCTTTCTTCATAGGGCTCCCTTTATACGGTACAGGATATAATGCTTGTGATGAGATACGGTATCACGTGTATCAACAGGGAATTGCATTTTTGTTCATGTACGTTGCCATTAATTACATTCTCTCTAATCCTTAACAACTGCCTCCTGGGGGCCCTCTGTTCCCGGCGGAGACGGTCCTCACAGCACCAAGAGCGTTGTGTCCGCATTCTTTCTTGGCAGCTGCTCTCCTTCCTCCAGACGATGAGCACCAGGAGTGTAGGGGGCTTGTCCTCCGTTTGGACGCCCAGCAGCAAGCACAGGGCCAGGCAGAAAACAGACCTCAAATGTGGACTTGCATGCATTTCCATTCATGAACGCATATAATCCTGATTTTCTTTTTAAACAGTTCGTAGCCCAGACCTCATTCAAATGGCCCCTCTCTGTTTCCCCTTTTATGGTGGTCACAAGT
The DNA here is from genome assembly GCF_002007445.2 of Ailuropoda melanoleuca. Lineage (NCBI taxonomy): Eukaryota > Metazoa > Chordata > Mammalia > Carnivora > Ursidae > Ailuropoda > Ailuropoda melanoleuca. The sequence goes on along the minus strand of NC_048235.1, from coordinate 30,840,754 downwards.
GGGAGCTCCAGAGTCAGACTGGGTTAAGCTGTGTGATGTAGGGCAAGTTACTCGACTTGTCTGTGTCCCAGTGTCCTTGGCTATAAAATGGGTATCTTAATGGTGCTTATTTCATGTGGGTGTTTTTGGAAATGAAATGACAGAAGCCCATGGAACAGCTGAACAGATTCAGTTTCATGAAAGGTGGCTTTTCATGGAAGACACCACAGGAGCGGCCGTAGATGCCGTCAGTGCGGTGAGAGGACAGAGCGTGATTTTGAGGGTGGAGCAGAATCACTACTGCGTATCCATGGACTTGGGGTCAGACTCATATCAGTTTATTTCTCTGCCTCAGTTTCTTTATCTGGAAGATGGGAATACTAAATCATACGCGGCTGTTGGGAGACAAATGAGTGGTTGTGAGTAAAGCGTTTGGAAGGAGTCCCTTTCGTTCATGGCGCTGGACTCTTCTGCAGTACAGGGAACAGACGAACGCCTCTCCAGCATCCTGGCCTGATGCCAAAGCTCTTGGCGTGGAGACAAGGTGACCATGGGGGTTCCCTCAGCCACATTCCCATGACCTCTGCCTCCCAAACGACAGAAGTCCTTCCCACCACAGGTCTGTACTAGATTCTTCCATAAACTCCCAGCCCACCCTCCAAACCAAGCTGAAATGACATGACCTGATAGAACAGCACATTTCTTTTATTTGCCTCCATTTTGTTTACCTGAACATCGTCAGAGAGTGAATTGTTCAACGCAAAATAATTTCACAATGAAAATCCTTCTCAAACATGCTCTTCGTCCTCTTACGCAGAAGCTGAAGGACAGGGTTTAATTGTTCTGATGGCTCTGGGACATCATTAGGAACAGGAACCACAGTGCTGTCTCCAAAGACCTCTGACCTAAGTCGGGTTTTCGGTCCTATTACCAAACGCCCCCAGAGGGCTATGCTCTGGAATTCCTCTTTCTCCTTGTGGGCCGCTGTGCACACTTGCCACCCTACATCTAGGCTCGGGGCCTCTGCCTCTGGTCTTGCAGCCGGGGGCTCCGGCCACCTGGGAGAGCAGCGTGTGCCCTGTGGTGGCTACTTTCTTGTCCTCAAGACTTTTAAAAATGTTGCTCACAGTGGGGTCCCAGCTGTGTTTTCCGTGCTCACAAAGCTATGACGGTACCTACCCTCTAACTGTTTCCACTGAACAACTGTTTATTGGGCCAGACTCTGTGCTCTGAGAAGCGTTACCCACACGCATTCACACAGCCATGCCCATTCTGGAACCTGTCCCACGGTGCATGGCGTGCATGAGAACCGGAGGGGGCGTCTGGTTAAAACGCGGATTCTGAATGGGGCCTGAGGATCTGTGTTTCTAACAAGTTTCCAGGTGAGGCCGCTGCTGGCGCCCAGTTCGGGTCTCAGAATAACAAGGCTTCTGTACAGAAAAGAGATCCAGACGCCTCAGGCAGGCCAGGCCCTGGTGTGGAGCCCAGGCAGGCAGAAGTGCCGGGAAGTGGTGGGAACCCCTCACTGCACCTAGAGGCCAGCTGACATTTCTGCAAAAGCACAGTCTGCCCCCGAAGAAACACATCTGCAGGCTGCATTTGGCCCTCCACATCTGCGAGCACCCTGCCCGGGAGTCCGGAATCTCAGGCAGTTTTCAGGTAAACAAATCTGGTCACACCCAAGTCCTTCCACAGCGGCGCAGATAGCAGGTGACCGGCCGGGGCTGAACGCCCGGCAGGAGCAGGGAGCTGGTCCGTTGTGGGAAAGAGCTGTGCGGCCCTGGCTCTGCCCTCCCTGAAGGATGCATTTGAGGAGGAGGAGAGGTATGAGCATCCTTATTTTAGCGCCCACACCGTTCTGTTCATGGTGCACGATTTCCTTTCATCTTCTCCATCTGGCGGAGTGCGGTGTCAGCTTCATTTTACAGATGAGGAAACTGGATTTCAAGAGGTCACCGAACTTGGTCATATGACCCAGCCACTAGTTGGTAACCTGAGGACTCAGAGCCTCAAAGCCCTCTGTGGAAAATGCAGCAGGTCGAGTGTCTATGTATGCCAGGCACACTCATTAGTTCTGGTCTCAGCCCCTGCGGGGTCTGTGCAATTATTCCTGTCTCACAGATGGGTATACTGAGGCTCAGTGGCTGAGTCACCAGCCCAGGACACAAGATGGTGAAGCCAGGAGGGAACTGAGCACAGTCCTCTATGTTGTGCTGCGGCAAAAGGCTCGGGTCAACTGGTGTCCAGCCTCAACTCCTCTTGGGGGCCTGAGTATGGGGAGGGGTTGCCAGAAGTGTAATATTCCAGTACCCCATCTCCTCTTTAATCTTCGTGATAAGGACATGGCCATTCTCAATCTGGTAAGACGCTGCTGTCCCTATACTTGCTCCCAGGCTGGCTGGGACATGTCCTGTGTCCTTCTAACACTGGCAGCCATGATAGGAGGGCTGGGGCTGAATCTGCACCTGCCTGTCAGAGCCTGCTGGGCTGCCCATCAGAGCGGGACTCTGTGGCTATTGGGAACACAGGTTTCAATTTCTTGCCCCTTGTCTCATCCCTGAAAAGTTTGGGATGTGGTAGGAGATGAGTCGCGAGAACACAAATTTCCAAAATAACTTTGGATTTTTGTTGAACTCGGGATGTACAAGAAATCGCTTTTATAACCAGGCACAGAATGTCTAGGGCTTATGATTTCTTCATGATAGATGAAGTGCCATGGCCTTGAGTTCTCCCCAGCAACACACACACACACACACACAGGCACACACCCATAAACACATGCACATGCACACACAGGTGCACATCTGCAGAGAACAAGACTTATTCCAATGACCCTCAGGAATCTGGGCCGTTCACCTCGGGCTCTTCTCCTGCATCAGAGTGCAGTAGGAGGCAGGGGCGGGCCCGTGCTCAGGCTCCCCGTGAGAGCAGGAGGGAGGTACATGAGATGGCGAGCAAGGCGGGCAAGATGGAGTCTTTGAGCTGGAGGTTCCAATGGCAGGTGTCCCAGAACTTCGAGACTGGAGAAGATTTTGTTTAGCTCAGCAAATGTCTCCCCAGGAAAAAACTTCCCCTGGGCTTGTTTTAATACTGACCCCAAATGACTTGAATCAGACATGCAAGAATTACAGCTATAAGAGAGCGGTTGGGATTATAATATGCTTACAAAAGAAGGAAATGAGCTCGATTGCAGGGGGGGGGGGTCACTGGCCTCCTCCATACCTGCTTCATGACTTTGCACGTGGATGATGGCAGCACTTCCTCCCGGCCTGCAGGCCCCATGCTCTTCTCAAGGTGCTTGGGAGACACTGCCCAGCACCCAGCTCCCAGAGCCCACAGAGGTTTTTTGTGTTTGGGGGGCTGTGCTGAGTGACTCCCCAGGTGCTCCCAGGCTGCTGTCCCAGCATGGCCGCAGGGCCCGGCTCAGGCCCCACGTGTCAGCGGAGCGCTCCTCGGTGCAGCCCGTGGCCCAGGGCTTCCAGAGACAGCACTCTGTCCTTACAGCTGTCTTCTTGTCTCCTTCCCACTTTACCTCCAGAGAGACTGAGCGTGGCCATCGTTTTGGGTTGAGGGTTAATGTTTAAAAGCATTCTATGTTTTCTTGTCAGTCACTCCTGTCCTGTGGGTCCACTAGGGTTATTATGAAAGGTTGGTGCCTCAGGTTTCAAGAGGCCCGAGCTGGGGTCTTCCTCCTACCCTTTTCCCACTCCAGGCTGATTCCCCGGGCCAGAGTCTCCCGCCCTGGGGGCCCGAGGGACAAACTGAGGGACTTGTGACAGCAAAGGGGTCTCAGGCCATGCTGGTGTTTGCATGGATCACTCAAGTTGGGAGGGTTCTGAAAGTACACCTTGTTTTGGCCTCTCATTTTATAGAAAAATCTTTGAAGGGCTGCGTCTGGGGCAAGTGGATGTGAGAACCTTGGAATCCGCTCTCCGGTTGCCCCCATTCCCACTCCTGGGACTCGGCTTAGGTACCTTCTGAGCCCGGGTTCCCTCATCCATGCCATGAGAATAACACCTACCTCTTAAGTTCCTTGTGAGGTCAAGTAAGGTCATCCAGGCCTTCCACGTGGGAGAATTTAGTAGAGGGGTGTTCAGCTACTGTCAGTGCTTTTATTCTGTCCCCCCTCATCTTTTCTTTTTCTAGTTCCCCAAATGGACCTTTTCCCCCACTAAGCTATGAATTCCTGAAAGTCAGAACCCCGTTCAAGTCTTGGGTTTCTCAGCACCTGTGACAGTGGCTGGCACTGACCGATGGGATTTCAGATTGACCAGCGTTGTGCAAGGTTTCCAGACTTCCAGAGCTCGGATCCCCTGGCCTAGGAGCAGAGAGACCTACCCTCAGCTAGGGCATCTCACAGCCCTCCTGCTGGGATTCCTCAGCCAGGGGCACAGACGCACAGGAGCCATGGGGAAGTTTCTGGGACTTTTATTTTTACTCTTTATATTTTAAAAGCCAGTAAAGATGGGCGAACACCTCATCCCTTTTGGGCTGTATTCCTCTAGCCAGCCCCCACCCGCCTCCCCCACCCCTCCCACCTGCCCGCCACTACGAGTCACCTGGGCTGAAAAATGCCAGCCCATGGGTGCCAGGCCTCGGGGCAGCCTAAGGAAAGGAGGGGGGCCCTTGGTGCAGCCCGACCCTGCAGGGGCCTCTCCCTTCCTGTGTGGGCACCCCAGTTGGAGAAGCAGGGGGTTCTGAGGTCCCTTGCAGCCCTGCCAAGCTCCCCTCTCTCCAGGTGATCTTGTCCTCTATCAGCACTGAGGCAAATCCAGGTGGGCGGCTCTGGGGTGCAGCATTGGCCCTGGCATTCTCTCATCTTTTCTCGGCCTCTGCCTCCAACCTCCCTTGTTCCCAGCCAGGTGGAGGGGGGGTGGATCTGGTCTCTTCCTATTCTGAGGAAATCCCCACTGAGGGCAGAGTGGAGAAAGGGGGCCAGGAGGACTAGGCCCTCCAGGGGTGTGATCCTGGACTTAGGGTGTCAGGGGCATTTCTCCTTTGCTGGGACCCACGTCCCCTCCCTGAGGCGGATTTCCTCCAGCTGGGCTTCTGGCCTTAGTTCTGGCCCCTCCAGGGGGATGCTTCCTGCACCAAGGACGGAGGAGGTACCCAGACATGCCAGCTTTTCTTCTGCGGTCAGCCAAGAGCCCACCTGGACCCAGCACCTGGTCTCCCAGGTCCCAGGGCAGAAGGGAGACCTCTGCCCCGGACCAACTCCCTCCCTGGGGTGGGCCCCCCTGCAACGGCTGGGTCACGGTGGCACGTCTGGGACCCCACTGCCACTTTCCTGGTCGCAGAGCCTGGTCATTTTCATCTCCCTGTGCACTCACGCATTTGCGGAGCGGGCAGGGCAAGGCCTGGGCCGCAGGGGTGCAGGACGGCCCCCAGGGGCCGGGTCTCAGGCCGCGTTTGGACCTCGCGTCCTGCTCCCTCCTCCCTCAGCTGGGCTGGTCCTGCTGCCGCCGCCGCCACCGCCCCCTGGCCTCCTCCCGCTCGCCCTCTCCCATCCCTCCACCTCCTCCTCCTCCCGGGGCCCCGGACCCCCGGGAGGGGCAGGGGAGGGGCTGCAGCGGGGCGCGGCGGAGACGGGGGGGCCGGGGGCGGGCATCAGACGCTGTGCGCGCTCAGGCTGAGCACCGAGAAGGCGGCGCGGTGCTTGCGGAGAAGCAGCCGGATCTTCTCGTCGTCGGAGTCCGGGTCCAGCGGCTTGTTGTACTCGTCGTCCTCGTTCTCCGAGGCCGCGCGTTCCCCGCCCGCGCCCGGGCCGCCCGGGGCCCGAGGGGTGGAGGACGAGGGCTCCAGGGCGCTCTTCTTTCGCCACTTGGTCCTTCGGTTCTGGAACCACACCTGGGTGTAGAAGGAGGCTGAGGCTCGTACGCGCACAGCATACACAGGGCCTCCCTTTAGGAGGGTGACTCCGTTCGGCGGCAAGGACGCTCGATCCTTATTTTTACAGTAAAATAAATGGCTCAGTAATAGACCAGGTTGTAATATTCACACCATTTGGGCGGCGGGGTGGGGGGTTGCGGGTAAAATAAAAACAAATGCGTGTAAGTGCACCTTTCTGCTTAGCTATGGCCCTCCCTGCCGCGGATCTTCTTTGCCACCTGGGGCACTTGGATGGAAGATGCCAGGTGAGGGCATTCGGTGGGTGCTCAAGAGTCGTCCCTTCTTGAGTCTCATCGACCTTTGCTGAACTTCATGAATAATTTCCCCCTAATTATAAAAGTAACATCTTTTCATTGCTTAAGATAGTTGCAGAATGCAGTGAGAGGGCAGTAGCTTCCATCCCAGACCCCGAGGCTGCAGAGGTAGGTGGCTGGTGATGTCAGCGGAGCCCAGACGTGGGTCCCCACCTGCCGCTGTGCTTCCCTCTTCTACCCTTAAACCTGTCACCATGGCACAGAGCTGGGCAGTTTGGGCATAGCTTTCTTTTTGGGAACCCCCCCCCCCAAGTCTCTCAGGAGAGATCTAGCATCACAGTGGCCTCTGGGAGCCTGGAGGGAGAAGCCTGGTCACGATTTCAGGCTCCCTGGCGTGCAGTGTGAGCAAGGCCCTTGCATGCCACTTGGAGGCTGCCTACCCCCCCATCCCATCCGAGCTTCATTTGGGTGGACCTGGAAGGTGGTGTTATCTTCACCTTATTGGCAAACCAAGGCCATCTCCTCCTGCCCGCTGATGCAACAAGCCTGTAAATCCAGTTCTAACGTGGCCCAGAGACTGACCCCTGATCTGGGCCAGAGGCTGCCATCAGCCCTTGAAATTCCTGGCCAACACTGTGCAGAGGAGGGGAAAGCATTAGGTGGGTGCCCCCCAGAGCTGGCTTTGAGCCTTGACTCAGCGCTTAGCCAGCCAGGTGACCTTGAGCAAGAGGCTCAGCTGAGATTGTGTCTTCATATGTAAAATGGGTAAGAAGCCCCACCTCCAGGTTGCTGAGAGCAGTATTGACAGCCATCTTTTTGGCTACCGGAATTACCGCCATCTCTGGGGTGAGGTGGGCAGGCAGTGCCCAGACAGCAGGACAGCCTCCCGCCCAGAGCTGGAGTTGCTGGGAGACCAAAGCTGCTTTCTTCCATTGGCAGGCTGCTCCCCGGGGGGCAGACACCTTCTCCCGCACAAACTCACCTTGACCTGTGACTCAGTCATCCCCAGCGAGTATGCCAGCCGTGCCCTCTCAGGGCCAGCCAAGTACTTGGTCTGCTCAAAGGTCTTCTCCAGGGCAAAGATCTGGTGTCCCGTGAAGGTGGGCCGCGTGTGCTTTTTCTTGTGGATGCTGTCGCTCAGGGGGTCCGGGGCTGGTGGGAGGAAGAAGGCATGTGGTTAGCGGCATGAGTAGGGGTGCCAACCCTGTCCTGCATCTCCCACTGGGCGAGCTCTCTCCTGTGGAGCAGCCACTGAGATTGTGGGGGCATCCTGATACGGCTAACAAGCGGCATTCCAGGCGTCCTGACGATAGTGACCTTGACTTCTGCCACATTTGGACGGACAGGGACCCCGAGAGGGCACCTGGCCCAGGTGAGAGCTACTTAGGGGCAGAGGGAGTGTACAGCCTGCCCTGTACTCCTTCTCTGTGCAGTGTCTTCACTGCTCAGTGATGCTGCCTTCCCTCCAGGGGCAACAGGACGTTCTTCTCGGTTTTCTCACCAAGACACAGACTAGGTACCTTCCACCAACAGTCAGGGCCCCAAGTGGTCTGGAAATTCCTCCCCTGCCAAATCCCTTGTTCTTGGGACCCCATTTTCCAGGTTTCTGAGAAAACCAGAGCTTTAGGCCCCAAGTGACTGCTGTCCCTTGTCACCAGGCCTAGAAGTCATGTGGCCTCAACCACACTGGACAGTCTGCACGCAGAGGCCCGGGCCCCTGCCCCTGTCCAGCTAGCCAGCCACTCAGGCAGGAGCCGGGAGGGAGGGCTGCAGGGCTCTGGGGAGGCAGAAGGCCCACCTGTGGGGCCTTGTTTAGTGTAGTCCCACAGCCCACAGCCCGTCTCCTCATGTTATAGGTAAGGAAACTGAGGCACTGGATGGGGAAGAAACTTCCCAAGAGAACTGTCATTTGCAGTCCTCTCTCCCTTTGTGTTAATTCAGCCACTGACTGAGATATTTTCCCGCATGCGGCTGTGCACTTGGGATTGGAGAGTAGGGGTGTGGAGACAGTGTGTGTGGTGGGGGAAGGGGGAGATGGAGGTGTGAGAGACTGAGGCCTAAAGCACCCCCAAAACCAGCTCCAAGAGGTGAGGTCTTCACCCACATGGAACTGGCCATGTTTCAGGCTGCGGGAGGGGTGGGCTGTCAGGCAGTGTGACCACCCGGAGCAGTGAGCAGATGGGGAGGCAGATGTGTTTTGGGGTTTCCTTGGTGGGCCCCAACCCACATTGCAGTGGGGCAGCCCCAAGGTCAGAGAGAAGAGGAAGTTCCCTCCACCTCTGCCCCTGCCTGGTCCTGGCTGGGCCTCCGTGGCACAGGGGTGGCTCCTGTAGCCACTGCCACCTCCCTGCCTCCCAGGTGAGCCTCACCTGCCCTTGCATGTCCTGCCATGGCCTCTGGGCCCTGACTGGCATCCTGGGGACCCCACACCAGTTCCCTGAAAACAGGTTTGGGCATGGTAGGGTACAGAGACCCCCACGACAACTAGGGCCAAATCTGACTTGACTCGGCAGCTGCTCCCAGAGCCTGGGCAGTTGTCACTGCTCCTGCTGATATAAGCCCCAAGGAGGATGGTGGCAAGCCACCCCCTCGATCGCAGGTGGGACCAAGATGGGAGCAGAGTGCATTTTGTAGCCCGGAATGGTGTCAGGGCATGAGTGGGCTCGCTGGGAAGGTGATGCTGTGGCAACTTCTCACTGGGGACAGCATTTGCCTGCTTTGGATGAAGAACTGACATGGGCTCGGAGCAGGAGAAGGAAGGTGAGCGGCCAGGTGGGCCCCACCTTAGGCAAATGTGGGTTATGTGGTCTTCTCCAGAACTGGAGACCCCCGAGGTTTCTAGGAGGGCAGCTGAGGTGGCTGCTGGTAAGGGTGGGTGGTGAGGGGCGAGACACCTGTCCAGGCAGAGCTGGGGTGGGCCCGGGAGGGGAGAATTCAGTCGTGCGCCACAGTGAGCCATGGATCCAGGTGTCTGACGGTGGCTGAGCAGAGGTGGGTGGCGGGTATGGACCACCCTGTAAGCCTTCCCTTCCCTTCCCACACCTCTTCCTCCCCTGATCCTGCGGGGGCCGGGGGCCGGGGGCCGNACCTCGCCAGTCCTGGCCCGTGTCCGCCCAGCAGTTCCGGGTCCGGGTGGGGTACTCATTGCCAGCCTTGGGAAAATTCCCCACCTGGGGTCCATAGTAGACCCCCTGGGAGCCGAGTCCACCAAAGCCTGCCACGTGAGGGTAGCTGGAGAGGAGGCTGCTGTTCGGCGTGGCCACGGGCCTGCTCAGGATGTCTGTGATCCCGTGGGGGGTCCCGGCGGCCAGCTGGGGGCCCAGCCCCGGAGGGCTGAGCTTGTAGAAGGAGTTCTGCACCGAGTACTGGCACACGGGGGCCTTCATCTCCGAGAACTGAGCCAGTGGCGTGTTGTTCAGCAGGAACGTCCCCTGCAGGTTGGACTCCATGATCCTCGGGTCAGGGTGAGGGAAGGCGAGAAGCCCAAATCCAGGCCCCTAAAGCCAGAGACCCCGAGCTCTGACCCAGAAGCCCATGGCAGGTTTGGAGGGTCAAGAGCGGCCCAAGCCCCAGACTGCCCTCCTACCTAAGGCATCCGGCCCAGCCCTGGCCCGGGGACCAGCACCTACGTCAGCGGCTCGGAAGTCAGGTGCTCCCGGGGCAGGTGAGAGGTCTCACCAGCGCCCCTTGGCTCTCTCTCTGCCCGTTCTGGAGAGGGGTGGCTCCCCACGCCTCAGTTCAGACCCCTCCTCTGCCTGTGAGTCTGGGGACCCTCCATGAGAAGTTTTAAGTTCAGAGAAGCAACATTTCCCTGATAAAGATAGGGCCCATTAGAATACAGACCGGAGACTGGCTGAGCTGGGAGAGGTGCGGCGCCATTGGTTGAAACCCACACAGGCCTCACATTGGCTTTTCCAAGACAAATTGCACTTTGAAAGATTGACTGTAAAATCAGCCAGGGTGTGTGTGTGTGTGTATGTGTGTGTGTGTGTGTGTGTGAGAGAGAGAGAGAGAGAGGGAGAGAAGAGAGAGAGCATGAGCTCTGGAAGCTCGGTTCATTCTCACAGGGTCTACCTGCTCCTGGTCCCCCAAGTCCAGCATCTAGGGAAAGGTGGGTACCTGAGGCCCCCTGGAGGCTCCTGAGGCAGCTGGAAGGTACAGTTCCTGCAGCTGCTCCCCTGAGGGCAAGGAGGCCAGGCTCAGGGGGTGCTGTCCTGGGGTGCCCAGGCCCAAGGCAGTGGGGGAGTATGGAGTCTGAGTGTGGATGCTTCTCTTCCTTCCTCCGAGCTGAGGTGGGTAAGTGCGGAGGCTGGGCTTTGGCTGGGGCAGTGGGGAGTGGGGCTGTGAATCTCTGTGATGGGCCTGAGAGCCTGGGAGTGGAGCCGGCCAGCAGACTGGGACAGGGGGCGGGAGTGGAGCAGCTCTGCGTGTGCTGTGTGTGGGCTCTTCTCACCTCTGCCTCCTCCAAGCAGCCTTTCCTGATTCCCTCTGTTCTCACACCTTCCTCCTCCGAGGGATCACTTGAGCCTCTGCTGGAGCCATTGCCCCGTTCTGTCTGGCTTGGCACCTGGGTGGGAGTGCTGGGACGGCTGAGATGGCTGTTGATGCAGTAGTGGGTCCTTTTGGCAGACACCTGGTTGGTGCTCAGATATTATTTGATGGGTGGGACTAGACTGAGTGGCAGAGCACCCATATGCCTTTCTTTCTAATGAATGTTTCCAACACACAAGGCTCTACTGGGGGCCCTCTTCCCTTTTACCAACAGGGGGCCATGGTGAGGACGCGGTTGTTTCTCTGCGGGGCAGCGCCCTGCCTTACAGTTCTGGTTTCTGTTTTGTTTTTTTAAAAAGTGGAAACCAGCATGCCCCTGGTCTGAACACATCAAATGACAGGACATGAGTGACTGTCAGGCAGACAGACTTCTGTCCCTCCTCTGCCAGTCAGTTCCAAAGCCTCTCCTGATCAGGCCATGGGCTCCTTGGCTGCCTCAACACCCCGTGGTCCCACGGTGGCAGGTGGGAGAAAAGAGGTGCCCTATGCTGGCCTTCACCTAGGCTTCCAGCTGGAGGTCTGAACCGGGCCCTTGGGGAGGGCGCCCCTTGCACGCAGAGCCTTTCCCCAGGCTGCTGTTCTCTGTTCCTGGTGGAGGGGGCTGCTCCGAGCCGTGTTCTCTGCAGTGTACATGGTGGAGGTCAATGCAAGAAAGACCTCACGCAGGCTGTGGAGAATATGTCTCTAGAAGTTTAGACCGAAAACAAGAAAAAAGGATCTTACCTCTCTGAGTTGCCTGTGTTACCAGGCTGCCCATCACAAGCATTTGAGAAACTTAATTCCGATTCCCAGTGTTGCTGCCCGACACCACCCCCCCCTCCTCCCCACCGGTGACTGTGATCCTGAAACCGTGCTTTTGAAACCCCTCTGGGCCATGCGGCTGCACAGCCACGGCTGGCACCTGGTCAAGGGTGGCTTTTCTGAGAGAGAAGCTACAGATTCCGAGTGAGGGCTGGCAGTGCTCCTAGAACACTGTGACTGTGACTTGGTCACCCCCTAGTAATGGGAACTTATGAGGAAGAAAAGCTGCAGCAAATGATTTGATTCTTTTTTACTGCCAAGCTTCACAAAGGCATTCACGTTCTGGAATTCCAGAATGACAAACCGAAGAGACTTTAGCAACTGTTTAATCCATTCCCCCACTTGACAGATGAGAAAACTGAGGCCAGCTTGGTGACCAGCCTCGTGAAGTGTTAGGAATTAGTGAGGAAGAGGGCAATTTTCTCAAAAGTTCTTGAACTTTGAAAGACATTGAGTGCAGGAGCCAGACACCTTCACAGGGGGGTCTGGGTGGGTCCCCCTTAGTGTATACTGTGGGTCCAACCATGCACCCTGGGGATGTGAGGTGCCCCCCTCCACCCACCTTGGACTTGCCCCCATCTCATGGTAATCCTTAGGCGACAGAAATCCATTCTACCACGCTCAGGGGATTGGTGGGCTTCTGCGGGGGNGGGGGGGGGGGGGGGAGGGCGGTCTGATGAAAGGGCTGTCTAGGTTTCCAGGAAGTGGGCACCCCCCAGGGATGCAGGCCTGCCTGCTGACTGATCCCACCCCAGACTCCTTCAGCCCCAACCCCGGCTTCACTCCTGCCCCAGCACCTCAGATTCCGCAGGCCGAGCCAGGAAGGAGAGATGGAGCCCTGTGCCGTGAGTCAATTTCTTTATTAATTTTGACATTTGTTCAGCTGGTGTAGGGAGAATGGTCTATACATCAGAGTGGGGTGGGGGGATTCTCTCCCGATAACAGAGCATTTGGGAGAGAGTCAAGAAAAGAGTCATTTTCATAACAATTAAAAAAATCAAGGTAATTCCAAAACTTCTAAAAAGCGTCTAATGTGCAGACTGCAGCATTCTCTAGGCATCATGTGGAGACCCCGAGCTCCTCCGCTAACAGCTCCTACTAGCAACGGGAGCGCGCAGCCATGCCGCCCGGGGCCCGGGGCCGGCGGGCCAAGCAGCCATGCCGGACGCAGCGGAAGGTGCCAAAGCGTAGCCTGCAGCCGCGGGGCCCACGCGGGGCTCTACGGGGGGCTGCCGCGGCGGCCTGCGGGGGACGGCGCGGGGTCGAGCAGGGGAGNGCGGCCCGGGCGCGTGGGGCCTGTGCGCTGGTGACGGGCACCAGGGCCGCGGGGGTCGGTCGTGAGGGAGCTTGTGTGCTACTTGGAAGGGTGGATGTGTCTGAGGCCGCCTCGGAGGAGCGGCAGGGAGGAAGGGGACAGGACGTCCGCAAACAAAGGCTCTCGTGAGCGAGAAGAGCCTGCCAGTCGCTCTCTTGGCCCTAGGGGGCGCCCGCCGGGCCGGGCGGGGCGGATTGTGCTGATTCGGGCCTCGCTCGCCGGAGGCTCCAGCGGAACTTTAAGGCTCTTCCCTGGTGGCACCGAGACGAGGAACGGCCAGCTAGCTGTCTCCTTCCAGCTCTGACCGAGGGGCTGGCCTAGGAAGGGCGACTTCCTAGCCCGGGGGCCTCCAGGTGGCCGGCTGCTCTCTCCTCCTCCGGCTCTCCTCCCCCTACGCCTGGGGCCCGGAGTGGGGCCCGGAGTGGGCCCCTCGGCCGCCTCTCCGAGTGGGGCAGAGGGGCTTGGTCAGAGTGGGGGCACTGAGGCGGTCCGGCCTAGGCCCCCCATCCTGTGGGCTGCCTGGACTTAGAGCACCAAGTTGGCTCCGGGAGACCTTGGTGGGGTGGGGTGGCTGACTTGTGAGAACTGACAGATACATTCACTAGCCCTACTCCCTTCCTTCCTCTTTCACTGAAAGACAGGCTGCAGCTCCTTCTCCCGCAGCCTGAAGTCCTCGGGAGCCGAGCTCTTAGTGCTTTCTACACACTGCTAAAGTGTTTCTGTTGGTTTGCATAGTATTATTGTTTTCATATACACAAGGCTGATTACTGTACAGTTTACACTTTGAACACAGACTATGGTATAAGTGCTTGAAGATATAGGAAACCTTCTCTACTGAACATGCTGGTGCAATCCTGGGACAGCCACCGGCCCGCCCCCAGCTGAGAGAGGACACCCTTTAAGAGGGGGCACTGGCTCCCTTTGAGCCCTACAGCGGAGCCTGGGGGGTCCTCACCTCAGATTCTTTTGTCCCTAACACAAGGAACCCCGAATGTACTCTCAAGGTAATGATTTTCCATTGGAAGATGATTAATACTGAAACTGGCAGAGAGAGAGACAACATAAAAAAATTCCAGTTTGTTCACAGGAGATTCTCTACAGCTTCGGACGTCACAGTAAAATCTGTGTGTACACTGAGGAGAGGGGAGAGGTGCTTGTGTGTGTGTGTGTGCGTGCGCGCGCGCCTATGCGCGTGTCCTGAATGTCATGTAGAACGTTCTGGGAGGAGTGGCCCCCTGGGGAGTGGGATGGGATGTCACAAATGGAATGGACGCTTGTGGCGGTGGGGAAGGCTGGCAGATGAGGACATGGGATTAACGTGCCGAACTGATTTTGTGCCTAGTTTTTCTTTCTTTTTTTTTTTCTTTCCAGGAAGCCCACATGGATTTCCTACAGATGAGGTTGAAAAAAAAGTACCCTGTAACAAGTCAAAATTAAAATGATTTTAAAAAATATATCATCCCCAAGCACAAAAGAGCCCTTGTTCACTTTTGCGTTCACACGCTCTCGCGCTGGTTTTCTATCCCTCTCTTTCTCCCCACCCCCCTTCTTGAGGCGTTTGTCCTGATTCCCAACAGAGATCCGTCGTCACTAGAGGCAGGATTGAGGACTGTAGGTCATGCGTCTACAGTCAGTCTTTCATGCGAATAGGAGACTAAAGGAAGTCCCTTACAGAGATCATGCCATCAGCCTAGAGGAACAGGTGTGCCACTTCCGTAGCCCTCCGCTCCAGCTCTCCTCCCGTGTGCATGGCAGAGTGTGTGGAGTTCAAGGGTTGGGTGTCGAGGTGTGATCCTGAGGGACACAAAGAGAGAAGGAGTTACTTAGGATCTAATGGTGCAACTCCCCGCCAAAAACCCAACTCCTGAGTTTTGTGCTGGTTGCTGGGGCCGGATCTGATTCAGGAAAAGCAGTGTCCCCAAGCAAGGCAATGAGGTGAAAGACCTTGCGCTCAGAGGCCCTGACCTTCCTGAACTGCCAGCCGTCTTTGTCCCACTCCCCAGCCCAGAGGCTGCCTCTCAGGGATGGTTGCCCAAGCCTGCCTGGGTCCCCTGCCCGAGTGGACGAGCTCCCCAGAAAACCCTCCTGTGTGTGTGCTCTGTGCGTCAGAGAGCAGGCCGGAGGCTCCCACGCCTGCGGTCCCCTGGGGAGAAATCCCCTTGAGTAGATCCTTGGACCTAGGGAAGGGGTCAAGTTCATAAGCCAGGGCTTGTGCTAAAGAGGGCAGCGGTGCCCTCCACTTTTTCAGTTCAGCTCAGCCCACAGGCACTGGTATCTCTCAGTGCCAGCCCCGGGCACCCAGAGATGGAGCAGACATGCTCACAGACAGCCTCAGGAGCTTGGGGCTTCAAGGGACCACTGTCCCTCTGTGGCACCGGTCCACAAGCTCTTCCTGGCCAGTGCCTCTGGCTCCTCTCTCTGCGCCCCATGGCGGGACAACCTCTGCTGGGGCAAAGAGATCTTTTTTTTAAGAGTTCGTTGGCAAAACAGGTGCGTTCTCTGCAGGTTATTATGTATGTTTGGCTGGAGAACAGCGGGTTTACGTGCAGGCTGGAGTCCACTTTCTGTAGCCTGCGATTCACAGGGAGACCGCGCTACCGCCACCGGATGGTGCCTGCTCCCCCTCCAGCCTGCGCTGAGAACTCCATGTTTCCGAGCCCAGCCACTCAGGGTGCTGGATGCGGAAAAGGAGCACGCTCAAATAAGGAAGAGCTGACGATTTCCTGGGCAGGGTGGGAAGGGACACAGAGAGGCAGAGACTCATTCTGCAGCAGAGCTGTCCCCAGACAGGGAGCTGTGCTGGACCCTACAGGTAACGCGGTTGCGGAGGAAGCTGGCGGGGCTCAAGGTGAACTCAACTCTGAGTGGTTCTCCAGGGATGGGAGGTCTGGGCTAGTTTCCTCGCCAGAGGCTGCCACACAGCGAAACACCAGCCTTCTGCTGTTGTGGCACAAAACAGCTGTCACCCCGGAGGGCAAGACTCTTTCGTCGCTGCCTGGGCTTCTCTGTTGGCCAAGCTGGTCTCCTCCAAGCTTTCCAAACCCACAGTGCCCACCAGCTTCCTGCCTTGTTCGCAGCCCTCCCCTCACAGATGCCGTCAAGTCCCCTCTCTGCAGAAGCTCTGCTCTCACCACCCTCAGAACCTCTCCTCCAGGAAGCCCCCCTGATAACCCCGGCTCCTTGTCATTTCTCTCCTCTCAGCTCTGGAAGAGCCCCACCTCCCTCCACTACCTTTTATTCAGAGTGGTCACAGGACATAGTGGCTAACAGCAGGACCTCTGAAGCCAGCCAGGTTGCCTGAGTTTGAAATATTCTATCTCTGCCAATTTCCCTGGTCCCATTACTTACACTCTCTGTGACTCAGTTTCCTCTGCTGTAAAACGAGGGCAGTAATAGGCCGTAGCTCATTAGATGAGGGTGATGTTTCAAAGAGCTACAGAACGCCCGGACACTGGATGTGGGTGTACACTCTGCCTGGGCTCTCTTGCCTGTGTCACACCTGCGGCATCTCCCCGGCTGGAGCACAAGCACTCTGAGGGCCAGGGCCCAGCCTTACCCTTCCCAGGGGTCTGTCTGCCCCCCCATCAAGGCTAAGCACGCCTGAAACAAGAGACCTCGTAAAACCTTAAGCCTGTGGAAAACAGCCGACCATCTTCCACTTTTCTGCCCAGACACAGTGCAGAGGAGAGAGGTCAAGGCTTAGAGATCATTCTATGGTGACCACTTTGGTTAAGCTGAGACTCTGGGAGGAGCGGTGATGGGTCCAGTGGGAGCACCCAGCAGCGGCAGGGGTAGGACTGGAAGGCAGTTCTCCTGGCTGTGTCCTGGACCCTTCCACCCCTCTGCACCTCTTGTCCCAAGAGAAAGGTCTCAGCCTATAGAGAGTGGGGAGAAGTGGCCGTCCTGCTCCGCTCCTGTGCCTGTCCCATCCCATCCCTCTGTGCCGTACCTCCTGTTCCCACCTTGTCCAGCGTCTGTGGCCCTCTCCCCTCTCCCTCAGCCCCAGACTCGCACCCCTGCAATGGCTGGGGAGTAGGGTGGTCTGTAACTTAAAACAGCAACATAAAACATGACCCTTTGCCTCCCTGCCCCTTCCCATGGAGATGACTAATTGCTTAACTTTTAAACTTACTAAAACATTCCACTGTCGAAGCTAACACAAGCTCTTGCAACCACAGTGTCTGAATGGAAAGCGTCTCTTAAAAAGGAAAACAAGAAGCAGCAGCAACCTGGTTGTGCCACAGCTTCCTGAAAGTTCCAGAAGCCAGAGCCACGGAGATGCAGAGAGATGCCAAGACCCGACACCTGCCCAGGATGTGGGTAGCCCAGCAGACGTCGGGGCTGCCCCTGCCACAGCCCTCCAGCTGCCTGCTCCACGCTGGCGCTCTTGCACAGCTCACACCCGAATTCTTGGACCTACCTCCTGGGGCACAGAGCAAAACCCACTAGCTGGTATTGTCACCTGCCGGCAGGCCTTAACTAAACAGCAATATCGTAGCTTCTTAAACACCACCAGAAAACACCCTGCCCCCCCACTTGCCAGGCTTAGATACAGAGTCCCTCCCAATGTGCTGGTGACTGGAGGGAATCGATGGGTGAGGGGGTCTATTCACTCCTCACCTGGGATGGGGGCATTCTGCCATCTTTGAACAAACTTCTAACCATTGTTCCTTGCAGCCCACTTTTTAAATATCAAGTCTGCAACTTGATACCAAGTCCCCATCACCTCTAGGATGTTTGGAAGGAAAACCAAAATCGGTCAGAACTCACTCTACACCACACTTAAAAAATCACTCGAGGAGCTTGATGCAGAATCCCGAGTTCCAGATTTTTAATTCAGTAGGTCAGGGGCAGGGACCAGGAATCTGCATTTTAACCTGACTCTGGGACACTTTGAGAAACGGAGGGTGGGAATTTAACAATGTGTAAAGCCTTTCACCAACACGCCCCATCCATCATCGTAACCATCCTAGAGGCAAGGGAAGAGCGTGGTGCCGCTGCGATTTTCTGGTTAAGGAACCGAGGCGCGGTGAGGTTGGCTGACCTGCCCTGGGTCATGCCTGGATCCGTGCTGACTGAGCACAGCTGTCCTGCCCCGCTCACCACGGCCTGCCCAGGGACCACGACTATTTCTGAACCTCTCAACTGAAGTGGAAGGGACCATGTGCAATCTCCCTCAAAGGGACAGAAGCTCACGGCAAATGACTAGTGCAAGGCAACACGACCTGGAAACAGGAGAAACCAAGCCTTCAATCTAGACTCCTGAGCCCCAGCTTTGACTCTGAAACAGACACAGTAAACTCTCTCCATTTTCAGTGTTCATGTTCGGGAAAGTTGCCAGGAACACTGAATTAGCCAACACAACACCATTGCTCTCAAGGAAAATGCCCAGTTAGGTTCCTGTGAGCCTCTGTTCACCCATCCGTGTCAAACAATGAATCCATAACCTGGTTTTATGTGTGTTTCTGTATAAGGACACCTTATTTAATACAGTGTTGATTCCTTAGCCCCCCCACCCCCCGACAGCGCCCTGACTCATGGCCAGTGAATTTTATCTAACAACATATTTGTCCCCGTGGGGCACATCCAGCCTTCTTGCTGTTAGGAACTCGAGACAGCACTTGGGCACTAGGCTTGGGAGCCATTTTAAACAGCAAAACCAACAAAAAGCACAAAAATGCAAACAACGTGGCACTGAACACAAACTTTTCACCATGGAGTGTATGTGTCTGTGAATGACCACGAAAGCACTCTGTGTGTGGGCTTTGGGGTTAACATAAATTTTAGCCAGTAGGCAAATTTGCGTGTGGAACCCGCAAACACTAAGGGCCGACTGTGTGGGCTTGTGGGTCCGTGGCAGGGAGTACTGAAAGGGTCAGAGAGCCAGCAGCCCCTCTCTGTCTGCTCTGCGGCCTTTGTCCTGTTGCGAGGGTGGAGCCCTTGGGGACCTAGGCAGGAGCCTGCTTCCACACTGGCTCCCTCCCCACTGTCCCCACCGCATACTCCCCGGCCTTTTCTTGGCCCAGACCCCAGCGTCGTCGTGCTGGAGCCAGGCCGCCCTGCGTTCCCCACACCCATGCTCAGTGGTCTGGAACCGTATCTCCCTTGGGGGTTTAAGCTACCTTGCACAACATCCACAGAAAATTAAAAAAAAATTTTTTTTCTAGGTTCCTCCCTTCCTCCCAGCCTGGTTTCTGGGCTCCCTCTTTCCTGTTTAGGAACATGAATAGAATGAACCCGAGCCAAAAAGCAGCGGAAATGTCGAGCCCCTGCTTGCTGCTGCTGCCATAAGGAGAAATCAGGCAGAAGAGGGCACTTTTCTTCCACTCCCTGCTCCTTCAAATTGTTTGCACCTCTGGATTCTTTCCAGAACTCATCCCAGCTCATCAGCTAAACCCGCAGCCTGGTGGGACTCTTGGCAATGCCGGGGTTAACACTGTGACCTCCTTAAGCTGCTGAGGAGTCAGGTCTAATTTTATCCTATAACTGGATATGCAGTCCGTTTTTTTTTCTGCCCAAGTGCTGAGGTATGTTGGGAAGCCCAGAGCCAGCACTTCTGGGGAGGCAGCGGCCCTGCTTTTTGCTGAATGCAGAAAGCCGGAGCCTGCTTTCCTCTTGGCCCAGAGCCAGGCCCTGGGGGGGTGCTGAAACGCCAAGAACCTGATTAGTGCGGTGCTGGGGCCACCAGGCTTCCTTGCTTCCCGCCGACTCCCACCCCGACGCATCCTGTACTGAGCTGCCCCGAGCTGGGCACAGTGAACGGCCTCGGGGCAGCTCAGTACAGGATCCCTCAGGGAGGACGGAGGTCAGAGCTGGCCCGCTGAAGCCCCCAGCACTGCGCGGGCCTGCCGGAGAGCCTTCACGGCGGTTCTTCAAGGCCCTCCCTCCTTGCAAACCACCGCACACCCCTGCTCCTCAGCCACAGGGTCCCCGTGCTCCCGCAGGCCATGCACCAAGCCTCAACAACCCTCTAGCTTGCTGGGAGGACGCCATCGGCCCCTCGGGCCTGTTCCCTTCACCCTTTCCTAGAAAGCAGCGGAGCGACCTGTCTCCAGAAACACCGAGCAGAGCGGGCGCCTTGGGTTGATCAGGACTTTCAAAGGGCTCCTGGTTCAAGAGACAGTGCTGTTCTATCACTGTCCCAGCTCTGCAGGGGGGCTTGCGATGACATGGCCCGGCCTAGACAGACTCTCTTGTGCTCCCCAAGGCCTGCCCCCTTCCTCCATCCCCATCACCTGGCTTTCAGGATAATATTATCACTGAGATTGACTGAGTGTTTTCACTCATCAAAGCATCTTCTCAAATTTGTATTTTTGCGCTCCCGGGGAGGTCAGTCAGCAGATACTGCTGGCTGTTTACTTGAGGAGGAAGTTGAGACTGGGGGTGGCGGAGCTGGGAGCTCCCTCGGAGGACAGGGAGACGTGGGGAAGTGAGCAGCCATTCCCAGCATCAGCCACTCCGAGCACCAGGCCATGCAGAAAGGATGCAGAAAGACAGCATTACCTCCAAAGAGGCCATTTGAGGGGAGGGGCTAGAGATCACTGCTTCCCCCTTTTTAGGCTGGCCCGCTTTACTATCTGAGCCCCCTTCCTGCTCTCTATCAGGTCCGGCTGCAGGCTACTCCCTCGCAGCTCCACCTGGAGACAGCAGCAGAAACAGAAGGCAGGACAGATCACACAGAGAAACAGGCAAGAGATAGGCAAGAGAACGTTCGGAGGCCATGGAAACGCTGCCTGCCAGAGGGCACAGAGGCACAAGGGGAAGACCGGAAGGAGGCAAGCGTGGTGCAGCCTGAAGCCCAGAGTGGGCGGGCGCACAGGTGAGCAGCTGGTAGAGGTGCTGGGCGCCCGGAGGCGCGGGAGCCCCGGGGGGGCTGCAGCCACCTCAGTACCTGTGCGTGTTTCATAAAGGAATCAATATCAGCTTCCATCTCACTGGGGTCCTCCAGGGGCCCCTCAGCAATCACCTCCTCGAGCTCCTGGGTGTCATCGGCACCGGACGAGTCTATCTGCCGAATGACTTTGCGAATGATCTGGAAAAGAGAAGGAAGGGACAGAAGGCCCATGAAGCCATGGAGACAGAGGCTGAGAAGAGCAGGTCCCCAGCCATGAGATCTGGGGGACAGGCAGCCTTTGTCCTAAGGCGCCCTTCCTCGAGTGGCCAAGAACAGGGACTGGTCTCCCGCCCCCTCCTCATCATGTGGAAAACAAGCTCTCAGAAGGGCTGGAATTTGCAGACTGGTCATCAATGATCAGGGTTTTACCTCTTGATAAGGTCCTGCTGTCTTCCCCACAGCTCCTTTTCATCTACGGGGATTCCAAGCAAACATGTTCGCTTATTCACTCACCCAAATATCTAACACTGTCCACTCTGCGCCTACCACGTACTCAGACCGGGCGATGAAAACACAAGACACCATCCCTGCCTGCATGAGGCACACCTTGCAGGAGGCAAGATGGACAGCTGGGGGCTCTTGCTTCACTTTAGTGGGAGCAGCACCACAGTGGGAGCACATACAAGGTCCCCCCTTTGCTCCTCCTTCTCCCTTCTGCCCAGACCTAGCATGGTGCCCAATGCTTGACAGGCAAAATCAGGTCTAGTGAATTAAAATCTGCAACCAGTTCAATGGATTTCCACAGCCTTTTTGCTGTTGGAGGCCCGGGGTAGTTCGGGGACCACCACCTGCTGTCTGACACTGTTTCCAGGGCTAGACATCGCTGGGCTAGGTTCGGGCTGTTCCACGGAGCCTGGTCCTTCTGGAACAAAGTAGCAGGAGCTGAATTCAGGTGGAATCAGGTAAAGAGGCTATGAGGAATGTCAGGCCGGACCTCAGAGGACCAGAGCTCCCAGCACCTGCACCAGCCCTTCCAAGCCATGCTAACCCTCTATTAGGGCTGCAGTGAGAAGCAAGGAGGTGAGCCCAGCACCTTTCAGCTTCTAGCCCCTCCGCCTCTCCCCAGCTCAGGGGGACTCTGTGCACCCACCTTCTTGGTGACAATGTTGCCCTGCTCATCTGTGAATTGTTCTTCTGTCACCTGCTCGCCTGGAATATTCTGAAACTCACTCCCCTAGAATTGCAGAAAAGGAGAAAACTCAGGATTAGCCAGTGTGTGTCCTGGGCATAAGGTGGAGGATGAGGGGATTAAAGAGCACAGCCAACAGCCACAGCCGACCACGTCCCCGCCACGGCAGGAAACTCCAACCCAGCAAGTAGCAGCGGCCAAACCGGTGGCTCCGAGTGTGAGAGGCGCCCTGGGGGCTGTGGGGCCTGACGACGGGATGGCCCCACGCTTGCAAGAGCCTTGTGTGCCAGATCCCTCAGCAGCACCGGGGAGCAGGCAAAACAGGGGCGGTCACGCAAGTGTCAGGAGGCCCTGAGTGAGGAAGTGAAGCACCTAATTTATCTTCGGACAGCCCTTTGCAGCATGGAAAGCCCTTCCACAGACACCAGCGCCCTGGGTGTGACCTGCCTGTTTCTTGAAGCCAGGTGGGGCTGGGGCAGGCCAAGGACGGGCCTCCCAAGTCCCAGAGTTGAGCTGCCCGCACCAGCGCCACGTGGCGGTCCCAGCGGGCACCACCGCCGGCTCCAGCTCCCAGGGCAGCGGCCGGCTCCTGACTCAGGGTCCCGTCCCTTCCCCGCAGGTGCTGCCCACGCACGTCGCGGCGCCCTCGGCCCTGCCTCCTGCCTGGCAGTTACCTTCAGGAAAACCCGACGCCGGACCACCCTGGTGGAGATGGCCTCCTCGTCGTCACTCACTCCCTCGCTCTCCCCCAGCTCCTTGTCCAGCTCCTGGTGGATATGTTTCAGCACAAAGCACAGGGAGCCTTTGACAATGTGCATCACGTTCTGACAGCTGACCAGAAAGAAGCCCAGGAGCACCAGGGTGACCAGGAGCTGGGTGATGAAAGTCCACATCCTCACCTCCTCAGCAGCTGGGCCCTCCAGGGACTAGCGGGGCCAGGGCTCCGGCCACTGGGGGGCCAACCTCTCATTCTCCTCTCGGACTCCCGGGTGCCCCTGGGACTCCTTGCATTCTCTCGGCGGGAGACTGGACGGCCCCTCACTAGCACTGCCCGCTGAGTGCCCTCCTGCCGAGCAGCCCCGGGCTCTGCCCTCATGCCTGGGTGACATCAGGCTTCGATAATTTTAGCTCCCAAACCAGCTGCTGGGGCTGTCCAACTGGGCTAGAAGGGAGCGGGCAGGTGCGCGTGTCCCGGGCACTGAAAGCGTACATCAAAGTCACTCTGTGGGTGACGGGCAACCTGCCCCGTCCTCACACCCACCCGCCCAGGCCTGCCCGGCTCTAGGCGCACTAGAAGCAGTTCTGCCCATGGAAATGTTCTCTTTCTGGGACTCCAGGAAATAAGGTGTCGGGAGAATGTGGCCACTTGTGTGTGTCTCTGGGCGGTTACTGCTGTGATCAGAATGGAGTTCACCCCCACCCACAGGGATGGGACCGGCTAATACCCTGGAGAGAGAGTTAAGGGTTTATTTTAAAAATAGCCCTGGGCTGAGTGATTTGCTCAGGCCTAGCCAAATTAGCTCGGCGGGGTCCAGCACAGGTGGTGGGGCCACCTGGAAGCCCATGCAATTCCCGTCAGCCCCGAGGACCCTCGGCACACCCCCCTCCCCACTTCCCTCGGGGCCCAGCAACCCTAAACGTAAGCGTGTAACTGGTGTGTCTATTTAAGGCCTGTCCTCAAAGGCTCTTCCCAGGCTGGGCTGTCAGCGCCCACGAGCAGGAACCACGCGCTTGCGGCTCGCCTTGCAGAGCTTACTCACAAATGCAGCCGTGGCAGCTGCGGCCCACAGGAATTTAACTTTCCGCATCAGGCTGTGCCGCTCTGAGTCCCCATGGCAGAGGGAACAAAGATCTGGGGTACAGCCATGTGACCTGCAGCTCGCTCCCCGTGGGGGCTGGGGAGCTCTGGGCACCTTCTCTGGGAATCAGGGACGGACTGAGGTGCTCTCCGACCCCATCCGGCGAGGAGTGCAGGTATGGGGGCACGCTCAGGATGCAGAGTCAGCACGGGCCTCGCCTAGTGAGCGCCGCTCCGTAAACGTACCAACCCGCTGAAGCCTTCCCACAGCCCTACCGTGCAGGTTCGATGCTTTTTCCATTTTACACAAAGGACATGGAGGCACAGAATCAAACAGTAAGTAAATGAAAGGGTCTGATTTCCAACTCCGTCACTACACAATACTGCCTCATTTCCACAAGGAAGCACCTGGAGAAAGAAAAGCCCATCGCACACACAAAGGAGCTGGGTGCTGCAGAGCATTCGGTTTGGGCCCAGCCAAGGAGAGCCCAACCTCACATAGTTCCATCTGGGGCCTCAGAGAAGAATGTCTTACTGTCATTTCAGCCTTGCCTCCCTGGCCCCAGATTATAGGGCATCTCTCTCTCTCTCCATCAGTGTCTTCAGAGATTCACCAGAAATACTAGTCAATGAGTGCTCTGCAAACCCCTGCCTTAAGCAGGCCTCATGACCACCCCTGGGGTCCCGTCAGAGGATTAGGATGACAGCTCATCTACGCCAACTAATCCTGTCCCGGGTCTGGAAAGCATCAGGCCTGGTGGCCCTGCACACTCCCTCTGCCTGGGAAGCAGGAGATCTGGACTCTCCCGGCCCTCACACTGGATCGCTGTGTGATCCTGGAGAAGCCCTCAGCCTCTCTGGGGCCTCAGCTTCCTCAGAAACCTAGAAGGTTTCTCCCGTGACCCCCTGGAGGGCTCCTGCTTTCTCTCCAGTCCTCCCCTCACCAAAGGCTAACTGAAGAGGGATAAGAAGGCTCCTGGCATGCTGGTCAAGAATGCACGGGGTGGTCTGGGGTTAAAAACGGACGCAGCCGCCTGTCTGGTCCAAGGCACATACTTGGAGGGAAGGAATCCAATAAGGAGTCCAAATAAAACCTTATTGGATTCCTAGCAGTTCTTTGCGGCTGGCAGCCCAGGAGTGTCGTGGCGCTAACCTAGTCGCAGGGGCCCCAATGTGCCCGCTAGGGCTCAGGTTCACGTAGGGCAGAGGGAAGAGAGCGTGGCAGAAGGGAGGGGGAGGGAAAGCTCCCGGATGAGGATGAACCAGGAGAAACCAAATGAGATGCAGGACACAGTGTTTATGCAAACACTAAAATACGCAGGCGCGGGGCAGCGACATGCCTCTAAAAACCACGTACATTGAAAAGGCGCACCTTAGTCAGCTGTCTGGGATTTGTTTCAAAAACATATGTTGGGGGGAGAGAAGAGAGGGGTAGGCATCGATGAAACAGTATTGGCCATAATTGGGTAACTAGCACCTGGGTGGTGCGTGCATGGAAATTAACATGCTGTTCTGTTTTTGTATTTATTTGCGATTTTTCATAATAAAAAAATACTCCCAAACACATTAAAATGGGAATAGGAATGGGGAGTGAAGTTAAAGCGAATAGATAAAGTAAGTACAGCAGGGCAAACCCAGCATGGGGAGGGAGGTGGGAGGGGGCAGGGACGGGAGGTCGGGACTGAGGCGGGGCGCCTCTCCTGGTCCACCCACTCAGCCCCACTCAGAGGGTCACAGCACTCCTGAGCCAGCGAAGCTTGGCAACAATCCATGCACTCCTCGTTTCCCAGTGAGCAAGCCAAGGTGCCGAGAAGCGAGTGGCTTGTCCGTGGCCACGCGGACCACGGCAGGACCAGAGTTAGCCTAACACCCAGGTCTCTCTGCTCTACGCCCTTCCTAAAACACAACGGAAAAAGAAAACAAAGACTGTGGCTTTGGAATCAGCCCGACCTAACTCCAAAGCCCCCCTCCGATCCTGTGACCTTGGTCAAGCTGCCCAACTGTCCGCTGCCACATGGGAGTAACAGCTGAGAGCTGCGGGAGCACGAGCATGACAACCACACAGGCCCTGCCTGGGAGATTCGGGGGCTCTGGGGGCTCCGGGGATGGTAGCTCCTCCCTTCCCTCAGCAGAGACCGTGACTTTGTAGCCTTACTTCTTGAGAAAGTGAAGTCAGTGTCACAATTTCTAAAGAAAGGAAGCAAGCTCGGCCTGGGCTGGCCTGAATGAGCAGCGGCCCTGGGCCTCGGGCCCCTCCAGCGCCCCTGCCTCGGTGCTCGCTCACCTCTGCCATCTGGGAGAACGTGCTCTGAGCCTCCTGAACCCACGCTTGGTGGCTCTGTCGTCTCCGTTCCCTGCTCTCAGTTGCAGACACCAGGACCTTCTCAAACTCCTGAGACCCACTGGGCTCCAGCTCTTGGATGGTGGTGACCGTGCTCTGGAAGGAGTGTGTGCCTTGGCTGACCTCCTCTGGCCAGGAACCTTGGGCAGCATCTTGCAGGTATGAGACAATGGAGCCTTCCTCATTCCAGTCCTGCAGTCTGGGGTCCAGGAAGAGAGAAAGGAGACATCTGATCACCCTTCAGTCTCTGGCTGCTCAGATAGATACCCTCCCTCTCCAGAGCTGGAGGGATGGGAGTGCATGAACAAATCCCACAGCCAGCACAAGCCTGCCTGTCCTGTCCTGTCCAGAGAGGCCCAGATCCCCAGACCCCACAGGGTGCGAGCCCATGGGGACCAGTACCACTGGCCGCATCCCTTTAAGTGGATGGCTCTCCACCCTGGGCTCCTGAGGCACTTGGCTCACCCCGATGGGTGTGACCCGGGTCTCCACGCCCATCACCTCACCTGCCTCCCCTCCAGCCCTCCGGGCCACCTGCACTCCAGAGTCTTTATCCCAGCGCTCATCCAATAAGGTGGCCCCCCTCCCCCTGGAAACACGCTCTTCTATGGCTTCCAAGACACCATGTTTGCCTGGTTTCCCCCCACCCTCTCTGGCTACCACTTCTCAGCGTCCTTTGTCAGTTTCTCCTAATTCTCTGACTCCTGAACATGGGAGCACTCAAGGCTCAGTTCTCAGGCTTCATCTCTACCTACACCCACTTCCGAAGTGAGCTCGTCCGGTCCACGGTTTGGTCCACACCCCATCTGTGTGTTCCTCGTGCCCAGATGCGCAGCCAGCATCTCTTCCTTGACCTACATAGGTGTAGACCCAACTGCCTCCTACACAACTCTGCTGTGGAGGGTCCAACAGGCACCTCAGGGACAGCACGGTCAAGTCCACACTCCTGACTTTCCCCAACCTGTCCTGCCCGGTCTTCCTCACACTTCAGGACAATGTCTTCATCCTCCCAGGGACAGATCAAGGATACCCGTAGCTCTGGCTTCTCTCGTTCTCTCACACTCCATGTCTTCTTTGTTCAGGAAACCTTCCAGTTCAGCTTTCAAATGTATATATCCTGAGCACAGGCACCTCTGGGTGCCAGCACAGTGACCATTTTGGTCCCCAGCAGCAGCAGCAACTCTTGCCTCCTGGCTCCTGTCCCTTCCCTCGAGCCCTGGCCATGTGAAGCTGCCCTCAAGGCAGGTGCCACATCACCTCACTCCTCTGCTCGAAAGCCTCCAGTGGCTCCCCATTCCACCCAGTAAATGCCAAAGTCTTTCATCTTTCTAGAACCTCAAGTCCTGACATGTCTGGCCCCATCACCTCCCTCAGTCACTCTGCTGTGATCAGTGACCTTCTCACTGTTCCTCGACTGTGCCTACTGCAAGGCCTTTGTGCTGGCTGGGCCTTCCACTGGATATCTGCCCTCCAATACTCACATGGCTCACCCCTTAATTCCTTTTGCTCTTTACTCCAATGTGGCGGTCTCAGGCTTCCCCGGCTACCCTATCCCTCATTTTGGCCATCTCCTCTCCACACACATACATACGACCTACCCACTTCACTCCTTTATTTTCCTTTTTAGCACCATCACCTAACTTTTCCCTTTTTATGGGGGGGAGAGGGGCAGACGGAGAGGGAGAGAGAGGATCTTAAGCAGGCTCCATGCCCAGCACGGAGCCCGACATGGGGCTCAATCTCACAACCCTGAGATCCTGACCTGAGCCAAGATCAAGAGTAGGATGCTTAACCAACTGAGCCACCCAGGAGCCCCTAACTTTTCCCTTTTAATGATTTTCATTTCATTAGCTTTATCTCATTTATTGTCTGTGTCCCCAGTAGAACATAAACTTCTTGCAGATGGAGACTTTTGTCTGTTCTGCTCAATGCCACCTTCCCAGCACCAAGGCACAGTTTACAGGTGCCTGGCACACAGTAGGCCCTCCATACATACTGTTGGGGGAATGAACGAAATCCACCTGTCCCCACTGGAAGGCTGACCGAGGTCAGAGAACTGAGCTTACCACACCGAGGCCTAGCACCACACCTTCCGGTTCCCCTGTGGGCGGCCCGGTGCCCCTGGAGCAGCGGCCAGGCCAGCACACAGTGTGCGTGGGGCGCGCCCAGCCAATGTGGCTCAGTGACTGGTTGTCGCGGGTTGTTGGGGGATGGCCTTGGCCACAGGGATGCCACCATCTCACTCTGAATCCCCACAGGACCCATCTGTCCAATTCTCCTCCTCATCAAAGGATTCATTTGGGAAACAAAATGAAAGGACGTAAATCCTCACTGTCTCATCTTGTAAATGGCTTTCTTTTCCCTCCACCTACAGTCTTCAGGCCACACTGCGTAGACCCTGGGGAAGGGCCCAGTCAGCCTGAGTGGGCCCGGGGAGCCGGGTGGGTGGGAGGAGGAAATGCGCACAGGTTTCCCGCAGCCCAGCCAGACCTGAGCCGCGGGGGCCGTGGTGGGGGTGCATAGCCTTCAGGGAGCACAGGGACCATCTCCTTGCTCTAGAGAAACTTTAGGAAGCAACTCAGGGGAAAGGGCCACTGTGGCTCAGTTCCTGTGCCAGTCTAGGAAGGCCAAAGTGGTTCTCCGCACTCCACCCAGGTGTGGTGGGCCCATGGCCACGGACGTGAGTCGGGCCTGAGGCCTGAGACCGTCGGTGTTGGCCGAAAGCCCCCCTGCCTGACTGCCCACACCGCTGCCTGCTGCAGGCCCAGGAGCAGCCCAGAAGAATCCCCAGTCTCTCCACAGCTGAAAGCCCTGGCCTGCCCCTAACAAGCCCACCAGCCTCACACTCTCAATGGGGCAAAGCTGAAGGGCACCATTATCAGCTCTGTCACACGCAGGCTGTGTGACTGCCTGAGTCACTCCCCTGGGCCCTGGTGCTCCTAGGTTTCTAAATATGGTCTTCTCCATGAGCACCCAATAGCAACAGGGCCCAGAGCACCTGCTCTCAGCTGCACTCAAGAGAGAGGTGGCCTTATAATCTCTCTCTTCATGGCCTCTCCTGTGCCAACCGCATCCCCCCCCCCGCCCCAGCCTCTCTCCTGCAGGCCACACCCGGGGGCATCTTGGGCAAAGACTGGCCTTTACAGATCACGGCTCCACGCGCACAGGACAGAGACCTGAGTGCCGGCTGGGTGACTTCAGCAGCAAGCCAGCGCCAGACGGGGCTGCTTCGCTCCCGGGAAGTTAGAACGCAGCGCTGGGGTGGGCGGCAGCACCGAGCAACTCCCTCTGCGCTCACTTCTCCCCCGAAGCCCAGGAAGACGGAAGGCATCCTGCCATGGCAGCCCAGCCCTTACCTGTCCTGGCTCGTCTCCATCACCCGACTCACGCTGGGGGACTCTGTGATGTGGGCTTGCACCGTCGCCTGGCCTGAAACAAGAGACACTTCATTCTCTGAGGCCTGCCCTGCACCTGCGGAGTCCTCCTGCCTCTCATGACCTGGCAGCTTCTCTTCTGACCTCTGACCTTCTTCCTGGTCAAGCAAATCGATAAGGCCATTTATGGCATCTGAATCCACTGTGTCATCCTCCACAAGGTCCAGAGAGCCCAGCGTGGGGCCCTGGGGTCCCTCGGAGAGCACCCCCTCCGGCTTCCACTCGTGGCCGGTGGCATCAGAGTCCTCGGCCTTGCTGCACTCCAGAGAGGAGTCCTCAGCAGTGACCAGGGAGGGTGTGAGGCCTGTGGACCACACCTGCATGTCAGACATCTCCAGCATGGCGTCATGCTCCGTGGCCGCCAAGGGGATGGCGTCTATGACGGCCACCTCGTTCCAGTACTGGTCTGCACGCAGCGGAGAGGGAAGCGCGTAGTGCAGGGAGGCAGGGGACAGCAGCTCGTCCTGCAGCGAGGAGTAACCTGGATGGGCAGACAGAGGGCAACATGCTCCAGAAGCGATTTTTGTCACACACGCTTACGTGCAAATCCACACACACGCACACGCACACACAGGCACGGCCACAGATATGCATGCACATTCCGGGTAGGGAGGCTTTCCAAGCTCAGTGTCCAACGCTCAGGCCTGTGGCTGCTGCCCGGGGCTTGGGAGCAGGAGAAACAAGGCTCTGGGATGGGCAGGGGACAGCCAGGGAGTGGAGGCGGAGGAAGGGGCTCCTTTGCGGAAGGGCAAAGAGAAGAGATTGGAATTCTTTCTTATCCAGTTCAGAGCGCTAGATCAGGAAGCCTGGATCCGAAGGATTTGTGCTCCGATCTGTCTCCAACCAGATGAAAGCCCACTTCTTGATGTCTGGGCAGAAAGAAATGTTGCTCTTTCTTTGTTCAAAATGTCCCTTTAGCACAGTCCTTGGGGTAACCAGGCCAGGAGGTACTTTCAAGGGAGGGAACAGCCCCCAGAGCTGAGGGCAGTAACCAAGCTGCCTTGGAGGGGCCTGATGGGGTCCACTGAACACCCACCCTCCACGCCGTCGTCAAACGGGAAACCACTTGGTTCCAGATGAAGTCACTTTGCCTCAAGTTGCAGACTGCTTCTGGAAACTCTGAGTGATCTAAAGTGGCACGAGTGAGAGTTCTAAGGGTTCAGAATAGGGGGCCAGGTCAGAGGGCAGCAGGAGGCAGCAGGCCCATGGGCTGCTGCTTCAGTGCTCTGCCCAGGAGCTCCTGGCCCACAGGCCCCGCACTGTTCATGCCGGCCCCCCGTCAGCGGCGAGCTGCTGGGACTGCGGCCAGCTAGCCCAGGCCCCCTCATGCCTGGCCCGGTGGTCACTGTAGCCTGTCCATACATCCGTTCCTGCGACTGGCTCAGGTACGCATGCCTGCTAGTCTTCTGCTTGGCTCTGGCATGGGCTTCCTCATGTTCAGAAGTGACTCGGAGCCTGAGTGCGGGTCACATGTAAGTGTATGAGGAATCTGAGTGCGAGCCGAATGGGCAGTGTTCTGTCAGTTGGCTCCTCCGCTCTGCTCTAGCCAGGAGTGGGGGTACATGGATAGGGCAAAGAGAGCCTCTGATTCCCCTTCAGAGCTTGTGCCAATCTGTGGGTGGGAGAAAGGCCCAGAAGTGTGACAGCTTCTCCATTCAGCTCAGCTCGGGAACTGGGGCCTAAATAAAGACCCAGTGGCACCAAAACAGGACCCCTGGGTACGGGCGAGGCCGCCCCTACGGTCTCTAGGGACCTTCCTGTGCCTGGAGAGGCCCCTAACCTAGCATCCAGCTCTTCCCTGGGCTTGGTCTTCGTCCCACACAAATGGACCCTCATCATTCCCAGGCTGTAACGCAGCTCCCGCTCTCGCATTTCTTTGCTGGAGACGATACTATCTGCAGCTATCCTTGTTCACACACTTGCTCGACCAAAAGCTACTGAGGGCCACTTACATGTCAGGAACTGCGCTAAAGGGTTGAGGAGTACAAGTACACAAACGCACACAAACAAGACAGGTGCTCTTCACCCTCTGTTTTCTTGACGTTTTCCCAGCAGCTTTGGCTCACCCCATTTCCCCCCATCTTTGAAACCGTCCTGTGTTCTCTCGCTAAGCTGGTTCGTGGGACTGTACATTCCGAGGGCAGGGATGGTGTCTCCCTCTCCCCCCTCACTTTCCTAGAACAGGATTGGGACTCCATAGGCCCTGGTGTCTACTGCAGAACTCTCCAGATGTGTGAGGAGGACACAGGAGCCAGGATAGATGACCTCAGCCACATTTAGTAAAAGGGGCCGGCAAGCATGCTGTATGATTGACACACATCCTCTCTTCATCATCCCGTGAGAGTTTTCTTCCTGACTGATCTCTGTATGTCTCTGTGGTTCCAGGGCCCAAGATGAGAAGGAGGAAGAGACCATCAGGTGCTGGGTGGCTGGGAGGGTGGCACTGTGCTCGCAGACTAACAGCTCTGGCCCAAACGAGGAGGAACAAAGAGGAGGTGGGAGAGTAGGAGAAATGGGTGGGCCAAATCTTCCCATGTTAAATCCAAGTCACTGTATGTGGAACCATGACCTAAGGAATTGGGAAACCAGGGCCAATGGCCTGCAAACCCTCCATGGAAATCTCTGTGGAATATATGCGAGGAGAACATTGAGAGTCAAGTGGTTATTTTTAGAGTCAAGTGATTATTTTTCTTCTTCTTCTTTTTTTAAAGATTTCATTCATTTACTTGAGAGAAAGAGCAGAGTGAGAGAGCGCACAAGCAAAGGGAGGGGCAGAGGGAGAGGGAGAAATGGGCTCCTTGCTGAGCAGGGAGCCCAATGCAGAGCTTGATCCCAGCACCCGGGGATCATGATCTGAGCCAAAGGCAGACGCTTAACTGACTGAGCCATCCAGGCGCCCCTCTTCTTATTCTTGAAAGCACTATTATATTATTTCCATTACTAATTAAGCATCTATTTTGTAAAAAAAAAAAAAACACCCAAACCTAATATGTTATTTTTAGTTGTCAGAACAACCCTACAAGGAAAGCAATATTACTTCTACTCTACAGATTAGCAAACTAGACGTTCAGCAGCTGGCTCGGGGCACAGTTAGTAAGAGTGGTCTTGTCACTAGATTTTGCCAGTAGTATCTTTTAAAATTGCTTTATTGAGGTGTAGTTGACATACAGTAAGTGCACATATTTAAAGTAGATAACTGGATAAGTTCCAAGAAACCTTCACCGCAACGAAAGAGGGATAGTCATTGCCCTTGAAAGATGTCCTCCCGTTTCTTTGCAATCCTTCCTTCTGCATCCCCTGTTCCCAGGTAACCACTGATCTGCTTCTGTCACTGTATGTTAGGTTGCATTTCCCAGAACTTTCTATAGATGGACTTATACAGTGTATACTCTTTTCTGGCTGGTTTCTTTCACTGGGCCTAGTGATTTGGGTATCATCCATGCTGCTGAGTGTGTCGATGAGTTACCCATTGGTACCCCTGAGCTGTATTCCATTAGATGGGTACGTGACAGGTGGTTCATCCATTTACCTGTTAACACACATGTGAGTTGCTTCCAGTTTGGGGCTGTTACAAACAAAGCTGATTGTCCGTGTGAACATATGCTTTTTCTTTTGGGTACACACCTAGGAATCGAGTGGCTGGATCACTGTATGGGTGTATTTTAACTTCTTAAGAAGCGAAGTCTTTTCCAAATTGGTAGTCCCATTTTACATTCGCACCAGCAGTGGATGAGACGGCCAGTTCTTCCATATCCTCGTCGACACCTGGTATGATCGGCCTTTTCCATTTTAGCCATTCCTACAGGGGGGTCGTGGGATCTCCTTGTAGTTTTAATTTGTATTTTCCTAATGACTAACAATGTTGGGCATCTTTTTACGTGCTGATTTGCCATCCGTATCTCGTCTGGGCTACCTGTCCATTCAAATTTTCTGCTCTCCTAAAAATTGGGCTGTTTGTTTTCTTCCTACTGAGTTTTGAGAATTCTTTATATATTCTGGACACAAGTCCTATATCAGATGATTATTTCCAATATTCTCTCCCTATCTGTGGCTTAGTTTTTCATTTTCTTAACAGTGTATTTTGAATAGCAAAAGTTTTTGAATTTGATGAAGTCCGATTTATCACTTTTTTACAGATCGCACTTTTAGTGTCATAGCTAAGAAATCTTTGCCTTACCCAAGGTTTCTAAGGTTTTCTTTTATGTTTCCTTCTAGAAGTTTTACAGTTTTATGTTTAGTTCTAGAAGTTTATATGTTGGGTTTTACATTTAAGCTACCATCCACTTTGAGGTAATTTTTATATATGCTGATGCAAGGTATGAATCCAAGTTCATTTTTGCTTATGAATACCCAATTGTTCCAGCTCCACTTGTAAAAATTCTCCTTTCTCCACCTAATTGCCTTTGCACTTTTGTTGAAAATCAGTTGTTCATATATATGTGGTTCTATTTCTGGGCTCCATTCTGTTCCACTAATTTCCCCATCTTTTGTTGTTGTTGTTGCTATTGTTGTTTTTTTAAAATCAGGAATGGATATCAGATTTGTCAAATAACCTTTTCTGCATCTACTCTGATAATCACGTGGTTTTTCTTTTTTAGTTTGTTAATCTGATGAATTACATTGACATATTTGTTATTTCTGTTCTTTTAAATTTACTAAGGTATGTTTTATCGCCCAGAATGTGGTCTATCTTGGTGGATGTTCCACGTGAACTTGAGAAGACTGTGTATTCTGCTGCTGTTGGATGGAGTAGGCTATAGACGTCAGTCACATCCAGTTGATGATGGTGTTGTCGAGTTCAACTGTGTCCTCACCCATTTCCTGCCTACTGAGTCTGTCCATTCCTGACACAGGGGTACTGGAGTTTCCAACTCTGACAGTGGATTCATCCATTTCTCCTTGCAGTGCTCTCAGTTTTTGCTTCCCACAGCTTGATGCTCTGTTGCTAGGCACATACACGTTAAGGATTATTATGCCTTCTTGGAGAATTGACCTCTTTATCATTATGTAATGCCCCTCTTTATCCCTGATAACTTTCTTTGCTTTGAAGTCTACTCTGTCTGAAATTAATATAGCTTCTCATGCATTCTTTTGATCAGTGTTAGCATGATATATTTTTGTCCATCCATTTACTTTTAATCTACAAGTGTCTTTATATTTAAAATGGGTTTCATGGGGCGCCTGGGTGGCACAGTGGTTAAGCGTCTGCCTTCGGCTCAGGGCGTGATCTCAGAGTTATGGGATCGAGCCCCACATCAGGCTCTTCCGCTGTGAGCCTGCTTCTTCCTCTCCCACTCCCCCTGCTTGTGTTCCCTCTCTCGCTGGCTGTCTCTATCTCTGTTGAATAAATAAATAAAATCTTTTTAAAAAAATGGGTTTCATGTGACAGGACGTGTTTTTTGATGCAATATGAGTCTTTTAATTGGTACATTTAGACCATTGACACTCAAAGTGATTCTTGATATAGTTGGATTGATATCTACCATATTTGTTACTGTTTTCTATTTGTTGCCCTTGTTCTTTGTGCCTATTTTAATCTTCTACTTTTTCTGCCTTTTGTGGTTTTAATTGAGCATTTTATATGATTCCACCTTTTATTACTTATGGATTCCATCCATATTAGTTATGCTTCTTTAAAAAATTTTTTTTTAGTGGTTGCCCTGCTGTTTGCAATATACACTTATACAGTCCACTTTCAAATAACACTACAGCACAGGTAGTGAGTACCTTATAATAACAGAATAATCTTAACTCCTCCCTCCCATCCCTTCCACCACTGCTGTGTATCACTCATCATTCATTTCACTTATACATAAGCATATATATGTGTGTGTGTGTGTACACGCATAAGACGCATACATAAGCATGCATCACAGAACACATTATTGCTAGCATCATTTTGAACAAACTGTAGATCAACTAAGGGTAATAAAATTTAAGATTTTATTTTATTGTCACTTAATCTTTCTTTGATGTTCTCCCTTACTTCACGTACATCCAGGTTCCTCACCCATATTGTCGTCCTTCTCTCGAAAGAACTTCTTTTTTTTTTTTTTTTTAAGATTTTATTTATTTACTTGACAGAGACAGCCAGCGAGAGAGGGAACACAAGCAGGGGGAAGTGGGAGAGGAAGAAGCAGTCATAGCGGAGGAGCCTGATGTGGGGCTCGATCCCAGAACGCCGGGATCACGCCCTGAGCCGAAGGCAGACGCTCAACCGCTGTGCCGCCAGGCGCCCCATCGAAAGAACTTCTTTTAATACTTTTTGCAAGGCAGGTCTGCTGGCAACAAATTCCCTCAATTTTTGGTTGTCTGAGAAGTCTTTCTCTTTCACTTTTGAAGAATAAAATTTTAGAGGATATGGAATTCCAGGTTGGTGTTTTTTCCTTTCAACACTTTAAATATTTCACTTCACTTCCTCCTTGTCTGCCAGGCTTCTAAGAGAAGTCAGATGTAATATTATCTTTGTTCCTCTGTAGGTAAGGTGTTTTGTTTTTTTTCTTCAGGATTTTTTTCTTTATCTTTGATTTTCTGTGATTTGAAAACAATATGCCTCGGCGTAGTTTTTGGCATTTATCCTACTGTGTTCTCTGAGATTTCTGGATCTGGGGGTTGGTGTTTCACATTAATTTGGATAAATTCTCAGTCATTATTTTTTTCAAATATTTCTTCTGTTCCTTTCCTTCTTCTCCATCTGGTATTTCCATTATGTGTATTTTATACCTTCTATAGTCCCTCCACACTCCTTGGATATTCTATTCTGTTTCTTTCCATCTTTGTTTTCTTTACTTTTTTGGTTTTGAAGATTCCTGTTGACATATCCTCAAGCTCAGAGATTCTTTCCTCAGCCGTGTCCAGTGTACTAGTAAGCCCATCAAAGGCATTCTTCATTCATGGTGTCATCTCTAGTATTTCTTTCTGGCTGTTTCTTAGGGTTTCCATGTATCTGCTTACATTGCCCATCTGTTCTTGCACGATGCCTACTTCACCCACTAGAATGCTTAGTATATTGATCATAGTTGTTTTAAATTCCCAGTATGATCGTTCCAACATCCCTTGCCATGTCTGGTTCTGATGCTTGCTCTGTCTCTTCAAACTGTGTTTTTTGCCTTTTGGGATGTCTTATAAATTTTTCCTGATATCCAGATGTGAGGTACTGGATAAAAGGAACTGCTGTGAATAGGCCTTTGTTAATTCAGTGGTGAGGTGTGGGGGGAGGAAAAGCATTCTCCAGTCCTGTGATTAGGTCTTAGTCTTTTAGTGAGCCTCTATGCCTTTGGACTATGAATTTCACAAGTATTAAAATTTTCTTCCCTCTACCTTACGTGGGAAAAGATGGCTAGCATGGGCTGGAGTTGGGTATTTCTTTTCTGTCATGTGGCTAACTTTTAAAATTTGAGAATGTTTCTGTTTTCCTATGAGGACATTTCCCCCACTAAGTACTGTCTTACCAGTGTAGTATAAGCTCTGACCTTCGAGTTTTCTTTTCTTTTTTCTTTTTTTTACCTTTTGTAATGCAAGTGACCGACCTAAGCCTTTCCCCCCCCCCAAGATTTCTATTTATTTGAGAGAGAGAAAGAATGAAAGAGAGAGAGAGCATGAGAGAGGGGAGGGTCAGAGGGAGAAGGAGACTCCCTGCTGAGCAGGGAGCCTGATGTGGGACCCAATCCTCAGACTCCAGGATCACGACCTGAGCCAAAGGCAGTTGGTTAACCAACTGAGCCACCCTGACCTAAGCTTCGATTGCCCAGATATCCACTTCAAAGATGGCTATCTCAGATGAACACATTGCCAGGCACATGACTAGGTAAAGGGCTAGGCCACCTGCCCTGACTGAGGCTCCTTTGTTACAGGGATCTTGGATGATTTTAATAACTGATCATTTGGGCCACTTGATTTTTCTTTTCCCATGCTTTAAATTCCCACTTTTATGTTTTAAATTTACCAATAAAGAGTGAACCCATGAGCGGCACCTGGGTGGCTTAGTTGGTAAACTGTCTGCCTTGGGCTCAGGTCATGATCTCAGGGTCCTGGAATTGAGCCCCACGTCAGGCTCTCTGCTTGGTGGGGAGTCTGCTTCTCCCTCTCCCTCTGCCTGTCCCTCCTGCTTGTGCTCTTTCTCTCTCTCAAATACATAAAATCTTTTTAAAAAAGTGAGCCCATGAAACCCTAAGCCCCTGCTCTCAACCCCCAAAAAAGCAGAACCCCAGCCCCAAGCTTGCTCTCTTTCTCTCCTCACAACCATGCTATGTGGCCCTAAATATGCCATATAAATTTGAAGTTCTGTAAGTAATAAAATCCCCTCCACAAGGCTTCCTGGTGGTTATTGCTAATGGGCATCTTGCAATCATAATAAGAACCACAAGGGCTGGCCCAGCCACATTATTAGCTATTGATAGGCTGAGTCCAACACACAACAACTGGCATCCTATCAATTTTGATGTCTTGTGTTCTTACTTACATTCAACTCAGACTACATTCTAATTTACCTTTTACTCTCTTGTTTGACCCACAGGTTATTAAAGAGTGTATTATTTAGCTCCAAATATTTGAAATTTTCCAGATATCCTGTTTTTGTTTTCTAATTTAGTTTCACTGTGGTCAGAGACCATGCTTTGTATATCTCAAATTCTTCTATATCTGAGACTTGCTTTATGGTCTAGAATATGGTCCATGTTGGTATAAGTTCCAGATGCAACTGAGAAGACTGTGCATGCTGCTGTTATGGGATGGAATGTGTATAAATGTCAATTAGGTCAAGCTGGAGGATAGTGTTGTTCAAATCTTCTATATGCTTACTGATTTTTCTACTTGTTCGATCAGTTATCAAGACAGGGGTATTGAAATCTCCCACTGTAACTGTGGTTTTGTCTATTTCTCATTGCAGTTTTCTCAATTCTTGCTTCATGTATTCTAAAGCTCTATTACTAGGTGCATAAACATTTAGGGCTGTTATGCCCTCTTGATGAGCTACTTATGCAATTATTTTCCTCATCACTGGTGATATTCTTTGTTCTGAAACCTACTTGTTTGATATTAATATAGCCATGCCAGTTGTCTTTTGATTAGTTTTAGCACAGTTTGTCTTTTCTCATCCTTTTATTTTTAAGGAACTTATATTTTGATATTTGAAGGGCATAGTCAAGATTTACCTATATATTCAGTATGACTATCTCTGCCTTTTAACTGGAGTATTTAGACCATTTACGTTTAATGAGATTGTTTATATGGTTAGGTTTAATTCTATCACTTGCTAATTTCTACTTTTCTATTTATCCCATCTGTTCTTCTCTTTTTCTTCTTTATATGTCTTCTTTTGGATTAATTAAAATTTATTATGATTCCATTTGATCTATTTTGATGGGTTATTAGGTATAATTCTTTGTTTTATTTTTTCAGTAGCTGCTTTAAGGCTCATAATATACATCCTTAACCTATCACAGCCTACTTTTTTTTTTAAATACTTATTTTTTTAGAGAAAGACAGAGAGTGTGGGAGGGGGAGAGGAGAAGCAGACTCCCCGCTGAGTGTAAAGCGTGAGGCAGGGTGATCCCACAACCCTGAGACCATGACCTGAGCAGAAACCAAGAGTCAGATGCCTAACTAAATGAACCACCCAAGTGCCCCTATCATAGTCTACTTTGAAGTGAAATTTTAACACTTGGTATATAGTATAATAAGCACCTTCTAAAAGTACACCTCTGTTTTTCCCTCTTGACTTTTTTGACTTTTCTGCTATTGTTGTCATACATTTTATTTTTACATATGTTATAAACCAACATTACACTGTTACTATTTTTGTTTACACCGTCGATTATCTTTTAAAGAGATTTGAATAGATTAAATAGGAAATAATGTAACCAACTAGAAAATTATGTATTTATTCTTGCAGTTAACATTTTGGGCACTGTTAGTTCCTTCTTGTAGATCCATATTTCTGTCTGGTGTCATTTTACTTTGGCCTGAAAGACTTTTATTTATTTATTTTTTAACATTGCTTGAAGCATGGGTCTCCTGGTGATGAATTCTTTCAGTTTTTGTATGTTGTGAAGTCTTCATTTGCCTTCATTTTGGAAAGCAATTATTGCTAGGTATAGAATTCTAGGTTACTTTAGAGGTGTTCTTTAAAGATGTGGTCTACTTTAAAGATGTTGCTCCACTGTCTTCTGACTTGCATTGTTTCCAACAAGAAGTTTGATGTCATCCTTATCTTTGTTCTTTTGTACATAACATGTCCCTTTTTCTTTGGCTACTTTTAAGACTTTCTCTATCACTGGTTTTGACCAGTTTGTTTAAAATATGCTTTGCCATAGTTGCTCTCCTGTTTCTTGCACATGTGGTTCATTGAACTTCTTGGATCTGTGTATTTATAGTTTTCATCAAATTTGGACATTTTTCAGCCCTTATTTCTTCAAATGCTTTTTCACCCATTCTCTGTTGGGAACTCTATTTTTACAAATATAAGGTCATCTGAAATTGCCCTATAGCTCACTGATGATTTTTAAAAATGTTATTTTCTTTTGAGTTTTGAAGAGTTTCTATTACTATGTTGTCAAATTCACTAATCTTTTCTTCTGTACTGTCTAATCTCATTCAGTGTATTTTTCATCCTACACGTTATAGTTTCCTCTCTAGAAGATTGGCTTGAGTCTTTTAAAATGTTTTCTATGTCTCTACTTAACTTTTTTAACACCTGAAATACAGTTATGATAACCATTTTACCATGCTTGTCTGCTAATTCTAACATCTGTTTCAGTTAAGAGTCAGTTTTAATGGATTTTTCTCTGTTATGGGTCACATTTTCCTATCTCTTTTTATGCCTGGTAATCTTTAACTGGATGTGAGACGTTGTGAATATTATCTTGGTGGGTGCTAGATATTTCTGTATTCCTATGAATATTCTCGAGCTTTGTTCTATTATGCAGTTAAGTAAGTAACTTGGAAGCAATCTGATCCTTCTGAGGTTTGCTTTCAAGGCTGATTAGACAGGACTAGAGCATTGATCACCTAGAGCAAGTTTTTTTTGTTTTTCTATTTCCAGATAAGACCCTTTTTTGTTCCCTATGCAATGTCTCTGAATGATCAGTCTGACTGTTAGGAATCACTGATTAATACTCAACCAAAACTTGTGAGGGACCCTCTGAAGATCTCCAGAATTCTCTAAGCACCTATGTCTCCCCTGGTACTCTATATCTCAGCAACTCTAGTTGCCCCATTCTCTCTCAACAACTTCTCTTCAACCTAGGGAAACTTCTTGGATTTCTCTTCCCTATGGCATGACCTAGAAACTGTCAATTACAGAGTTTTCCTTGATTGTTTCCCATGTCCCATGGATCACTGTCTTTTGTTGACTAATGTCCAAAGTCATGAAAGCTGTTGTTTCATATATTTGGCCCATTTTGAGGTGTGGGGGGCTATTTTAAGCAGGAGGGTATATTCAGTCCTTATTTATTTACCTCATCTTAAACAGCCCCTAGGTTATAGCCAAGTGAATATTCTGTCACTTTTGGGAATCTCATTAAGACCTGATAAAGACAGGAAGAGGGTAGCTCTCCTGGCCACAGAATACCTGAGGCTCATTTGGTTATCCTTGGGGACCTTTCTTCCTTAAAACTTTCATGGTGTTTACTTTAGTGGAATTTCACCCAAATGAAATGTGTCCATGCAGAGAACTCATGCACACCCTCTCCCAGGACTTCCTGCGTTTTCTGGAGCCCCTCCTCTAGTAATAAGTGTTTATGGTGTATGCCTCACTGCTGCCTCTCAGGCTCCAGAGGATACCCACTGATCTAGCCACAGCCCCATAAGCTTAGGTCGGAGGCTGCAGGTGGCCATACAAAGTGCCAGTGGGAATTACTATTAAGTCAGAGCCATGCTCCTCAGGCCTGAGCACATCCTCATGAGGATTATCTCACAAAATCTAGGGTGGACCAGACCATAATAAGGTCTGCTGAGTCCCTTCGGTTGAGTTTCAGAAATGCCTGTCTTTCTAACAGTTTCATGTGGCTCTGGCACACCTGAGTCACCAGCCCATCCCTCAGTCTGGAGCTTCCCACTCTGGGGTTGCATTTTGGGGAGATCAGGTAAGAGGCAACTACAGATACTGCTTTGGGACACAGCACAGGCCCACGGCCCCTCCCCAAGTCTCTCCTCCTCTCTGGTTATCCTGCTGCATCTCTGCTAAGCAAGATGTAATGATCACCCTCAGAGTTCAATGTTAGTAGCAAGCTAGACAAGGAGTGGACAACCACCCTGGCCTCAGACAAGAGCCACATTCACCAGTTGAATTCCGGAGCTGACAGAAGTGAAACACATTTTATTTCTGAACAGACATTTCCACAGTCCAACTTACCAAACAAATAGACTGACAAGTGTGGATGGGAGATGTCCATTTTTTCCCTCTTATATGAGAAATATGATTTGTTTTTAGAAACATGCTTTTCTTTCTTTTTTTGGTTTTATAAGCAATATTTTTCTTCATGTTTATTACCCAAGAGCCCAGGGCAGTCCCCTCCTGTGGAGGGGAAGAAAACTGGCCTTTGAACTTAAGCCCCCTCCTGCTCTGACCAGGCAGGTGCCTATGGCAAGAGGAGCCAGGACGGAAGGAAAACAGACCTCGAGTTTCTGTTTCCCTGACAGCACAGAGCACCCAAGTCCTGCCCTTCATCCCCATCACTTCATAAGGAGGCTCAGACAAGCAAAGAAGCAAGGTAAAGTGCAAAGGAGGCAAGGTCCAACTGTGACATCTGTGTAGCGGGCTGGGCGGGCAGCAGGACAAGCCATCATGAGCCCCTGCCCAGGGGAGTGCCAGGGGAACCACAGGCGGCTGCTCTCTCCCCACCCTTCTGCCTCTCAGCCCTCCTGTTCCTTCTTTACAGGCCAGAATGGTACCCAGATATGGGGTGGTCTTCCTGGGACGGGGAAGAGGGCAGGATAAACACACAGAAGCCAATTCTAGTGCCAGAAAGGCAGAGCAGACCGAGCCAAGTGTCTGCTCATGAGTGTCTGCTTGGGCCACGGGGGGGAGCACCAATCAGGGCACATGGTGTCCATCAGGAGGCTTGCTGGATGAGGGGTGGAATGGGTGACGAGGCTGGACAGGGAAGCCAGGACGCATAGAAGCATTCAGTTTGTGATTGTCTAAGATCAACAAAGTAGGGAGGGGAAGCCTTTGAAAGCTGCAGTTAAATCACGCTACTCTTACGCACCAAAGCCTCCAGTGGCTCTCTGTCTAATCCAGTGAACCCAGTGTCCTCAGGGTAGTCTGTAAGAGCTGGGCTCCTGTTGCCTCTGAGCTCTGCTCCCGCCCTGGCTTCCTGCCTCCCTCTGCTAGTGCGGTCTAGCATTCACTTACATATTACGGTCTTTCTCCAAACCGAAGGTAGGCTCCCTGGAGGCAGACTTTTAGGGGATCTTTGTGCATGTCTGTCTGAGAACTGATTTCTCTCTCCTGCTAGACCAATGCCTGGTATGTGGTGGGTGTTCAAAAACTATTTGCCAAATGAGCAGACCAACTAAAACAGCCTTTTTCACCAGTATTTCGAAATCTGTTTAGGC
Source organism: Ailuropoda melanoleuca (assembly GCF_002007445.2). Lineage (NCBI taxonomy): Eukaryota > Metazoa > Chordata > Mammalia > Carnivora > Ursidae > Ailuropoda > Ailuropoda melanoleuca. The sequence goes on along the minus strand of NC_048235.1, from coordinate 30,797,812 downwards.
ACTGGCCTCCCCAGGCCTGACTGGGGCTGCGAGTCCTGCAGCTGATGGGAGGTTCACAGATGCCTGAGTCTGGCACTCTTTTTCTTTCTTTCTTTTTTTTTTTTTTTAATTTTATTGTGGTAAGAACATGTAACATGGGATCCACCCTCGTAACATAGTTTTAATTGTCGTCCTGCCTTGTTTATACTCGCGTAATTCTATGTGCCTGCTGGCCTCTAGGTACGTAATTGGGACACAAAGCAACAAAAGCTTGCTGATTTGACCTGACTGAAACAGCACCAAGTGATCAGATATCACAGAGAAAAGGAGAAGCGTTCTGTCATGTGGTTTTCCTGAAGTTTTCAGCATCCCTCAGCATCCCTCCCTTTCTCTCTCTGCGGAAGGGAGCTGGGCTCCTTAGCAGTCCCTGCTGCACTCTGGCTTGGTCCCCTGAGGGGTGTGGGGTGGACCACTGTCTCGGAGCCTTTCGATGCCAAGTATGAAGAGTGAGCAGTGCGCAGTACGCGGCCTCCCCTGGAGCCAGAGACAACCCCCGTCCCCCTGCACACACGTGCACACACGCCCTCACGCGCAGCCGTGGGACACGTGGGGAGGAAGGGCTGGAAGTCTTTCATGACATGCATCTGTGGAGGTGGACGGCTCCTGAACACTGGCCGAGGTGGAGACAGTGGAGACAGGCAGTGTGAGAGAATGAGCGGACTAGAGGCCCAGGTGAGGTCAGAGGCAGAAGAGAAAGATGACAGGACGTGATCAACAGATGAGCCCTGCGGCCAGTGGTGCTAGATGGCGTGTTTCAGGACACACAGGACGCGCGAGAGAGAAACGTGTGGGGACTCAGCATGCACAGGCTCCACCTGGCAAAAGGAGGCCCCACGCCCAGAGCCACCTAGAACTCACCTGCTGCGGGCACGACCCCGGGCCGCAGGCACCTGTGCAGCCAGCACGGGAGTGCGTGGCCAGGGGCGCCCGAAAACTAGCAGCCTGGGGAGGACAGCGTGGTGCGGCTGCCCTTGGTGACATACTGGGCACCAGAGAAGTAAAATGGTTTCTTCAAGGTCTGTAAGGACTCTTAGGAATTGACTCTAACCTGCTGACTTTAAAGAGGAGGAGATAGCCCAGCAGCTCATGGAGTCAGGAAGAAAGAAGGGACCAGAACCCTAGCTTCCTGGCTCCCACCAAAGAGCAGGGCCTCTGCTATTTCTGCGCCCAGTGGCTGGAGAGAGGGCAAGTGAGGGAGAGGCCGTGGGGGACCCCAGCCCCTCTCCTTCATGCAGGTGGCTACTTTCACTGCCGCTGTAAGGAAAGAGGTGCACGGGAGGCACCCCCCACCAAGTGGGGTTCCTGGGGGCAAAGGGCAGGGGCCTCTGGGCTTCCTCCCCTTGGGACTGGTCACGCTGGGGGTCTGCGCCATGCTTGAAGCACATTAAAAAGAGGGAGAGGAAAGAGATGGGGTGAGAAAAAAGGGAGAGAGAGAGAGAAGGAGAGACTAGACTCAAAAAAAAAGGAGCCCACTTAGCCTCACAGAAGGGCTGCAATAGGACTTTGAAAACACCAGCTGGCTTATCCACATCAGCTCTTGGGCCCAAATCTCCATGCCCTTTGCTTCTCTATCACTGACTGTCTTGCAGATGGGAACACAAGCCCCAAGAGGGTCCATTCCTGGCACAGAACTAAAGAGAGGGGCGGGGAGTCCAGCCCCTGCCCCGACCCCAGCTCTTTCCTGGACCACACCAGGAGCCTGTCTCCGCAGAGAGCTTCAGGGAGACTCTCTGCCCAGGAGTGCACACCTGTCTCTCTTGCTTGCCTCTGCACCCACCACCACCAGGGAGGGAGGGTGTGGAGGTCCACCTCCCACCAAAGGGAGAGATGGTTTCGTGAACTGTCATGTGCTGGTGCCCAGAAAGTGGCGCCCGGCTCAGCCCCAGCTCCTTCCAGGAGACACTCACCATTCATCTGGGAGGGTGACGAAGAGTAGTCCCGGTCCCCGTGCCATCGCTCAGGTTTCAGATTGCGGCTTTGTCTGCCGGAGCCCTCCAGCATGTTCATGATCTCACTCCGGTCAATGTTCCGCAGGGCTGCGTACAGATTCTCCACTGCAGGGGGGAGAAGAGAAGGGATGCTCGCTGGGGGATTCTCATCATTGTGGGTGGGGCGGGAATGTGGGGGGGGGGCTCCAAGAGCTAGGCAGGCAGGAAGTGGGGGATGGGGGTGATTTATCTTCTCAGAATGTGGAGGCACCCTCTTTTGTCAGAATCAAAGCTACCTGCTGGGGGATATTTTGTCATCCTTCCACAGATCTTTTCCAAACCCCTAACGGTGGCCAATTTCCAAGCATGGAAAGACTGTTGTTTGTCATCTAAGAGGAATTCCACAGGGAGTGAGGGTGAGGAGAACTGGGTACTGTCCTTTTGAAAACCTTGGTCCTTGCAGTCAATTTGAGATGCAAATGCAGACACTCAATTCCCTCTCAGTGTTCCTGAGGGTTGGGAATTTAGTTGAGGAAGAACTGGAAAGAGTGAGACAAATCTTCCCTCCAGGTTGGAGGAAAAGATACTCCCGCATATAGGCAGGATTTGCTCCCCTCTCCCCCGCTCTGTCCTGAGAGGACAGTGCTCATGTGACAGGAAGTCACACACCCCGCACCTATGTGGTTGTCTCAGTCCCCGTGTGACCGTTCTCTTACTCAGCTGGGGAAAAGGCTGAGGCCAAGGTTCTCCTCTCTTCTCATGACAGGATTGCCTAGAGGACCCGTGACCCTGAGAGGTGTGTGTCAGGGAGACAGAGAGACAGAGACAGAGTGCAAAAGGGACTGGTTCCAAAGGCAAGGATCACGACTGGAACGGGAAGGAAGAATCGCTTGCACGAAGAGGTACGGGCTTTGGCAAGAGAAGGTTTCCTTAGCTTAACGGTACTGACTGTTCGCGTTTTTGCCTTCACGGATGACCCAGAGGTTCAACAAGGCCACGCTCTGTTCCAACAAGGAGTTGGGGTTTTCCACGCGGATCCTGTTGATGTCCTCCACGCTGAACTGCAGCTCCCGAGCCAACTCTGCAAGCAAAGACCCGAGGCAGGGGGTGAGCCACGCCAGAGCCAGGCTCTGGCCCCCCAGGGGGGCGCCGTGGAGGGGGGCATCTGGCGGGGAGTACCAGGCATTAAAGGACAGTCTCCCCGTGGATTTGGTAGTCCTTCTTACCCAGAAGTATCTAGGGAAACAGAGATTCCCGCATCTTTGTATCTCCAGAAAGTGGGGCAGGAAGAGGAGTGCTCAAAAAGTAGGTAGTGAATGAATGAACGAATGAATGTCCTTTCTTGCTTTCATCACTTCAAATATGAGATGACAACACTGAGCCTCTCAGCATGGCCAGCGCTCATCAAGGTCACAGAACAAGCCAATGCCAGAGCCGGGTGTAGGCTGAGCTGGCGGATGCCCAATCCAGGGCTGTCTGAATGACGCCAGGATGCCACTCACTTTCCACCAAGAAGCAATTAGAGTCGAAATGCATTTCTGTACTTAGGTTTCTTCAGGGAAAGGCATTATTTACATTTAAAATGAAAATACAAGTTCCCATCTAAATGCAAGGCAGTAACACAGAATGTTTGCTTTTCCCTCCCATTGTTTTTATTGTTATTTCTCACAGGTGCTTTGGAGGGGAGAACAGCCAAAGAGTCCAATTTCAAGGATGAGGGAGACCAGAGGGACACTGATAGTAAGAATCAGAATGTACACATACCACACACACACACACACACACACAGACACACACACAGACACACACACACACACACACACACACACACACACACACAAAGAAGCAGCAGACATTCTTTTTTGGCTTAAGAATGAATAGTCCCTGAGCTTCCGTTGTAAATTTTTGTCACAGAGTCTTTCAGCAAGTTATTGCTAAGGTTTCTGAGTTTGTCTGAAGCCCTCTCTGCAGGGCGGCTGAGTGAAGGAAGTCCATTCGTATGAAAGCTAACAAAAAAGTGGGGATGGATTAAGTTATAGGGCCGGTGACTGAGTAAAACACATTTTGAGCTTTTTCTTTTTCTTCTTGTACTATACAGTGGCTAACTGAACATAATAAAAAAAAACAAAAAAACATTTTGAGCTTTCACTGTATTTTTCCCCACACACAGCCTCACTTCAAATGAGGTCTGCCCTTTCTGCTGATGGGACTTCTGGTAGACCTCAGCAACAGTCAGAGATTATAAGAGAAAAATTTTGAGACTTCTACTTTTCTTCCTTTCTTTCCGTCAACAAAGCCACCCTTTGAGGAAGGGCAATGTGAATACAGGGAGCAGTGGCAGGTGGTCAGGAGACGTAGTTTTTTGTCTCTGTGTTTTTTGTTTGATGGTTTTCCAGAGTTCTCTCACTAACTAGCTAAAAACTAGAGCCACTCTATTTAGCTGGATCTCAGTCTTCCCATCTGTAAGATGAAGAGATTCAGATCTATTCTAAGGTCTCTTGTAACTTCAGAAGTTACTTCTTTCTGGGGCATCTGGGTGGCTCAGTTGACTGAGCGTCCAACTCTTGGTTTCAGCTCGGGTCATGGGATCAAGCCCTGCATTGGGCTTACCACTTAGTGTGGAATCTGCTTCAGAGTCTCTTTCCCTCCTGCTCATTCTCTTTCTCTCAAATAAATAAATAAAATCTTTAAAAAAAAGCTAATTCTTTCTCATAAAGAAAAACCAGGCAGAAAATGGAGGAGGGAGGGAGCTCACTTTGCACTGGCACCCAAAGGCATTGCTGGGGCAACAGACTCATCCAAGGCAATCACACATCAGAGGCACCAAGGATGGTGAAAGGAGGTTGCTCAGGAGGGGGAAGGAGTTGTAGGGGTATGTGTAGCCTGGCAAAGTGCATTTCTGCCCCCAATTCCCCAACTCACCCGCCCAGCTGAGGCCAAGGTGTTCTGATATAATAGCCATCTTCATATCTGCTCGGTCTGTCCCACTGAGGGAACCTGGGGAGAAGCATTGTGTCACAGTCAGTAGTCTTGGCAGGACACAGCATCAGCAGGTGTGAGTAAATGACCTCAGACGGAGGCTCAGTTCACGGGCAGACCTCAGTGTCCGCTGGCCTGATGGCTAAGCCTGTGAGGGGTAGGTGCAGACCGGGGCCAAAGCCTCCATGTGCTGTGCTCAGGCTAAGCAAAGAGCGTCAACACAAAGCTCTTATAGGAGCGAGGGGGAGCGATGTCACCTACAACCCTCTGGAAAGGCAGTGAGCACACATGGCAAAGAGGTTTATACCCAGTGAGGATTCGCTGAGAATGCTGTATCTCAGGGCCAGCGGCGTCAGAGTCCTTCTCCTCTCATCGGCACTGCTCACCTGCCGAGGAAAGACAAAGAAAGGGTACTTTGGGTCTGGGGCTTCCCCCTTCTTGGAGCTGCTTCAAGCCCGTGGGCTGTGGGGTGGGGCATGATGCCCGTCCTGGCAAACTGTGAGCAGCTCTGCTTCTCTGGAGCCGTGACACAAAGACCAGATGTGTGCGAGGAGGTCGAGGTGACAGGGAGTGACGAGGTTCACAGACTTCATTAAAAATAACAAGGGGCGCCTGGGTGGCTCAGTCGGTTAAGCATCTGCCTTTGACTCAGGTCATGATCCCAGGGCCCTGAGATCGAGCCCCACATCAGGCTCCCTGCTCAGCGGGGAGCCTGCTTCTCCCTCTGCCTCTGCCTGCTGCTCCCCCTGCTTGTGCTCTCTCTCTCTGTGTCAGCAAATAAATATAATCTTGAAAAAAAGAAAAAAGAGTAACAATAATGGCAAGCTCGTGTGGCCCTTACCAGGTGCCAGACCCTGTTCAGCACTCACGATAGCCTCCGGGTAGGTACTAGTACCACTCCCATCTCATGGATGAGGGTACTGAGGCATAGAGGGGTTAAATAACTCTGCAGAGAAGCACCCAGATGCTTGCCCAAGGGTGCAGGAAATACTCTTTTGAAAGAAAAGTTGTTCACACTCTCCTCGGACAGTAAAGAGAAACTGAGTCACAGACATATGGACAGAGCCTTGCTTTTTCCCTAGTTGGGCATGGAAGGCTGACTGTTACCAGTAGCAGCAAAAGAACAAGAACATGGAGAGGCATGAGCCCTCCAAAGTCCCTGGAGTAGTGATGACTCTGACACTCTCACAGGGATGGATAAATCAACATACTTGGTCAGGATGCCTTTGCTGAGCCCAAAACTCTGGGTGTTTCCAGTGCCTGAGACCCCAGGGCGCCCTTCTCTGAGGGCCTGGCAGCCTGGTGAAGGTAAGCAAGTACATGAAAAAGAGGCTTGAAAAAACCCTCAAAAACAGCCAGTAACCTTGAGCAATTCAACACCCGGTTTTAAATCTCAGAGGCCTCAGACGAGGGGTGCCAAGGTGGATGCCTGTGGGGCTCCTTCTAACCTTTGAGAAAGAACATCCTAGAGGGCTCAAGGCCCATGGTGAGAACACGCATACCGCCGTCTGACACTGGCATTTGCTCCTAGCTTGTGGGAGGGGCCGGGGCGTGCTCCCCTGCCAGGCCACACTCAACTGTCCAGAGGACAGCCAAGAGCCTTCCTGGAACTCAGGGAATTCAAAGGCAGCGTTTCAACAAGAAGTCGTCCTTCAGAGGAACCTGACCTTGAGTCTGTGCGGGGACCCCCTCTGGCAAGGGCCCTCATCAGGGGGCAGCTCACCTTGGTACAGGGGGGCATGGTGATGTTTAAGTGGCAGAGAATGTGCTGGGCGTCCTCATACTTCATGGCCTTGCGCAGAAATGACAAGGACCCTGCTGGTTCTCGACTGCTGTCCCTCACCTTAATCCAAGCACACAAAAGCAAGACTCGGGGGGCTGTTTCAGAGGCTTAGTGCCTTCTGCCTCCCGAACCTAGACCCGGAGCGTGCATCTGAACCTTCACAGGTATGGCCAGACGGTTCTCCCGAAATGACTGGAACTGGAAACTCCGCTGCTGGGCAGCTTTTCTGACGGGGACCAGGTTCCCAAAGAGCTCTGCGAAGAGAGGCATTCCTTCCAGAACCTGCAGGAGGGAGAAGAAAAGCAAATACAGCTTGTCCGGGAGATACGACTGCAAGTCCCGTCCTGCCTCTAGCTCTGGTCTTGCCTTTGCCAGCTCACACCCCATCTACCACACGAGACGCTGGGGCCGTGCTCCGGGAAATCCCACCCTTTGTTTTGAAAAAGGTTTTGTTTCTGAGGTTATAATGAGTGAGGCATGCTTTCCCACTTCAAAGGATTTTAGAATAGGCAGGCATCTTTGTGTCTCCCTGGGTGGTAGATTAGGATTGCCGTCTGAGTGCTCTAGGACACCACTAAAGAATCACAGGGCTTCCCCAGGAGAGCTGGGTCTTTTTTTACACCTGTCCAGAAAGGTTGTTTCTGAGAAGTGCTAAAAGGACCACGTTATTTTGGAATCTCACCCATGCATATAGGAATCCCTACTGTGCACGTAATGCTTTCAACTGAGAAGTTACCATTGAACCCATCTGACAGCTGAGGAAATTGAGGCCCAAAGAGAAGCAATACTTTGTCTAGTTCGTTCCCGAATCGGGACTAGAGGTAGGGCTCCAGAGTGCCAACCCTGTGCCCTCAGCCCCCCAGGAAGCCTCAGAACAGACTCTGAGGCCAGACGTTTGGAAAGATCCTGGCTCCTTGCATGTCTTGACACGATGCGTCTCCTGGGGTCAGCAACAGGTTCAAATCCAGTCCCCGTTCCTTTCTCCTCACATCATTTGTCCAGCCATCCTCCCTGCCTCATCAGGGCGCTACCAGAACCCTGACAGAGCAGGTAAGCTCGTGAGCTCTGGGCTCAGACTACTTGGACAAATCCTTTCTCTACCTTTTCCTTAGTTGCGTGAAGTCAGGGTGACTTCACCTCTCTGGGCCCCGGTGCCGTGGACTGCAGATGGGGGATCATAGGAGCAGGCCCAGCGGTGAGAATCAGGGGAGACGATGCCGGCACAGCACAGCCAGGCACGGTACCTCTATGTCCCTGCTCCGAGCCACCTCGACGAAGTTCTCGTGCTGCTCCAGGGTCTTGTCCACTTTATCATCTGTCATGCAGTAGCAGCGCAGACGCCCTTCGCGGGGGTCATTCATCTTGGCAAAAATGACAAACTTGGCCATGTAGGGCACCGCGGTGAGCTCCCTGTACAGCAGAGTGGCGAAGTTCACAGCTTCTGCAGTCCGGGGACAGTCGGACAGCCAGAACCTAGAAGGAGGGGGCTGATCAGACGCCTGCTCCGGCACGCCGATGGAGAGCTTCATCTCCGTGCCGACAGAAGGAGCTGTGCGCCGTGGGCGTGGCCACTCTGACATGCCCGCCAGTCAGTGCGCGGCCTCTGTGTGCCAAGGGGCAGCAGAAGGCCCTCCCTCGGGTTCAAGCGCAGGATGCGCGGGTCGGGGTGTGAGGATGGGGCATGAGTGGGTGCGGCGCTGACCCCCCCCTCAGTGCAGGGGCTGCGGCCCACCTGGCAGAGACGTTGGTGGTGAAGGCAGCGCACTCGTTGGCGTACACGAGCTTGGTTGTCCCTGTTATATCTTCCCACTGGGCTTGGTCTGTTCCTCCTGCAACGGGAGCAGAGACGGGCTGGGGGCAGCGTTCAGATGGAAGACACAGAGCTTGGCAAAATGCTAAGGGCGGAGCACGGAAGGGCAGAGACACGCACATCTGCGTGGCCCTGAGCACACCTTTGCTCTCACACTCTCCTCCTCCTGGCGACCCCTCCTCTAGGGGTCACAGGGCTACTCCATGGAGGGAGCACATCCCCTAGGGAAGTCAAAGCAAGCTGATGGCTGGCTTCCCCTTTTCCCGTCTCCCCTGAATGCGGCCACAAGGAGTTGCTGCTGCTGGGAAGATGGAGCAGAGGCGAAGGGGCCCCTCTCACCAGTGACACTGCAGAGCAGACGCAGGCTGGTGGTGTCCCCCTCCCCGCTGTCCCTCGGGTTGTCCATCCAGGAAGGAGGGAGCGGGATCCGAAGCCCGATGGGGCGGTAGAACTTCCGGCGCCGCGGCTCCACGGTGACAATGGGGCTGAACGTGGCCTGGTTGCCCAGGAGTTTGGTGACCAGTTCATCTGGCACAGGCTGGGCCTGTGAGGCATCAAAGGTGGACCTTCAGCCTCGAGGAGCAGAGGTGCTTGCTCACGAGGGGCAGTGCACCCCCAAAGGGAGAGCAGGCTGTTTATGCAGAAGGCAAAGGCTCCTGGGGGTGTTGGGGGGGCCTCCACTGTTGTACCATGCAGATCTGTTTCACTGAGCACAGGGCCTGTCTCAGGGCTGATGTCACTTCTCAGCTGTCTTTCCGGAGCCCTTTCTCCCCCTTTCTCTCCCACTCCTCATTCCCAGGATGTCACCACCCTTGCTCTGTGTTAGTTAGCTCCCCAGGAAGCCCCGTGGAATCCCCCGGGGCTGAATGCACTATCCGGAGCTTTCTGCAATTTCACAGGGAGTGCCTGTCTTTTCCTACCCGTCCGACTCGCTTTTGACTTTTAAGGTCACACCTCTAACTGGAATTTTAAGGCATTAGATAAAAGTGAGGGGATGTCCTGGGGAAGAGGGTCGTCCTCCTGGGGGTCTTGCATTCCTCCCGCCTTCCATGAACTCTGAGTTGGCGGGGTAGGGGGCAAGGAGGAAGGTTGTGTCACCTGCAGGGCCAGCTTCACTCTCTTGATGACAGCATTTTCTGGGAACGTTGCCATCACCAGCGGGACCAGCTTGCTCTTCAGGAGGCCCCCTTCAGGGCCAATGGTGTCATCGTCCTGGCAGAGCCGTGACATGATCACGAAGTACAAGGGGAAGTCCGTGGTAATGATACGGCACACCCTCTTCTTCTCCAGCTCCTCCAGGCTCCCCAGCTCTGGAATCACACAGCACAGTGCCGCCCACCTGGTCACACTGGGCACAGGCTCCACCGCCATGTCCCCAGGACCTCCTCATCCCTGGCTCCTGAGGCCCGCCCCCTCCCCAGGCACCGAGCAGTGGGGTTGGGCACCCCCTTAGGTGTCCCAGGGACCCGGAACTGGACCTCATGGGGCCATCCTGGCTCTCCCACCTTCCCAAACTCCAGGCGGCCCCAACAACCCACCCCAAACGTGCAAGCTCAAATATCACCTTCTGGAAGGAGGGTGTCCTGGGGCTGTTACCTTCGTCCATCCCATTGAGGAGCTGATCCATATCCAGGTCACTCTCTTCGTAGCGGCTCCTGTGTTCCTTCCACACAGAGCCGTTTTCACTGCGTAGCACCACAAGCTCACGGTCCCCGCGGCCATGGGAGGCAAAGTGGGGGATCTCCACGATCACGGGGCTGAGGGGACAGAGCAGATGGGGGACAAGGGATAAAGATGTGGGTGTGCATGCCTGTGGGCAGGTGGCTGGGCACGGGGAGGAAAGGACAGGAGAAGGGGGAGGGTCCCCCCCCCCCCACAGCCAGAGCGAGGCCCACCTTGGGGCGGGCCGGACAGAGGAACAGATCTGCCTTGGGTTCCTGACTTGCTCCAACGGCCCCTCACTTACCGCCAGGCCCCCGAGTAACAGCGAGCACAGGATTCTATCCCGTTTCACAGGGGGCCCTCCTGCCACGGCCACCCAGGGGAGGCTCGCCCATTCACCCAGACCTTGGACCTGATGCCGAGAACCCACCAGACATCTCTAGATGTCCCCAGACGGGGGACTAAACCTTTCCTAGCCTCAGCTGCCTCCTCTATCCACCAAGCTTCCACCCACCACTTCTAAAGCCGCCTGCAGAGTGCTTTCGTGTTGATTTTCACTTTTCGATGTAGTCATCGAAGCCTCCATCTGAGGGAAATGTTGATGACATTGGTGACGGGGACAGCACTGGACAAAGACGGGCAGGCAGGGCCTCCCTGCAAGACCTGCCCCAACATTACCGTCCGTGGTGTCTGACGGACAGCGGAGCTCAAGTAGCGCCCACACTTGGCTTCGGAAAAGGAGGGGGAGGCCTCGGAAGCCCATTCGCCTTGTCCTTGGGGGCAATGCTGGAGGGCTGTCTTCTAGAAATACCATTTTAGAGCTTAAAGAATTAAACCCTTGGGGCCCCAAAGTAGCCCTGTCCTCTCAGTCCCCTTCTCTAGTGTCCTACAAGGTCTGAGAGGAGTAGGCGCCCCTGGGCTATGGACTGCTCGGTGTTTCTGGAAGAAGGGAGCCCACGCCTGGTTCTGCTCCTCTGTCGGGACAGAGCGGTAAGATGGCGTGGGGCTCCGGGGCTCGCCTCTCCCTGCCCTGCGCCTGGGCTGGGTCTGGGTGGTTGCTGCTGAGGCCGCGGGCACGGGCCGGCGGGACGGGGCGGGTTAGGGGCACGTGCTGCGCACACGCACGTCCAGCGCGAGTGACCGCTCACCTTAAGAACTGGGCCCCCGTGGGCCCCAGCGCAATGATCCTGCTGGCCAGGCCCTCGTCCTCAGCCAGCGGGGGCGGCGAGCTCAGTTTCTGGGGCTTGACCAGGCGGCAGGTGATTCGAGTGGGCGCGGCGCACGTCCGGGGCGGGATCACCACCCGCAGGCCGTTGTGACGACTGCCCCTCATGGAGCCTCCGCGGGCGTCCACCATAAAGCTCACCAGAAACCTACGGCACAGGCAGGTCCGCGTCGGGCTTCTCCGCACTCTCTCTGAGACGGGGACGGGGAGGGCCAGAACCCGCGAGACGCCGTCACAGGAGTCACTCACCCTGTGTGGACGGGGCTGGCCACGGGGCTGATGTTGTCTGAGGTCTCTGTGGCCGGGCTGCTGGGGATGAGTGAGTCTTCGTCATACTCCTTAGACGCCTGAGGAGGACAGAAAGGCCAGTTGTCCCACCGATTTCTGGGCCACGGGGACTAGTCCCGCCCAGCTGGTGGTGTTCCGTGTTGGGGAGGCTGGGGAGCATCTCCTTGCCGGAAAGCAAGTGACCCAACGGAGGAAATATTCCCACACACTCACCATTGGCCCTTTTGGGACGAGGCTTCCCTGGAGTTGAAAAGGAAGCACAGATTTCTTCCTACCATCATGGCTTCTCCTTGGCTCCTTTTAGGTCCTACATCTACTGCACAAATTGCAGCCCCACCCACTCGTTCCTCCAGCCACACCCCAGCGTGAAACCCCTGTTCTAGGGAGCTCAGTTTTCGCAGACTTGCCACTGCAGCCAAGCACCATCACCTACCAGCTACTTAGCTCGGGCAAGGGACTCGTCCCGCAGCCATCTGAGGTACGGGAGGTGATCAGAGCAGACCCCACCCTTGGGGGGCTTCCCGTGGCCTCATCGGCAAACAGGACAGTCCCTGCCCCTCAGTGATGCTGCAGGGGCAGAGACACGGGGCTGCCACACATGGGGCCTTGCATAACACAAGGACTCAAGAAAGCCAGCAGGGTCTGCATCTGGCCCTCATCCCTTCCAGGTTTATTCCCAACTCTGCTCTCGCTCCCAGGGGCCTGACGCCCTTGTCCCTCAACTTCGCTGGCCCTGTCCACCCACCCTCGCACCTTGCCTCCTACACGAAGCTTTCCCATGACTCCAATCCAGAAGGCTTCACATAGCACAACTGAGCATCAGGACCGAGATTCTTCCTGCCTTCTGGGTTAACTAGCTTCAAGTATCTGAGCCCACCCTTCTCAGTTGAACCTCTGCTCCTAGGGGGCAGGCTTGGGTCTCACAGTTTGCCTATGTCAAGCCCAGAAGAAGGCACAGAGTAGAAATCCAGGAATACCCACTGGCTTGAGTTCATCACTTCAGCAAGGAGAATGGGTTTGTTCATGGAACAACAGGACACAGGTCGACTCGGTGACTTTCTTGTCTTTGGCGGAATCCAGGGAATTGGCCAGAGCTGTGCCGGGGCCATAGCTGACCCTATCTCCCAAATGCCTGCCCGTGAGTGACACCAGTGTCCCAGCACTATGACATACCCTAGTATGGAACGACTGATTGGACAGCTTCATAGCTGCCTTGTCCCTGGATGCCACCTTGTCCGGGGCTATGGCTGCTGCTGTCAGACACACAGCCCTGGGGCGGCACAGGCCAAGAGTGGCTGTGGCTGGACGACGGGCTCTCGGAGGCTCCTATCATTCATATCTGGTTTAAGGAGAACTCAGGCAGCACAGGGGTTGGCAAGGGACGTGTGGAAGCAAGGATCTAAGGGCCTGGGAAGTGCCACAGGCTTTGGGATTCGTAGTTCCTATTGTACTGCAGGTCCTCTCAAAACCGTCACTGTCCCGGGTGCCTGCTCTCTGCAGATGCGGAAAAAAGAGAAAAGGTGCTTCTTACCTGTTCCGGCTCTTCTGCTCTGATCACCACTGTCTCAGGTGTGACACAAGGGATCCTGGGGATGGCTGGAGATTCGACCCTATATGCCCAGAACATTGGAAAATCAAAGGGATGATCTTCTAAGTGGCCCCTATCTGCATGGGAGGCCTAACAAAACAGCTCTGTACCCCCGTAATAAACCCTCCCACCTGCCCCTTGCTGCACCCCAAAGCACCCACCACATAGGCAATACTACTCAGCTGCACGCACGGCCCAGCCTCGTCCCTCGCTTCAGAGCCTTTCCCCGGGGCCCAGCTGTCCTCCACAAGCCCGTGAAGGGGCTGCCTCCTGCACGAAGCCTTCCGTCACACTTATCACCTGCTTCTCAGCCTCAGCCCTTGTTGGCAGGATCCTCACTCTGGCCCTCACATCTCATTCTTTGGGTGGGTGTGTTGTGATCCCACCACATAAGTAGGTCAGTTCTTTCTGAAGGACCAAGTCTCGTATTTCTTCCTAGCTGATGTGCAGTAAATACTAATGATGCTGAGTTTTGAGATTCATATTTTATCCAGTAAATACTAATTGATGAACTATCCTGGGGGTTTCACTTCCCGCTGGCCCACTGCCCTGTTTAGTAGAAGCCATGGGACTAAGCCGGCACACGTCTATCTTTTCAGAAAACACCAAGGACTCGGTGTTTCTACAGAGTTGCTGCATTTAGATTTATTCGCCAAACCTCCCTGTGTGCCGATGGACTCACATGGGAGTAACTCCCAGCACCCCAGGGCAGGGGGTGTGTTCCAGGAGGACACAAACCCTCCGTGGGTCTCCCTAAGGCGCCGTGCTGACAGAGGGATGTGGTCAGCATGTGAGCTTAGCTTGGCCACCACTGTGAATGTGAATCTTCCTCAGGGGACCTTTCTGGTGAGAAACTGGGAGTGCAGGAGAGGGAGGGGCTGTGAACAGGAGACCGAGAGAGGGAGGCAGAAAGTTGGGAGCAGGGGCATGGAAGAGGAAGGGACGAACTGCTGGACAGCATGCTGTAAGCGGGGGCGGGGGGGGGGGCACTGGACTCTGTGTCCCCGGCGGTCGAGGCAGAGTTCACTGATTGTAAGGAGCTGGACCCACAGTCCAACCACCCGGCATCCCATCCCCATCAGTGGCACACGTGGGGCCTGGCCTTCTGTCAGGAGTCCCTCTCCTCTGTGTCCCAGGGCTGGACCTGCGTGTCCACCATATGCCCACTCCTTACACTTGGTCCAGCTTCGGCACGAAATCCAGCAGCTCCTTCTCTTCATCTATATCCCTGGAATCCTGCCTCTCAGCCTTGGAGATGAGTTCTTCCCCTGAAACCACACAAGCGGACGTGAGGGACAAGAAGGAGAACTCCTCTTTCTTTTTAAAAAGTGCTCTCCCGCTCCTCCTCTCAGTGCTGGCTCCCGAGGAGTGGAGCAAGGTCCCTGCTGCTCCAAGGGGACCACTAACAGTGTCTTCCGCCAGTCCTGTTCCTCCAGCCCCGGTGCACAGAGCAAGGCAGCCAGCTCCTAACAGCTTGGTCACACCAGGCTTTGTAGAAGACAAAAAATACAGCCCAGAAAGGACTTTCTTGGCTTGGCAAGCTGCACTTCAAAACAGCCCTTGCAGGGTACACAGACACAAGGAAAGAGTTGATTCTGTCCTTTGCCACACGGCACACTGCAGAAAGATCAACTACAATGGACTGGACCCATTCATTCCGAAGGGCTCTAGGGTTTTTGGCCATCACGGCAGCCGAAACCTCTTTACTTCCTAAGTCCCTTCCAAAGAGGTTCAAACTATGGGTTCAAGCCAGACTGCCTCGTTGTTCCTCTCTCCTTGCCTGGACTGGAGTGGGAGCCCTCGACCTTGCAGTGTCATTTACTGTCACTTAGCGGGGAGTGGCCTGGCTCTGTGATCTGGAGCTGACAGAATGGAAGAACAGCTCATGCAGTTATGATCATGAACACAGTGGCATGGGCACAGACACGGAAATGGACAGGCGGGAGCCACCCGCCTGGGCATGGATCTTACAGGTGTACATCCCCTGTTAGAGTCAAACTCCCGGCTCCAGACTGTTAGCCATGAGAGGAGGGTGGAAAGCGGGAATGCATTAGTGAGAGCGGGGATTGCTTAGGGTGGAATGCACTCGTGAGAAAGGGCCACAGGGAACAGAAAGTGTTTCATACCCATTATAGTTATATGAGCGGTTCCTGGAAAGCAAAGAAGAGCCAAGTTTAAGAGAGGACAGGATTGAAGTCAGTTAAAGCAAGAGGCATATCATTAAATGGGACACAAAAGGAGCTTTAATCATCTCGCCAACACGGTTATACCACCAGGGGCTGGAGGGAAAATCCAGATCAACCCCACCATTTTACATCACAAGGGGTCCCCTAAGACTTCCCTGACGAGATGGGCTTATGTGGGGCAAGAAAAAAAATACTGCAAGCACTCTGTGGGTCACAGAAGCTGAAACTCTAGTCATTTCATAATAATGGATACACTCCAAAACTTACTGACCCACTATGGGGACGGAAGCGTAGCTTATTAAGAAAGATTCTTACAGAATTTAAATGAATAGCTTGTTATTTGTTCAAAGCACAAGGAAAATCTCAGGCTAAGTTTTATCGCAGTTCTTTATGGTCTGAGAGTTGATCTGAGTAGAATCATACTCCATGTATTATATATGTAAACACTCAAATATTTAGGAAACTTCACAGAATTCTGTATTTTAATCTCTGAGATGTCAATTTTTCCTTCTCCTAAAATTACATTAAAGGAGATTGCTGATAACAAGACAACATCATTAAACGGTTCTCTCTGGCTTCGATACAGACCGGCGGACCGAGGATGTGCAGTACGGCAGGTAGCCAGGAGACCCCAGGAAGGGGGGGGCTCACCGCCCCCTGTGCTCCCTTCCTCCTGACTTGCCCCCCTCTTTTTGTTAATCCTAGACTTTACCTTCATCTTCAGAGACATCCAAGATCTCATCTACCGTCTCAGGGAAACTCAGCCGGTGCTTGTCACTGGTTAGCTAAGTTGAGAAAAAGAAGAGAATTCAACCCAAGTAGAACAGTGGGCCCTTTCACCGATCCAGCAGTTACCTGGTTATGACTGTGGAGACAGGAAGGAGGTGGGAAAGGAGGTTTGTCCTTGCCCTCGGCCTGAGAGCTGATGCCTGGCAAGGGCGTGAACAGGCAACGCCAGCGTCCTTCGGCCTCGTCTCTGCCCCCACCCCCCTCGCTGTTTGCCCCCTTAGCTCTGCGCACAGCCCTAACTCTTCTCGCCACTAGGTGGCAGTACAACTCCGCGCGATGGAGAACACGCTCCCGCGGGCCCCAGCCCCGCCTGGGTCTGGTGCTTCCTACCCCGGACCTAGAATGCGCTCTCATTCCCGGAATAACCCACAGGGGCATCCTGTCAGGCTGTGTGTGTCTGGGGTGGCGGGTGCAGCGGAGGAGCCGACATACCACAAAACTGGGTTCATCCGTGACAACCTTGAGCACGTCTGTGACAGAAATGTAGCCCAAGCGCTTGGCTATTGCCAGAGGTGTGGTTCCATTCTGGGGAAAGCAGCAGAGAGAGCGAGATCACACAAGGAATGGACTCTGGGGGGAAAGCACTGCCCCTTTCACACAGACCAAGCTCCCGTAGACACGCCGCACCTCGGAGCCCAGAGCAAGGCCCCTGCGCATGTGCGAGCCCAGACGGGTGTTAGCAACGATGCTCGCCAAGACGGGGTGCCGGGGAGAGGAGGGCGCGGAGACTCGAAATCCGTAGCACTGAGCGCGGGAGTTTCGAAATGAGAGCCGGGGAAATCTTGCCAGGACATGCCAACAACTGCCAAGAGGGAACCAAACCAACCGGAGGGAATGGGTCCCGAAGGCACCATATGCGATTTTGGAACACGAAAGCGAAGAGCAATGCTGCTCACTGCTCCCAACCCCGGTTCTTCGGGTGTCCGTCACCCAGCGTCAAAACAGTTAAAATAATCCATACACACGTCAAAGAACTAGCTAGGCCCGTCGGAAATCACGGTCACCAGAGCCAGGGGCGGGGTATATTTTCTACTCTGATTTGAAGAAGCAGAGCTCTGTGGAAGTAAGTAAATGTGGAGGCTCTGTTCTTTTGAGTCCTCCAGTCCCAGCATGTGCCCTGGGCCCTGTGCAGATTCAGCTCCAACCACAGTTACAAGCTTTGCAGCCACATCTCCAGTCAAAGGTCTGCACGCTTCCAGAGCTGGATGGAGAAGGCCTAGGAAAGCTTCACGTCGTCGGATGGGGAGGCCCCATTCAACCATGATCACTATGCCAAAGACAACCCCGGAGCCCCGAAACGGCAGGAAACACCCAAGACGTTTGTTGTGCTCGCTTGATACTGACAGCAGCTTCGCATAATATAGAAACAGTTTTGAAGGTGATATTTAAATAAAGGTAAAAGGGGGAGGGTAAATGGTACTTAAAATGGTAACCTACAGGGCCCCTGGGTGGCTCAGCTGGTTAAGCGTCTGCCTTCGGCTCAGGTCACGATCTCAGGGTCCTCAGATCAAGTCTGCTTCTCCCTCTCCCTCTGCCCCTCACTCATGCTCGCACGTGCTCTCTCTTTCTCAAATAAATAAAGTTTTTTTAAAAAAAGGGATAACCTAGAGTCACCAGAACCTACAGTTCACTGCAGCCTGCCCAGGCCCCAGACAGGCAGAAGGGATAGGTACCGAGCTTCTGTGGTTTATAGGGGTCTCACAGAGCTGCCCGTGAGAACAGCTTTCCAAAATCAGGAAACTGGTGGGTACTTACCGAGCTGACCTCGTTTGGGGAAGCACCATTTTTGAGAAGCAGTGTCACGATGTCTGTATGTCCTTGTTGGGCCGCCTGGTGCAAGGGACTGTATCCTTGCTGTAAAATCAAGGTGACATTTTGGCAGGATTAACTAGCTATAAGAGAAAGAACTGCCCACATACTACAGAGCCTGTCTTCTAAATGAAACCCACAAAAAATGCATTTTCCTCATTTCCTCCTCCAGGGTCAAGGCTTAACATTGTGGCAGAGCCCCAGGCACACCCAGAGTAACTCTGTATCCTAATTTGGCACTTAAGAAGTATAGAGATTAGCTCTCCAGTGCTCCTGTACCTTAGTCTTGGCATTGACGTCTGCCTGGTGCTGTAGCAGAAACTTCACCAGCTTGATATTTCCATAATGACTGGCCACGTGGAGTGGAGTATAACCCATCTGAAAAGCAAGAGGTGAGAATGAATGAGCAGGAGGGCTGCCAGGCATCCCCAGAGCCATTGTGGCTGGGCATTACCGCAATCCTTAGCAGGGCTGCTTGAAAAGGACGGCGGCCAGGGAAGCCCTTTGGAAGGCTGTGCGCACGGGGTGCGAGCTGTCCTGCCACTGCTGCTGGACGCCACTGGCCTGGGAAGGAACAGTGTTTGGTTTTGGACAAATCAAGGTTGAGGTGTCTGCGAGTGCCAAGTGGAGATGCCAAGTAGGCGACTGGAAAACGGACACTGAACCCCATGAAGAGGTCTAGGCAAGGAGACGCTTATGCGAGGTGAAAGTCCTGCAGATGAGAACGAGTGTAGAGAGAAACAGTGGGGCCCCCATTCCGAGGCAACACATAGAGGGAGAGACAGAAAAGAGGAGGTGGGAGGAAGCAGCAGCAAAGCAGGGAAGTCACAGGTAACAGAAGCTGGGGAGATCAGTCCAGAGGGAAAGAGCTGCCATTGGGCTGTCTGCTGGGAAGGGGGCTCCAACGGGGATACACAGTTGCATGGAGGTTGCTGCCGACCTGGGACAAGAACATACTTATTTCCACTAGAAAGGTGAAATCCCACTGTCCAAAAACCCCATGAAGGCTATCGAGTTGTAATGGAATGGAATTTATAGGAACTGGTCATTGCTTGAAACAAGCAGGCTTGGAGTATTTACTGACTGATTGGAGCTTAGGCTGCAAAGGAGCTCATTTTCAAGGAATCTGTTCTGCTGAACAGTTGGGTGCTTCCTTAAAGGCCGACAAGCCAAGGTTCCCCGAGCCCTTTGGGTCTAAGTATCCCCAGGGAGCTGGTACCAGATCCCAGAAACCATCTTGAAACGCTGCAGGCTGGACCTCAAGCAATTGTATGGCTTTGGGACCCCCAATTCTAACTCACAGTATAGGGTCTCTCATGTAGGACCCCAAAAGACCTAAGTGGGCCCAGAAAAGCCTCAAAGATCCAGAACATTGTTGGGCTTTAAGCAGATTCCTGGTGAAGCTGCAGACAGCTGGTGATCAAACAGTTGCTAAATTTTTCTCAGAGAGACTCCAACATCACATGGTTGACCGGCGGTCCCCCCCCAACCTCCTGCCATCGTCCCCCCCACACTGGACTGCAAGTCCTCCAGGCAGGGTCCCCCCGTGTGCTGTACACTCCGTTATCCTCAACTGCCCCACAGAGCTCCTCGCACACAGAAGTTGTTCACAGAAAGTTGAACAGAATGTAACTAATTGCTGGAATAAAAGGGGCTGAATTTTCAAGCAAAGCCTGAGATCTTGACACACTGCTCATCTAGGAAAGGCATCGAATCACGATGAAACGCTCCTCTTCGTTTCTCACTATAGAGGTTCAAAGGTCTAGGAACCTTTTCGAAGTTCCCCACCAGAAAGTAAGGACATTAGGGTCAGTGTCTTCACGCTCCACTGTCACCCCAGGAAGTGGCAGAGAACGACACGCTGGGGAGCCCTTGGGCTGTCAAAGCTCTGCGAACAGCTGCCTCTGAAGTGGGGCCGGGGGAGGCCGGCACCGGGCAGGACGAGGGGCGCGCACTGGGGAGAAGGGAGGCCAAGCCCACGCGGAACTGCCTGCCTTACCCGGGTGGTGGCGTCCACGGTGACACCGTGTTTGATGAGCACGTCCGCCACTGGAACGTGGCCTTCTTGTGCTACCAGATGGAGGGGGGTGAGTCCGCTCTGGAAAGAAAAAGAAGTTCATCACCTTGTGTCCGGTAGGGAATCCCGGGCCACCGTGAAAGAGTGCGGAGGCTTAGAAGCCCAATCTGTCTGTGCAGCCGCCACACAGCTGTGTGACCTTGGACGAAGCTCTTGCAGCTCTGGGCCTCTACACCCTTACCTAAAAAATGAGGTGGTTTAGCGAAATTAGAGGTCAGCAACGTTTTCTGCTAAGAGCCAGATGGTCAATATTCTAGGCTCATGTCTCTGTCACAACTACCCAACTCTGTCAGTTACAGTGAGAAAGCAGCTATGGCCAACATGGAAACAAACAGGCATGGCTATGTTCCGATAAAACTTTATTTACACAAACAAGTGGTGGGCTGGTTTTGGCCCATGGGCCCTAGGTTGCTGACCTCTGAACTAGATAAACTTTATGGAACTTTCCATTTATAACATTCCCTATTTTCCTGATTTGAGATAAGCCTCAGACCCTGCTCTCCTTATCTAGAAAATAGAGATGATCACTGACCATCTAAGAAAACACAGATGAAACACGCTGGAAAGCACAACATGCCACTTAAACGTAGCACGTGACTACCACCTCACAGCCCGCGCCTCACTGTCAGAGGATGGACGGTCCTATTGGCACTGAAAATACCATATTCTTGGGGGTTCTCAGCACACCTTTCTCAGGAGGAGAAGGGGGCCCCAGAGATGTGATCTGATACGTGTATGTGTACTCTCACACCAAAATGTCAGGAAAGTCTTCTCTCCCCCATACCCTACTGAATACGCTCCCCCAACTATGGGACAAACAGAACTATGATGCCTCTGTAGTCAGAAGCGGGGGCAGGGCCTGTCCGGAGCTTTCCTGCCAGCTGACCAGAGGCCCATTCGCAGTAACCCTCCGCAGCCAAGGCCAGAGCAGGCAGAACAGTCCTAGCTCAGTCACAAGTCTCTGGGTGCCTTGCCTGATTCTTGGGATAACACGGTAATTCACCCCGTGAGGTGGCGTGTGGATGAGTGAGGATGTCTCCAGTATAGAGAATCACCATCACCCTCGTGGCCCCTCACAGAGCCTGCGTGAAATGGCACGGCACAAGCAAGAAACTGAGCATCCAATCCAATATAACAGTCCTGCCCTCACAGTTCCCTCCTGGGGGTCGCCTGTCCAAACCTGTGCCAAAAGAACCAATGGGTCTACAGGGATTTAACAGATTGGCTTGCCCTTAAAATGCTTGCCTTTCTGAAACTGTTCCCTTACCATCTAAGGGAGTGGCTCTTTGTAATGGTTCCATGATATGAAATGTCCAAAACAGGCCAATTCAAAGAGGTAATAGCTTAGTGGTTGATGGGGACTGAGAGGTTTGGGGGAAATGGGGTGTGGCTGCCAACGGGTATGAGGCTTCTTTGTGGGGTGATGAAAATGTTCTGGAATTAGATAGTGGTGATGGTGGCCCGATTCTGAAATATACTAAAAACCATCGATAGGACAGTTCAAAGCGATGAATTTTATTGTACTTAAATTATATTTCAGTAAAACTACTATTTAAAAAAATATATATGGTTTCACTCATTTACGGAACATAAGAAGTTAGGAAGATCGGCAGGAGAAGAAAGGGAAGAAGGGGGGGGTAAACAGAAGGGNTAATAAAAAAAAACACAAGTGATTCTTAGTCTTTCTTGGGTCGTGCATTCCTTTGAGAAGCTGAGAAAAACTATGAAGACCTCACCTAGAAAAATGCTCACGTGCCCGTCCTCCCACAATGCTGTGTAGTCTTGGAAGGACCCATAGTCCTCCACCAATAGTCCCTGGGTTGGGAACTGCTAGTTTAGCGTATCGAGGGGCATTTAAAAATATTCTCCCACAGAAAAAGAATATTTAGTACCAAATTACTTATCACATTCCTGAAGGTAGACACTGGCCTATATTTGGGAAAGTGTACTATGGATTTTAGTATTATCTTTTTGCAGATCCTTGAGTCAATCTAATTAGAAAAGTTTCTGGCATCAGGTAAGCTCAGGGTCATGCAACCTGGGGTGTGAGCAACCTTTCTGGCCCTGTTTATTCATCTATAAAACTCAGATAAAGCCTACACGGGGCTGTTATAAGGATCACACACACACACACACACACACACACACACACACACACCACTTACCTCAGAACCTAAGCACACAGTAGGTGCTCAATATTCAGACAGAATATGGTTAGAATAGTTAGCTACTAAGAAAACATTTACTGAGATGACAGGGCAAATCTGGAAAGCCATGTTTACCTTGTTCCCCAGATTGCCATTGGCTTGTTTGGAAAGCAGCAGAGCCACCATCTCCGCGTGACCCTCTTGGGCGGCCAGGTGAAGGGGGGTCACACCTTGCACCGACTCGGCATTCGCTGACCCCCCATACTGCAGCAGACTGCGGGCCACCTCCATCTGGTTCTGCTTGGCAGCAATGTGCAAAGGGGTGTAGCCATTCTGAAACAGAAGCAGCCCGGGAGCCTGGTTACGGGAGTGCTGAGTGGACAAGCACACGCCTCAAATGTCCGACCACCGGAGGGAGGATGCAGCCTGCTTTCTGGCCTGCTGCACGCCCCCTGAGCACAGCTGGTGTGTCACCAAGGACAGCAATTAAAGTCAACAAAACCAACCAAATCCCTCTGATTTGGAGACGGCTCTCAAGGATCCGCACGTCCCCCACATCCCAGCCAGCAACCGTCCTGTGCCTCTCCTCACCCCCTATTTTCTGTGCTCATACTCTGAGCAGGACGTGCTCGGCCACCGCAAAAGCTAGCAGTCAAGCAGGCAGCTCACGGAAGAACTGGAAGCCCGGGTAAGTAAATGAAAGGCTCCTGTCTGCAAGAACATCCCCCCCCCGGCCCCGCCCCAGCATTTCATGAAGGAAAAGGATCAGAGAGCCCTCTTCTTTCCTGTGCAACGGGCCCCGGGCTCCCCCTGGGCTTGCGGGCTGGGGCTGCTGGTCTCAGAGAGACAGGTGTCCCCAGTGAGGAACCGGGGACCTGGAGTCAGTCCTCCTTCCACATTAACTAGCCGGGTGACTGGAGAGTCCGTGTCCTCTAGACACCCTTCTGTATTTTTAAAAGGCATTTAAATAGGATAATGACATCCAACTTGTTCTTTTCTCGCAGCTGTTGGATGGATAAAATATGATAATATATGTGAAGGTGTTTTCCAAAATAAAGATACGAAAGTAATAAGCCTGCATACAGTTTTGCAGTGCACTGGTTTAACAAGATGTTTGAGGCCATGACAAGACGACGGCGCCTGGCCAAAAGTCAATCAACTGTGACACCATATACTGTTTATTCAGCTGGTCTCTCTCTCTCTGGTAGGAAGGCTTTTCCAGGGAAGGAAGCAGCTCATGGGTTTACATTCCAGACTGAGCTCCTCGTCCTGCTGCAGACAGATGAAGTCTGCTTTGGCCCTCACTGTTAGAAACCCATTCTACCTACATGGTCCCTCGTACAGCAAGTCAGGCAGGCATTTTTATTATTATTTCATTTTGTGGCTAAAGAAGTCAGCTCTCGGCGAGGGTAAGTGCCTTATCTAATGTCACCTAGTAAAGAAACAACGGGAAACCCACGCCGGCCTGCAGACCCTAGAGCTGAGGTTCTTTCAGCTGGAAGAGTGCTTCTCAAACCACAATGTGTACACAGAGCCCTCGGGATCTTGCTCAAATGTAGACTTGACTCAGAAGTTCGAGGGAGGCCCCAAATGCTGCGTTTCTCACAAGTTTCCAGGTGATGCTGAAGCTGCCGGCCCAGGGACCACACTTTGTCGCGAGGCCCCCTGCACGTTCAGGGCTAGAAGAGAGGCCAGGCCTGAGGACCTCCGAGCAGGACCCATGACTTTCAAAGCACACGCACGCTAGTCCCAGAGCGCGTGGAATAAGATGTTGGTTTCCCCACCTTCACCAGCATTCTTCCGGCTACCCCAGAGAACTGAACCTCCCTGCCAGGCTCTGACTGTGCAAACCATTCTGCCAGGACCACTGTTCACAAAAAGGAAAGAGGACAAGGGGGATCTGACAGTATGGTAACATTCCCGTTTTACAGCATTGGAGGACAGGGAAAGAGCCACTTGGAAAGTGGATTTCGTGGGAAAATGAGAACTTGTAATTTACCCAAAGAATTCTATTGAATTAAAAAAATCATTTCCTCTGAATAATTACGTAAGATAATTCATTTGAGTGATCCTTTCTAAAAAAAAAAAAAAAACGAGAATACATTCTTTTTAGGCTGTGTTCCCATAATGAGATCAACATTTTGATTATAATATTAACTAAACAAAATGATGTTTGGAACGTATCAACAGAAGGCAAAGAGGTGCGGCTCGCTGGGTGAAGCCTGAGATTCGAGCTGTCCCCAAAGGGGCTCTCTCTGTGAGGGGAGCACCAGAGAACGCCTACTTCTCTGTGCTGTCACAGGAGGAACTGGGATTAGGTTGCTGAAGCCCTAAACAGAGCCCAATCCCTAGCAAATACCCACAGCATGAAAGCAACGATTATTAGGACTCTTTTTAACAGATGAGGGGCAGGAACTGGAGCAAAAGCTGCAGTATCCTCATGGCAGTATAATCAGGAGTCCAGCTGTGGGGGTCCACACTGGCAAAGGGCACCCTTGTGTTGGAGGCAGCTCAGGCCAGGTGACTCCTGGTTAAAACCAACAGCTGGTGGTCTCAGAACACAGGCTGCCCCTCTGCGCTTCCCAAAAAGCAGCATTAGAGGGAATGAATGACCTTCTGTAGGTGACAAGGACAAGGGGCGGCTAGGTAGAGAGGTTAGGGAGGGCTGTGTGCCCCAAAAAGGTCTTCTTCCCCAAGGAAATGAGCTCATCCGAAAGAAAGCTCGTGCTGGAGAGAGATCTGCCTAAATGTTAAAACAACATTAGCATCAAAATTAGAAGGGGGAGGGTTTGGTTTGGGTGCAGAGAGATTTGCATGTGAAATTCTACAAAATTGCCAGACTACTTGGGAAACTATTTTTTGCCATGGAAACAAACCCCATCTGTACAAGGTTTGTACTTGGATAAGGCTCTCTTTAAATACCATGAACCTGGCTCCAAGTTCTTTTATATCAGGAGGCGAGTGAGGAGGCGGGAGTCCAGCTCGTTATTTTTAGAGGCAGGAGTAAGTCACATCTTAGCAGGGCCGCATGCTCCGTCTACACAGTGACGTGGGCTTGCTACAACAGCGGGGACAGGAGCCCAAGGAGACAGAGGTGTCTGGGAGACGCTGTGTCTCCGGCAAAGTGATGCTGGAAAATTCAGATGAGCATCCATTCTGAGGAGGGAAGACAAGCTGAAGCCCGCACCAATTTTCCCTGACTCTGGGCTCTGTTCCCACTGAAGTCAGCAGGTGTCAGCTGTCATCACACACCACCTCCCCTCCCCGTGGCTCCCCCTGCCACATGGCTGAGCACTGGGATGTGCTCTCCCCAAAATTATCCTGGTTTTCTGAGTCTTGGCTGCCCTGTAGTGAGCTCCTGGGGCAGGGATCATGGGTGAATCCTTTGTGTCAGAGCCCTGCCCCCTTCCTCCCCTTCCTCCCCTGCATGGCCATCGGCCCCCTCCCCTCACAGACAAACACCACACACCCTCTGGTCCCACCCAGGGCAGCCTGTCCCCAAAAATGATCCTCATGTCCAGCTTTATCCCTTCACCTTGTTCTGGCTCCCCGCCACCCCCACCCCCCCCCACCGAGTCTGATCTTACATAAGCAAGCCCAGTCAACTCCCTTTACCTGCTTCCCCTGAGAGGCAATGAGCCTGCTACTCTTCAGGGGCTGACACACCGGCCTTACGTCCACCACGTAATACAGGTGGTGTGCCTTATTAAAAACACCATGATTTAAAATCTGAACTCATACGGGAAATACATTTGGGGCTGACTATTCACACTTGAAATAGCCCCCTTCAAGGTTACGGCAGGTTCCCCTGAATCCCTCGATCTTTCTCAAAGTGGAGACACTGTGCCGCCAGCACCAAATGGAGTCAGAATCTGAGACCAAGGTTCACCTCCCCCCCCAGAATCCTGGACAAACTGACCTTTGGCAGCCAGCTGACAAAACGCAGCAGACAGAACTCAGTTGACACGCTGTAGTTTGGGGAACCCATTTGTTGTGTAACACAAAGCCCAGCTCTGCGAGGTAACCTGTTGCTGAGAAGTGTTACCCATTTCCCACCCCACTCCTGGTCTCCAAATAACAGCAATTACTGCAGGTAACATTTGTGTGAGCGAGGCGACATCTCTGAGGTAGAAATAAAAGCAAAACACGAAAACCCTCCAGCTGCTCCCGGAACAGCCGTGCCGGACGGGGTGGCCCCGGGCCTGCCTTGCAGGAGCTGAGGCCCTGAGCAGGTCTGGGGCTGGAGACCCCGGTGTGTGGACCTGGGGCGGGCTTACCCAAGCGGGGCTGTGCGGGGAGCCACCCCGGGGAAGCAGCAGCCGGACGATGTCCAGGTGGTTGTGATGGACGGCCACGTGCAGGGGAGTCAAGCCATTCTGCAGGGGTCAAGAGGACAGAGACGACAGCCTTCACTCAGCTGGCTTTCCACCAGTGATCCCTTCAGCTGTGGACAGCCCCATTGGGGGCTCTGTATCACTTCTTTCATATATGGTACAATCTGGTTAAAAGTCCTTCCAAATCCAGTCTTGATCTGAAGTCACTCAAGAGCATAACCCGCCAGACCCGGGACCACCTCCTTGCTCTGCAGACCCCGGGGGGTGGGGTGGGCAGCACAATCACCACACTCGCTCAGAGAAGGCTCAGGGAAGCTTGTCTTCCCTCCTCTTTTCTAAGAGCACAGGGCCTTTGTCAGAAAGGCAGTCTTGCCAGAGCCCCTTCCCCCTAGATGGCCGCCCATTCAAAAGGTGGACACAAGAGGCACAAGCAGCAAAGTGTATCCTTGGCTCTGGCCCGGAGCCGAGAGAGGGAAGGAAGTGCAAACTCACTTTTCCTGCAGCATTTGGGTGCGCGTCCCGTTCCAGCAGCAGCTCCGCCACCCTAACCTTCCCATACTTAGCCGCCACATGGAGAGGGGTAAATCCTTTCTGAGGAGAGACACAGGCTGTCAGAACCGTGGGGTGCCAGAGCCGTCCGCCCCAGAGCAAGAGTCCACGTCAAAGGAGGTGTCCCACCGTCGCCGGCATGGAGACGCCAATCACGTAAAGGACACAACAATGTCTGATCCCTCCAAGAGGCCGAGGCCCCAGGAATCAGCGGGTTTCCTGTCCCACTTGCCACCTGCGCCCCTGGTGATGGCACGTAACCATCTTGTGTTGTTATCCCACTACCAGCTGGTCGAGGGCAAGGGTTGTCTTAGTCCTCTTGTATTCCAGAACCTGATTTGACTAGAGCTAATAGCTAGACCATGATAAGGGATAAAGTTTAGGTGGGGGAACGAAAAACTACAGTTTCACCACCTTTCTGGGCAAGGATGACACATTGGGTTCACAGATGGTGGCCAGTCTGGGGGTGCTGGCTCCCTATCTGCTTTCAGCATCATCCAGGCAATGCAGAGGACCAGGCGGGAATGCCCGTCCCACACCCCAGGACCAGCGGTGACAACCCAGTTGCCTCTTGAGAACGGGAGGAAGAAGGCTGTACCTTGGTCATGCATGCCTGGGATGCTTCCTTTTCCAGAAGGGCCAGGGCCGTCTCCACATGGCCTTCTCGGGCCGCAATGTGCAGGGGGGTGTGCCCGGCAGTGGTGGCCAGGTTGGGATTGGCATTATTTTCCAGCAGGAGCTTCACCATGTTCATGTGGCCGATGCGAGCCGCGCAGTGCAGTGGGGTCTGGTCATCCTGGAGTCCAAAGAGAAAACAAACAACAGGGAATACTAAGGTTTCTTAATCCCACCCCTCACTTTACAAAGAAGGAAGGTGAGGCCCAGAGAGGCCAAGTGACTTTCTTAAGATCACACAGCTAGTAAGATGAGGAGCTGGGATTCAAATCAAGTCTCTGAGTTACAGAAACAAATACGCTCTCTCATTTAATCCTCATGACTATCCTTCCAGTTAGCTGTTATTTCTACTGAATTGCCTAAAGGCTCAGCCTTCCATCTGTAAAATGGGAACAGTAATCTACCTCAGAGGGCTCTGGTTAGGATCAAGCAGGTGGTGTATATAAAATGTTTCACACAGTGTAACAGGCGCTCTTCCTGTCTCCCAAGTCACGTCTGAGTGAATACCTGCCTCTCTGCTTAAATGTGGTCATGGGAAAGTCTAAACTGCTGAAGGGGAAAGATGGCTTTTTCCTCTCACCCTTGCTCCTCCTCCCCCCCGATACTGAAGGGGTTCAGGGGTAGGGTCTTGGTGCGGTTGGGCCCAGCTGGGGGCCTCGGGCATGACCCAAACACAAACCACAGTTCTAAGTCTAAACTGAGCCTCTGTCATCGGGAGAGTGGGAAAACCCAATGTCGGTCAGAGCCAACTGCTTGCAAATTCAGTAGCAATTTGTACTGTTCACTTGCCCAATCCCTTGAGAATACTTTTCACAGTCGGGGCATCTTCCGTTTTTTAGATCAAGTAATTCCTGACTGGTTTTCACTGGTAACACGTTCTCCAAAAAGTTGCTTCTCCTCTTACACCATGACTGTAACCACCATGAAACCCTTTCAGCCCCCGAACCCTGCAGGCCAGCCACGCTCTTTGGGCTTTCCTAACCTAATGAACAGACAGCTCTGACGCAAACCTATCTCCGGCCTTCTCAGAAGCCCCGCACAGCAGAGTCTCAGCGTTCAGGACAACCACCGTGGGAACGACGAGGAACCTTTGTGCCACACGCACTGCTGCCGGGCCTCTCATAAGGATGGGTTTTTCCTCGTTGCCCTTGAATTGCTTACATCCCAGGATCCTTCCCACCTCCAGAACTCACCTTGGCCTTGGCATTGACTTTGGCTTTGTTCTGGAGCAAATATTTGGCCACTTCCGTGTGTCCTGCTCTGGCTGCCATGTGCAGCGGGGTCTCCACTTTCTGTGAAACAACAGAATTATAGACACGTTCATCCATGCCGAGTTCCCAAAATGACACACGCAGAGTTCCAAAGTGCCAGCCTGGAGTAACCTGGTGGGTTTTTGTCCAAGAGATGGAGTTGTCCCAGCACGCAGTTACTTCAGCCTTTACCCCGCTGACACCTGGTGCGTGCGTGCGTGTGCGTGCGTGCGTGTGCGTGCGTGCGTGCGTGTGTGTGTTCTAGGTATACTTAAAAGTAAACTTCAGAGCTAATGAATGTTAAAAACTGTACATGTATTCCCAGATAACACTTACAGACGTTCCCAAATTATTGCCTAAAGAAAACCCCTAGAAGTGACAGATGGTGTGACGAATTTAACGGGGAAAGGCTCAAGATACACACATATTCTCCCCAAACTCGAGGTCTCTCCTATTGTGAGATTTCCAGCTCTAGCCCCAGAGAGGAGACCTTAGGCTCAGTATGTGATCTGCCCTCTGCGCCGTCCGTCCAGAGGACAGAGCCCTTGCTCCCCCCTCGGCCTTACCACGTTGGAGACGTTGGGTGACGCCCCCCGCTGCAGAAGATTCTTCACGATGGGCAGATGCCCCATGAAGGAGGCCACGTGGAGAGGTGTCAAGCCAGACTGGAACACACAAGAGAGGAATGAGAACAGAGGAGCCTTTCCTGCTCCTACAAAGAAGAGACAGCCAGATGAATCTAGTGCTTTCTTGTTTCCAGGGGCTCCAGAATGGTTTTCCAAGCAAAGGGAGTTAAATGAGATGGGTTTGCTCCCAGGAAAATGGTTGGGGGAAAAAAAAGTCACTGCAGGGTGACTCTGTGTGCTTTACAACTCAAAATCCCGCACGTGATCTTGGAAAGCTCCCTGAAACTCGACACACGTCCCCTTGTCTAGTCACCCAAGTGATCCCCTCAAGCAGTCTGGACTTGCACACACACACAAGCAGTCCTGCAGCCACCCACAGCTAAGAGGAGCAACTCTCCAGAAAGCCTGTGGAAGAAGACCACGGGACACGTGCCATCTGCGGCGCTCTCCTACCTCAGTGACGGCGTCGATGGAGGCCCCGGTCTTCAGTAGCAGCTCCATGACACGGATGTGGTTCTTCTTGCAGGCGATATGTAAGGGGGTAAAGCCATTCTGCAGCCCCACACACAGGGAGAGAGACAAGCAGGAACTTGTCATCATCCCCGCTGATGAAGAGGCACCCTCTGCCCACTGCCTGGACTGTCTGTTACTGCCAGTGCCCTGAGAGGCAGGTGGCACTCCCTTTAATGCACCAAGCACATTTCTGAACAAGTTGTTTATAAGCCTTTTTTAAAAATGTGTTCATATTTTGGATGCACAAAAAGGGCCCGCCGTTTTAAGTTTCCTTCAGGGAAACTGACAATAGAGAGCCCTTTTGTGAAGCAAATCATGTTCCCTCTCCCCTGAAATCACCGATCACTTTTAGTAAAGTGGGTTTCGGGACAGCAGCTCTGCTGTGTCTGTCAACTCCACAAGGGCAGGGAGTTTTATTTGTTTGTTTTTGTGTGTTTGTTTTCCTGGGGCTTTACTCGGGGAGGCAGTGGTTCTCCATGGGGGGGGGGGATTTTGTCCCACCGCATCCCTTGGGACATTTGGCAATGTCTGGAGACACTGATGATTGTCACAACCAAGGGAGGAAGATATCAGAACTGGGGGTGGGGAGCAAGGATGCTGCTAAGCCAGCCCCCCCATAACAAGGAATATCAGACCCAAAATGTCCATAGTGCTGAGGTTGAGAAATGCCCCAGCTACCCCAGAATAGTCCCTGGAATGTCGCAAGAGCTCAGTGAAAGCTTTCTGAATGAATGAAGGAGCCATCCTTGCGAACCTGGTAGCTCCCCTGCCTTCTCAATTCTCCCCTGTGGGAGTGGGCAGAGAGGAGATGGTGGTCAAGGGCATGTTCTGTGCAGAGCTCTGGCCCCACCAGATCCCTGACACTGCCCTAGGAATGCCTGGCCTGGGGCAAGGGGGAGAGGAACCACAGCCCCTGGAGGGAACTTGTTTTAGGCGAGAACTCACTTCTACCCCAGCACTAGGAAAACTAAGCCCATGAGCAGAGGAACGATGCTTAACTCAGCCCATTTCACTCACCACCCCCTCCCAAAGCAGATAAAAAAGCCAGGCAGCCTATAAGGAATCACTGTTCTTCAGCTCCAGGCTGGCTTAGATGGAGTGGCACCCCCAACCCACACACGTACCACAGACACTGCTTCTTAGTGAGGTCTCCTGGGCCCAATTCCCCTCCCCCCTGACCTCAGCCTGTCATCAGGGTGCTGAACGGGGAGTGTGAAGGTCACCAGCCCTCCTGCATGCTACCATGCCTCCTGGGCCCCAGCTGGCACTGCCACGTTCCAGGCCCTGAGTCTTGGGGGTCCCTCCAGGCACCGAATGGTGCACTTCCCACCAGGCTCAGCCATGCAGCTCTGGTCCTGCTTCCCTTAGCCTTTGCCCCTCTGGCACCTTCTCTAGTGGCCTCCCACTCACCAGGGCTCTGGAATTTGGTTTGGCTCCTTTATCCAAAAGGACCTTGGCTACTCTGTGATGGCCGCAGTGCGCTGCCACGTGGAGTGGGGTCAGATGGTCCAGGGTGATGTCATCTATCTCAGCGTTGTATTGCAATAGAAGTCGGACACAGTCAAGGTGGTCTCCCTGAGCCGCCATGTGAATGGGGGATAAGCCATTCTGGGAGAAGAGGGAGAAACAAGCAGTTGCAAAGGAAATGAACACGGGAATTCAAGGCGATGATTCCAACCTCACTTCCTACTTCTTCCCTCCACGATGCTTCCACATGACTCCTGAGTGAGCTTGGTTCACTCTGGCCCTCATGCTCCTGCTGGTCTCTGACCACACTCTCCTTTCCACCTCATCAAATCCTCCAAGCCAGCTCCAGCCAGGCTGACCTCTTCGGGATGCCTTCCCTGACCACCCTAGACTTCTGTGGGCTTTTCTTCATCAGTCCCACTCACTTGGACCTTCCTCATAGAGTTGCTGAATTAACTGGTTGGGTGTGTGTCTCTGTACTTACCAGCCTCTTAAGATCAGTGACTGTGCCTCTTATCTCTCATATGCCCCACAATCTCCTTACGAGCACGGCACACACACAGCGGTCCTTCAGTCATGTGCTTTTGAATGAATGAATGACCACAACATGGACCTCGGATCTAAATCCCTCTGTTTTTGGCCACTAACATACACACATCACTTAACCAACTTCGTTAAGGACTCTCACTGTTTCTTAGGTAGCGATCTCTTTCAAAAAAAAAAAACATAAAAAACAGAGAAGACTCTTCACTCAATCCTTCACACAGTAATTCAACAAATATTTATTAAGTGATTAATGAGCACCAGGTTATGGGTTAAACTCTGGGGAAACAAAAGAGAATTGACATAATCCCTGGCAGAAGGAAGCTTGTGGACCCACAGGCAAAAGAGGTGGAAACAGATACATTGTTGCCACGCAGTGTGCGACCATCAGGGAAGGCAAGATCAAAGCACAGAGGTCCCTGGAGGGTAGAGTTTCCAGGAGGGAGGGTGGGGAGAGAAGGCTTTCAGGAGGAGGTGGCCTGGAGCTAGGACTTCTCTAGGAAGACAGAAGGGAAAGAACCTCCCAGTGAAGGGAGCTCTGTGTGCTGTACCCAGAGGCAGTGATCCTTCAGGAACTCGGGGAGCCCTAGCTATGCAGTGCAAGCTGCAGGAGGGCCGAGTGTGATGGGGGCGTGGAGCTGAGCTCCAGGCAGGCAGGAGGGGCTTCATGACGGTCCGTGAGCTCAGGAAGTGGGGTGTTAGCTTTCAGAAAGGGACTATGGAAACATTTTCAGCAAGGGAGGCACACAGTCAGGCTGCATGACAGCCGGTATCCGTGTCACCTCAAAATTCACATGTTCAAGTCCTAACCCCAGGAGCTCAGAACGTGACCTTATTTGGAAATCAGATCACTGCAGATGTGGTTAGTTACGATGAGGTCCTTAGAGGGGGCCCCAGCCCAATATGACTCCTGTCGTCATAAAAAGGGGAAGTTTGGACACAGACACTCACAC
Source organism: Ailuropoda melanoleuca (assembly GCF_002007445.2). Taxonomy (NCBI): domain Eukaryota; kingdom Metazoa; phylum Chordata; class Mammalia; order Carnivora; family Ursidae; genus Ailuropoda; species Ailuropoda melanoleuca. The sequence goes on along the minus strand of NC_048235.1, from coordinate 30,764,592 downwards.
ACAGAGACCACGCTGTGTGAACACAAAGGCAGAGGTCAGGGTGATCCCAAAGGAATGCCAAAGATTGCAAGCAACCACTGGACGCCAGGAGAGAGACCTGGAACAGATTCCCCCTCACAGCCTCTGAACGGGGAGTGTGTGAAGGTACCAACCCTGCTGACTCTGATCTCAGATTTCCAGCCTCTAGGACTGTGGGACGATGGGCCGCTGCGGTTCAAGCCCCCCAGTGTGAGGCACTTGGCTAGCGCAGCCCTAGCAAGCTAATAGTTAGTTGCCACTCAGAGAATGTCACAAGGGTCATACCATACTTCCCAACTGAAAAGTGAGAAGTTCTCAGTGAAGTATCTGGCCCGCTGCCTATATTTGTAAATAAAGTTTTATTGGAACGCGACTGCTAGTTTGCATATCATCCATAGCTGCTTTCCTACTACAATGGCAGAGTGGAATCGTTGCAACAGAGAGCATGGCTTGCGAAGTCTAAAAATATTGACTCTCTGGCCCTTTAGAGAAAAAGTGGGCCGTGCCTGATGTAGCTCATAATTAGAGCTACACCGAGTGTCCCCCGTGTGACAGGCACTGGCGTACACATCACACTGGTTCGGTTAGGAGTATTAGCATCTCTGTTTTTCAGAGATGGGATCTGATCCTGAGTTGGCTAGACCTGAAGCCCTGCTGAAAGGACGCTCCTCATAGGAGGGACGCACGAACCTTGGTTTTGGCTTGGATGGGGGCCCCGTGGTCCAGCAGGATCTCTGAGATTCGCACGTGCCCATTCCGAGCTGCACAGTGGAGAGGTGTCAATTCATCCTTTAAAAGACAGAGTCCAAAAGAGAAAGCCCCAAAGGCACCTATCAGAGCCACTGGAGGGAAGACTGCCCATGGTATCACTGCAGCCACAGAAGCGAGGATGCTTCCTCAAGGACCAGCTCAACTCCAACACATCTCGCCGTGTCTCCTGCTGCCTCCTGGCTCCCGCTGCAGGCTCTTCCAGGATGCTGGAGGCCCGTCGCTAGCCGGTCACGGAGAGCCCACCACCCCAGTGGGGGCTCTGGAAGGCAGAACTCCCTCCCCCTGCCCTGCCGCGGAGCTCACTGGCACCCACCTTGGTCCTCGTTTCTATCTGGGCCCCACGGTCCAGCAGGAGCCGCACCATGATCACGTTCCCCCTGCGGGAGGCGATGTGCAGTGGCGTGATGCCGTTCTGGAAGGGGAGGAACAGGAACCAGTTAGGCTGTGGCATCTTCCTCTCAAATGCAGCTGCTCTGCACCCCACACCCCTGTCCACCCCCCGGCCCCAGCCCTACAGTGGCAGCAATGCAAGAAGCCACTTTCAGCCTACTGCTAGGACACTTCTCACCTAGGAACGACCTCAAAATCTATGAGGATGTGACAGTATTGTGGGTAATCGCAGTAATCTGGCCAAGGCCTGTCTCCCAGTGTCATCACAACAGACTGGAAGAAAGCCCTGCCCTCCAGACTTCCCACCTCGAGAATGGGCAAATGGAAACTGATGGGCAGATCATCAGACACCCATCAAGGAGGAGCCTTAAGAGACACCAGGGCTGTCTCACCCGAGGGCACTCGTGCCATAAGGAGGAAATCTGTGGTGTCACAGTGAGGGGGAGACAAGCGCAGGGGCCTGGCCCAGGAGCGGGGCCTGCCAGAGGGCCTTACCTGGGGCGTGAAGTTGACGCTGGCACCCCTGTTGAGGAGTAACTGGGCCACGTTGAGGTTCTCGTAGTGAGCTGCGATGTGGAGGGGGGTGAATCCCGTCTGGGGCACAAGAGAGGGGGACAACTTGTCACAAGCCATGCTCCGCCATTTCCACCTCAGAATAAGGACAGGGATTCTGGAAATGTCGGCAGGGCCCGAGGACCCAAGACGGAAGGGTTTGCTGAAGGGGTTGAGAAATGCTTTGTAGCAAGTCATATTCAAAGCTGGGTCCCACCTCTGAGGGACCCCCATTCTTTGTTTTGCGGTTCCTGTGGACAAACCACGGACTAGCATTACCCCAAACTCTGCAGGGCCCACTCACGTGAACGGTTACTTATGAAGAGATGTTAATTAATGAATGACAAGTGCCATGCAGGCCATGATCTTCTCTCTAGAGATTGTTTCAGCTCCCTAAAAGGGCGTGGTGACTCAGGGGGCTGGCCAAAGGCGGTCCTTTGGACCCCTTGGCAGGTCATTGTCATCATTCTGTCCCATAAGCCCAAAGCTGTGCCTAATCCAGTCAGCAGCCCTCCAGACAAACCCAGCGACCCTGGGGTGGAGGGACCATGTGACTAGCTCAGTGCAAACCACTCCCACTATAGAGAAGTCGTCAACAGCCCCAACTTACAGAGAATGCATCAGCAGTGCCTCAAAACATCAGACAGCTAGCGGTCCAGGCCCCTGCGGAGCCCTCCCCGTTCTCATCTTCCCACGTAGGGACACCTCCCTTCCTCCACCAGGGGCCAGCCAGGAAAAGAGGGGGATAAATTCTAGAACACCACCTGCCAGATCCCAAAGTTTCACTCTGGCCGGAGAGCCAGCCTGCCCTGGATGACCAGGGGCAACAAGAACCTTCCCTGATCCACACCAGGCACATCTTCCTGGGTGTTTGTTCACTAGGGGGTTTCGCGCGGGGCTGTCCCCTGGCGCTCTCCAGGGCACTAGTGGGAATCCGGAGGCACCGTGGGAGCTGGTGGTGCTCTGGGCGGAGGGCGAGTGCCCTCTCCGGTCTCGGCGCGTTCTCAGGGAGTGGCTGGGGGTAACGCCTACGGCTCCGCGGCCCAGGGCCTGGCCCTCACCTTGGAAAGCACGTCTGGGTTGGGGTCATTCTGCAGCAGCACTGCAGCTGTCCGGGTGTCGTCGTTGCGCGCCGCGATGTGCAGGGCGGGCAGGCGTACCTTCCCTTTCGTCCCGTAGTTGATGAGGTGGGCCACCACATTCTCGTGGCCCTGCTGAAGAGCCACCGCTAGAGGGGTGAAGCCGTCCTGGCCACAGGAAAGGAGGAGAGATCCATTCACTCCGACCCCACCTGACCACTTCCTGTCTTCCAGGCAGGAAGCGTGCTTTCACACCTCCGGGCTCTTGCTTATGACGGGCCCTCCGCGGGAAATGACTTTCTTACCATACAGAGCCCTCTTCATCTGTCAAGCTCAGTTTAAATGCCATCTCCTCCCTAAAGCCTTTCTTGGACCCACTTTCTTTCCCCGCAATCTCCCAGAGCCGAGGGCCATTCATTTTTCGTTATAACTTGTTCCCAGTCTGACTGAGTGCTCTGAAGGCTTTTACTACCCTCTGTTTCCTTGCCTACCCTCCCTCTCCCCCTTCAACATGGCAGAGGACCATTCATTTCTTCACTGCACGAGTATTAGTAACACCTACCAAATGCTAGAAACTATGCCAGGCACTGAGGATTGGATGGTGAGCTACTGTGATTAATCTCCTCGGTTGTGTGCCGAGGGGCACAGGACCCCATGAACTGGGGAAGCAAGACGAGCACAAGGTCACCTAACTGTTGAGGGTTACAATGTTAGTAGTCAAGAGAAGCTTTGGGCTATCTAGTTCAATTTCATCCTTTCTTCAATGACAAAACTCAGGACCAGAGCTGAAGTGACTCATGGTTTATGGCAGGATCCTTTCTCATCATGGTCCAGCCTTCAGCGGTGCTTAGTGTGGGAAGGACAAGCTTGAGTCTGATGTCATGTCTCTGGCATGTGCCTGGGCATTCCTCAAGACCCATGACTCTGTCTCTTCCTCCCTCGCAGAGCCGGGCAGCACCCGGGATTAGTGCCGTGATCAGAAGGGAGAGAGCACGCAACGACACTTCACACTGATTGCAACAAAGGAAGCTCTCAAGCCATGTCCTGGGAATGCACACCCCCAATGGTGTCCTACTCCCGGGGTGTTCAGCAGGGAGGCCATTTGCCCAAGGTACTTACTTCTGTGGCTACATTCTGATTAGCTCCATTTTCCAGTAAAAACTTAACCACTTCCAGATGATTCTCTTGTGCTGCCATGTAGAGGGGTGTAAAGCCTTTCTGCGGACCAAGAGCAAAGTCATTAACACTCACCCACAAAATGAGAGATGCCGAACCCAGTGCAAAATCCTCGCAACTTGAGGACAACTCTCTCTTCTTCCTATTTTCACCTAGCCCACAGGGCCACGTCCCCACCTGTGTCTCTTGGTGGAAAAACTCAGGCTTTGAAATGGCTTAGTGGGATTATTACAAAAGGCCACCAGGTGGGGGCGACACTCCATGGAAATCAGCCTCTTGCACACACACACACACCCCCTCTATTTTCACTCCCTTCCTTGCGAACCCCCCGTGTCCCACCCACCCCTAAACATGCTTTCTGTCCCCAGGTAAGCCGTAGCTAGACATACGGTTTGGCTGGTTACCTGAACAGAGATGGGTCCACAATGATCGACCACATCATTCTTAGAACATGTAGTGGAAACAGGCAAACAGAGTCAGGGTGCCTCCATTGCCGCTGAGACACCCATTGCTGATTAATCTAGACCACGTGCCCACAGTAGAACAGAAATGCAAGCGGAGAAGAAGGGCAATGCCCTCTGGCCCGGGAGCCCACAGGGCCATTACCTGTGACTGGGCGTTGACATTGGCGCCATAGTTGACCAGCTCCCGGACCACCTCATCCTGACCAGCGAGGGCGGCGATGTGCAGAGCCGTGTTCCCCTTCTGCAACACACGGGGGAGAGGAAGCGGAGGACGTTTCCCACCCAGCTGTCCACAGGACCGTGACGGTCAAAGGAAAGGTCACCATTAAGGGTCACTAACAAGGGTGTGGGTTGGGGTGGGGGACAGTGGACTTTCTTTACAGCCAAAAGGGATAGACAGCACGCAGGAGTGTGCCTGACCCTGTATACACCTTGAAACAGTACTGAAAGCCCAAGGAGGAAAACCCTTCCCGTTCTCCACACAGAAAAAATCACGCTGAAGAATAAAGAAACCACTTCTCAACACCTGGTCTGCTGCCCGCAGACACAGCGTTCTGTCAGCGGCTGACAGGCCGTCGGCCTTCCTCAGGACGCACGCTGAAAGGCGTGCCAGGCAAGCCGGCCTTCTGTGGACGTCCAGCTCCTCACGAGCTGTGACTCTGCAGGGTGACACAGAGCCCCGCGAGGCCCGGAGCTCCGGGGAAGGAGGCCGCAGAGGCCGCGGGCTCGGCGCCCTTCACCCGAAGCTGGGCCAAGGGGGACAGAGGAATGAGAGGTGAAGAGAAGGAAGGGCAGAAATATGTAAAGGGACTGGGGGTAATAAAATGAACTCCATAATGCATGTAGGGAAGGGAAGAAAAATATGGATGTAAATGGGGGGAAATAGGGAAATCTTACAGAGGAAGTGACAAAAAAAAGACTATTTGAAATATCAATCAATAAAATACATATAATGAGCAAGGCCTTTCCCAAATAAGAGAGGAGACAAAAGCCAGAGAGAATAAACACTAGAAGAAAAGGCAGTACACAAGTGTTTTAAAGTAAATATTTTAGGGGCACCTGGGTGGTGCAGTCAGTTAAGCGTCCGACTCTTGGCTTCTTCGGCTCAGGTCATGATCTTGGGGTTGTGAGATCAAGCCCCGTGTCAGGCCCCATGCTGGGCATGAAGCCTGCTTAAGGTTCTCTGTCTCCCTCTGCCCCTCCCCCACCAATAAATAAATAAATAAACAAATAAATAAATAAAGTACGTAAGTAAGTAAACTTTTAAAAAGCTAAAACCCTTTACAGGGACTAAGAAAGCAGGCAGGTGGGGCGCCTAAGTGGCTCAGTCGTTAAGCATCTGCCTTCAGCCCAGGGTCCTGGGATCAATCCCCATATTGGGCTCCTCTGCTGGGAGCCTGCTTCTTCCACTCCCACTCCCCCTGCTTGTGTTCCCTCTCTCGCTCTGTCTCTCTCTCTCTGTCAAATAAATAAATAAAATCTTTAAAAAAAAAAAAAAGAAAGAAAGAAAAAGAAAGCAGGCAGGTTCTGAGCAGGTGGTTGGAACACTCAGATTTTCTTGTCCGGATCCGTTCTGGGTATTTAACCGTTGCTAGATGGGGTTCAGCTCTAGCAGGCTGCGTGTGATCAGGAATGCCAGCCTTCCTGCCAGTCTCCCTCCTGCCTCCCGGAGTTCCTGGGGCTGGAACACAGGCGCACTCTCCACTGGCACCCCTGCTCAGTGAGAGGCAGGCAGGACGGGCCCCCCCACAGCTTCTGTCCACAGGGCAGGCAGGAGAAACAGGACCCGTCTGGGCCCATCTGTCCCTCTGCTATTTAAGGAGCAGAGATCCCAAACGGACTATGTTTTTGTAGTTCAGATGGTATATAATTTACCTAAACTACATAAACATTTGCTAAGCCATCTTAGGCAACTCAAGCCCCGACAAGTAGGGACTTCAAACTCAGTCCACACACGGGGGCCGTCTGTCACTGGGAGAAAAGTGTCCTCACCTGGGGGGAACGGAGCAGCACGGGCACCAAGCCCTGCGGCTCCCCGGCCACTGCTGCCCCAGGCCCCCGCAGGTGGGAGAGACAGCCCACTGCCGGCACCTGGGGCCTGGAGGGGGCTCAGCTCTTAGTTTCTAAACAAAGTGTGGCCTGTATCAGGCAGGAGAGCCCTGCATGTCGCCTCCCAAAGTTGTCTTTTTGACTTCTCCTTAATTCCATTTGGTAAACCAAAAATTCTTCCCAAATATCTGTCAGAGAGTAAGTGCCAGAAATGAAGGTATGGATGCTAATTAATCATTTTTCATGGAAGCAAAGAGCTTACATTTAGAGGCCTTGGCACCTGGGTCCGACTCACTCACTGTACCAAGTGGGACACGGCTGTTGGCACCAGAACCTTCTCTAGAAATCAGGACTCAGAACTCCAAGTCTCCCCATTTAGAAGGAAGTGTGCTGTGCCCATTCATGCGTCTGCTACACACCGAGCACATGTGTGTCAGGCGCTGGTCCAGGCGTGGGAGTATCGAGATGGCAGACACTCAGGCTCCTTGCCCTCAAGAAGCAATGTCAGATGTTGCTTTCCATCTGCCCCTCTCTGCCTGAAATCACACAACAGTAGAGCTCTTCCCATAGAAACCCATGGGGGTGGGGGTGGGGGCAGATGGGCCCTCGTGGAACCCTCGCTGTGGATCCTGGCCCACCTTCTGGATCTGGGCTGAGGGCAGCATGGGTGATGGGTAACAGCAAAGGAGGGACTGTGGGAAACAGACCCCCCAACTACAGACACGTGCACACAGTGCAAGGTGCAAGAGGGCCCCTGGCCTGGGGTGAAGGTCACAGGGCAAGGAGTTGGGGCCCCTGTTTTCTCCACCCCTCCCTCTGCATGAAGGAACATGCCCTCGAAGGAGCAAAAGAAAAAATTTCTTAGTTACATGTGATCCACAAAGCCCCCTTTGTCCCCTGGTAGGGAGTCCCGGAGCTCCTCGAAGGGAGGTGGCTGGGGCAGGTGCCAGGTAGCCGTGAGCAGGGAGATGCAGGCTTTCTCCCCCACCACCAACCTAGAGGCTGAGCACAGGCCTCTGAGAGCCAGAGACGGGAGGATGGGGACAAGAATGCTTTTGTTTTGTGCTTTTAAAATTTCTAAGCACAGTTTAGGAAACTATATCGGTTTTGGCTTTTTTACTCTTTTCTTTTTTTAATCTTTCTCATGCTTGCGAGACCCATTAGAGTTCCCCAATCTGCTACGACTCAGGCTCAGCCCACGGTTTCTGCTTCACCTTTTTTCCTCCCTCTGTGTGGCATTCAGAAACCACGTTGGCTGACAAAATGTCTATAAATAACAAAGACACACCAAGCGTTCGCTTGCAAAATAACAATCAAAGGGGGAAATTCGGCGAGAGCGAAAGCTCTGGAGCACGCTGTTGGCGCAGCTCCTGGGGCCGCGCCAGGGGAAGAGGAGCCCGCAGATGGCGCGCTGCTGGCAGCCAGGTACGGGGGAGCGCCAGAAGGAGAACGAACTGCATCCCCTTCGTCCACAGAAGGAGGGTGGAAACAACTGGTACTTGTCAGGAAAAAAAAACACACACACACACACACACAGACATCCAGAAAGAACAAGTCTTGTCTATTTCACCGGCAAGATCTCTTCACCTTCGGGAAATGACATGAAAATTACAGCATTTCACCGCCGGGGATGACTGTACCTTCATAATATTTGGGTGATGTGCTTCATAACTATTATATCTGGCGTCTACGTACTGTTCTTCCGGTTCTGTGCTGGAGAGAACCGCCCGGAACTGAAATTGAGGCTGGGTGTGAGACCACCGATAAGGAACAGCAAAGGGAAAGAAAGAGGCTGGCGGCCCAAAGCCAAGAGGAAAAAGGCGGGAAGTAACCAGGAAGAAAGAGGAGAGGAAGCAATACTCAAGTCAGCAGAGAAAGGTGATTTTTTGGTGTCGTTTTGTTTTGAAGTGCCGGCGGCAGGCAGCCTTTTGCTTGCTAAGCAAACGGGACGGATGGATTTAAGAAATAAGACCGATTTTGCAACCTGTAGATGCATAATTTTGTGACTGTGGTTTCTGGGCTTCTGTCACTGGGGCTACGGGGAAGAGCATGTTGGTGTGGGGGCTGTGACGTCAGCCTTTGCCCAGTGCCTCCTAATAGGAGAAGAGAAGGCTGTTCAGGGCAATCAGGGAGGGGAGGAAGTCAGTGTGGAGCTGACCAAGGAGACTGCTGGAGAAGAATAACTGCGAGGGTCTGGCCCTCTTCTCCTTGCCGCAGTAGCAACACAGCCACTAACATTTGCTGATGCCTGTTTGTTCGTCATCTGAATCCTGAAACCAAGAATTATCATCCCCATTTTACAGATGAGGGAGTTGAGACTTCTCACTAGCTAACAAGTCACAGAGTATGAAGGATCTCTGCTGGGATTTGGACCCCAGGCACCTGACAGTGGGGTTTCCAGCGCTCTTAGCCCCTGGAGGAGTCAAAGACCCCCAAGAAAACAGAAAGCCACGAAAAGGGCTCTATTTCTAGGTTTATAGTCTAGCGAGGAGGATAAAGTAAAAGCCCACCGACTCTTTGTGGAAATAGGGTCCCGTGCTTTCCAGGCGACTTCAGGGATGCCTAGAACTGGGAAACGATGGGAGGGACAAGAGAAATTCAGAAGCATGCTTGGGTTTCTGTCAAGTTTGGGACAATACATGAGGGACCCCCACACTTGAATTATCAATGAAAAGCTCCCGCTCCTTAAGAGACATACCTTGGTTGTCGTTTCTAGAATGATTTCTTTGTGCAGAAGTTCAACCACCATCTTCACGTGGCCTTCTTTAGAGGCCAGGTGCAAGCCGTTCAGCCCATTCTGTAAAGAGCAGAGAGGCAGGAAGAGTGTGGTTAGGGGACTCTGCATTCTGCTGCTCCAGTGGCTGGGATGAGGCCACTTCCCTGTGAAGAGATGTGTGACAGACCAGAAGTTCCGGAAGAATGGGAGGGGCCCTGGTGGCGCTGGCCCAGCCTCTCCGAGCTCTTTTCTGCGGAAGCACCAGATAATAGGAACGCAGGGCAATAACAAGACCACCACTCCCTGGACTCAGCTCCATCAGAAGAAGTGTGGGGAAGCTCTCACTAAGGCAGTGGGTAACCCTGAAATTTAGATCTTGGCCAGGCTTCTGGTGATCACTTCACGGAAGTTCTATAGCTTTAACCCCCTGGTTAATTTTCATGGCAGCAAGCAGTAAAAGCAAGGGGCAACACCAGTGTATCCCAAACATTTGTAGACATAGATGCATATTTAGTAAAAAAAAAAAAATACATTCTGAAATAAGGTCTTTTGAGAATTAAATACCACCAACCACCCAGCTATAAGATTTCCTCGACAGAAGAATCCGTATTAAAATGGTCCCTTGGCCACTTTGCCATTTCAAATGCGGTCAATCTTGTCTGACAGTTCAATTGTGGGGTGCGGGTGGGAAGAACCAACACTGTCCATGCCCAACTGGCAGTCCACAGGAGCAGAACTCTCCCTGACCGCAGAAAGTTCCAGCTGTACGTACTGAGGTTTGAGAGAAGGTTTTACTTGGCACTCTCACATGTCCCGCCTTCTGATCCTTGCACTTAAGATGCCTGGAAACTTCCTGGCAAAAGCTGACTTCAAACAGTGCAACTTAGAGCCACACATAATTCCGACAATATGATGAATCTCATCTCGCTTCCAGTGATGAGCAGATCTTGGCTCCATATGGAAGAGGATTTTAGTCAATCAGCACTCCCTGTGCCCTGCTGCTGTGTTTTCTTCCTCCGCCTCCTCCTTGCCCACCAGCCATTCCCCCTTCTTCTCCCATTCCTTCCTGTCTCCTGTTTCAGTCAACGCTGTTCTAGCACGTTCCCTTTCAGGGGATGCCCCGCAGCCACTGCAGGCTCTGGCTAACAAAAAAGACCCTCACCACCACAGTGGAAGGGCTTCGCTCCTGACGGTGTGACTCAGACCGCCCCACCACGTGCCCCTGAAATCCCCACTCCCCCTTTGTGTCTGAGCCTTCAGGACCAACGAATGCTCGTGGCAAGCAACGGCCCTGCCCACGGGAGCACCAAACCCCAGCAGTCAGCATCAGGATATTCCTGTTAAAACACAAATATTCTATCTGGGAGTGGCAGTGCATTAATCCTTAACAGGTGAGTCCTGTTGCTTTGCTAATACTGGCAGAGGAAGTAATGAGGAAGCACTGAAATAAGGAGAGAGAGGGCAGGTATCTCACGATGGGAGAATGGAAGGCATCTAAAACTCTCTTTACACTGGGGCCTTGAGCAGGGAAAATACAACAGGTGCCTGGGGTGTCAGAAAAAGGAGGAAGTGGGCTCTGAAGGGAACTTCACCGCATTTCCATTCAATCAGGCCCTCCCCGCACCCCCAAACACACAGAATGCAGTGGACCAAATCTTTGCATGTCAGCACAGCCAGCTTGGCCGGGTGTGTGTGGGGGTTGGGGAGTGATGGGAGGGCCCTCTCACGTAACATTCCCTCATGCAAATGCCTAGAAATCACTGTGAGATGTTCTCCTCTTGCAGACTGCATACACCATTAAATGCAGCGTCCAAAGCGGTGTGAATTATTCACACCCCAGTGTGAGCTGGCTTATCTGATAAAGGCTGGGCCCCATCAGGTTTGATAACAGAAAGGGAGACAGCGGATCTGTGAGAACAGGAATCTGGGGGAGGGAGAAGAACACTGGGTGGCAGTAAACCAGTGCCCCTCCAATCAATTTGCAAAACACAAATTCGCTGAAGAGCAATCCGTCCAGAGACTGGGGCTCTGGAAGCCTGGAGCCCCTCCCTGCAGCTTCGGGCCCTCAGCTCTACCCCAGGGCAGGTCTGCACAGGAGCCCGTCCTCCCTCACTGTGCTCTGCCATCCACTCTGGAAACCCAGCAGTGTTCTGGAAGGTTCCCTGCAATTGCTCAGGACTCTGGCTGCTGTCTGCGGCTGCCGCAGTGTGCTTCCCACAGGGGACTCAGCTGTGGCGGCAGGGAGAGTGGCATGGTGCTGACGGCTGTGGTTTTAGTGCTAGCTGGGGCAGCACGGTCCCCTCCCATGAGCAGTCGCGGCTCCCAAATGCCTCAAAGCTGGGGAGCTGGCAAGTCAACAAGGAAAACACCTAAGTTGACTGCTGATGCTCCAGGGTGTCTGTTCCTGCTCTTTGGAGCCCGTGTCAGCATCTCCATCCAGAGGGATTCTAGATGTCCTGTCTGCCCAGGGAATGGAGTGGAATGAGATGTCAGGATCCCTGAACGCTGAGGAAATCAAGGTAGTCAAAGGACCAGCCAAGGTCACACATCCTTTCTAGGGCACAGCCACATACAAAACAAATCTGGGTTTCCCAAGAAAAAAAGGGCTTGGGGTGTTTTGTTGGTGGTGGTTTTTGTTGTTGTTTTGGCCCTTAGGAACTAGTATGTTTCCATCAGAGGATAAAAGCCCATTTCTCCTTGTTTTGCTCACCAGGCAGCTCAGAACGAACCTTCAGTCACAATCACTCACACGGGTCTGTCATGGCCACTATAGTTTGATATCCAGGAGTTTCTTTGCCCTGATCCACAGAAAGTCCCTCTCTTTCCCTCCCTGCATCATAGGCCTCCCTCTGAAAGCTACACTCTTGGCAGAAGGTGCCACACAAAAGGGACCATCTGAACGGATCTGTGTCTTAAATTGTGTAACTCAGCTTCCATCCCAGATCCTGGATCAATGTTCTCTTTCTTCTTTATGACTTTGTATTTTTCTGACTCTATTTTTAATTTGTTTGTTTGCTCTCAGCATAGTCACCCGAAGTCACTTTCAGTCTATCGCTGTGGTGATCTGAATCCAATGCCCTCCTCAGAGCCACAGAACCAAGCTCCATCTGGCATAGCTGTCACATGCAAGATGCCTATGACATGCATAGGAGATACGCAAGAAGGCCCAGAACTTATCGCAGAACAAGATCAACTATGGAACAAGGCAGGACCGAACACTTGTCTCAACCACACTTGGAGTCACAGCAGCTACCTAACGCAAGCATTTCCTTACTCCAGCTCAGACAAAACTTACTGAGAACCTATTCTGTGCCTGGCACCACACTAGAGATGAATAAGACGCAGGCCCTTATCCTTGAAGATCTCAATTTAGTAGAGGCAACAGATGCATTAAAAATAAGCGCAAGATAATATGAAAATGCCCAAAATGGCATGCGCGAGATTAGAAGTAGGACGGAGGAGAAGGAGCTGCTCTGACAAGAGGGTCAGGGAACCTTCCCGGAGGCCTTTTCAAGGCAACCTGGGCACAGGCAGGGTACAAGTTCATCAACGATGGCAAGATGAGAAGCTCCTTCTGAGTTTAAATTCTAATCCCATGAGCTAAAATTGCAGAGACTATGCTCCCAGCCCTTCTCACCTAGTGCCCTCCCCTTCTATCCAGTAAGCATCCTAATTCAAGAGATGCACAAACACCCAGACCCCCAGCAGCAAGTTTTCTCCAGCAACTGACCTCAGCCGGTGGACAGCTGGTCACCCTCCAGCAGCTAAAGTCGCTGAATGCCTGAAAACTAATTTACGGCACATATACAGTAAGGAACTTGCACAACTGTCTTACTGAATGCGTTACTAGAGGGGCCTGGGTGGCTCAGTCAGTTAAGTGTCTGACTCAGGGTCTCAGGGCTGTGAGATCGAGCCCCATGTCCGGCTCCATGTGGAGTCTGCTTAAGATTCTTTCCATCTCCCTCTCCCTCCCCCTCCTCTTCTTCCCCTGCTCTCTCTCTCTCTCTCTCAAATAAATATAAATAAAATCTTCAAAAAGATGTATTACTAGCCAATACAAGAGATCACTTCCAGTATTTCAAAGATGAAACGAACCACAGAGATGAACCATAATCTACCACCTCTTCGAAACCAGGATCCGTGTGTTTTATTTTAGTTAACTCAAGTTTACGTTGTTTGCTGAAAGGAAAAAGTAAGCCGCTGAAACTTGCCCGGCATCTTTTCACCGCTCCAGCTACCTTACCCAGTCCCTCCTCTTGACGATGAACGGCAGACAGACTGCTGAGGGAGATGATGGGGAAAGTCACGTATTTCATATCTCAAATAACTGGGTGTAGAAGATAAGCAACAAGGAGGTGGAGGAGAATGAGAGTAAACGCTTCAGTTAAATGAGAAGCTGGGGAGCAAAGCATTAACTATTTGTGGCCATTTTTTAACCATATGCCTTCCTTGGGAAAACACCAGCTTGCTAGATTCCTCTTCCTAGAGATTCCTCCTTTTGGAGTCTCTAATTGCACGTATATTCAGTTAACTGACATCGTCCCACAGCTCTTGGCTGCTCAGCTCTGTTTTCTCTTTGCCTATTCTTTTTTCTCTGTCGTGTCACTTTGGATCATATCTATGGATTTACCTTCAAGTTCTTTGATACCTGCCTCATCTGTGTCCAATCTACTGATGAGCCTATTAAAGAAATTCCTCATTGCCCAAAACTGTTTTTTTTTAATTTCTAGCATTTCATTTGATTCTTTTTCCATCTCTCTGCTGAAATTCTTCATCTGTCCATGAATATTGTCCACCTTTTCTACTAGATCCTTTACCACATTAATCACAGTTATTTTAAAGACCATCTGATAGTTCCAACATCCTGGTCATCTCTGAGTCTCCTTCTATTGATTGCTTTGCCTCCTGACAATGGCTTTGCTTTTCTCTTATGTGCATGCGTGCATGTGTGTTGACTTAGGTTAGTTGACTTAGGCTTGAGTTTGTTACCTTCAGTGCACTAAAGCATTCAAATTCCTCTAGATGGAGGCTGCTGCTATCTTAAGCTTAGAGTAGGAGCCACGGTGCTGGAGGGATTCCTGCATTGCTGATCTCCCCTCAGCTATCAGCCAGCCCTGCATGCCTGTACCTCAGCTGGGGTCTTTCTCCATGCTTCTGTCCCCTACCCAGCAGTAACATGCTCTGCCTTGTCATGGGGCAGGAGGGCAACAGGGAAGCACTCCTTTGCCTTGGCCCAGACTTAGTCTTACAAACAATACTGCAAAAGGTCTTGCACCTGGACCTCAAAGGGGGGATTCTTGTTTTAAGCATTCTTTCCCCTCGTCTCTGTGGCAGCAAGACCTACCTTGTCTTTATACTTGGTCTTGGGTGGGAGTTTCTTGCTCCTCTCCAGCAGTAGCAGACCTCTGTTCATTATTGGTACAAGACCATGTTGGGGCCGGGACAGTCTCCTGCCCTCCTCCAGGTGAACCAGGGTTTTGCCTCTACCTTCCCTGCAGCACCTCTGGGTCTTTGCTGTGTCCTAGGGCAGAGGTAGTTTGTTTCTATTCCTCCCCCAAAGAATGGATTTTTGCCTATGGTCTGAAGGTGAGAGGATTTGTTTTTCCTTCACATGAGGGAAGAATCTGGGGAAGCAGGCAAGGCTTTTTCTGTTCCTGCCTCTACCTATTCCTCCAACAAAGCCACCAAGTAACTTCTATATTCCCCTGCCCTCCTGAGGGACTCTCTCTGGTCTTCTGACTTATCCTAATATGTCTCACGAACATCCACCAGAGGCCTATGGTTTCAGACACACTGCAGTCCACACTGACCTTTAAGAATTTGTTAAAGATTTTGGCTTTATTATAATAGCTGCTTCTTTCTCCCGTACTCTGCCACAGCCACTCTTTAGAGGGGCTTACACCCCTTCGGAATTCAGTTAACTTGGTTGCACAGCGTGATCTCAGCCCTCTGAAGGGCTCAGGACAAATTATAATTTTGTAGATTGTCCAGGCCTTTCTTATTGTTAGGGTAGGAACAATGTTCTTAGAAGCTCTTTACATCCTACATACTCCCTATACTAAGCCTCTAAGGACGCCTGACCTCATATGATATCATTTCCCATGGCCCTAATAGGGCAGACAGCCCTTTTATGATCTTGTTTGGCAAATGTGTTCAAGCCAAGCACACATACCCAGAGTTTTTCATCTGCCTCTGCTCTTTTTCAGGTAAAATGTCAATTTAGAGGATTTTTCTGAGAAGCAATCTGTCCAACAGGAGGGGGAGGAGTTCTCAGCCAGGCTGTGTTTCTTTTAACATTTTTAAGAAGGAAAAAAAAGTCACATTCAGCCTGAATGATTTAATTTGGAGTATTTTCTTATACCAACTGTGAGAAATTCCACTGGCAAAATACACAATTCCAGACATTTGTTCTCAGTAAATTGTTCCTCTGTTTAGCATCTCTGATTGCCCCAATTACACTAATTGATTTCTAAATGTACAAATACAGTAGACATGTCACAAGGAATTTAACTCTTCTCCTGTCCAATGCAGAGAATGGTTTCAGATTGAAAAGCTATGGTGTCCTGAAATGCGAGATCTCTTTGAAAACTGCACGAACATCTCGAAAGCTGCTGCTTACCTTCCCATGTGGATACGCACTCTTCCATCTCCTTTTCTCACAGCTGTTTATTTTACCCACGAACATGGCTGGCCCCCACGCCCACAGAGCAGGCAGCCCCAGGTTGTGTCCTGAGGACCTTGAGGCCCACCTCCTCCTCCCACCTCCACCACGTGTTCTGAAACTTATTATTTCAGTCCCCCATTCTCTTCATTTGAGCCAAGCAGCGTGTTTCTGGAGGACTTAAGCTAATATGCTAACGTGGTATCCAGGAAGCATGACTTTTTGTATTCATGAACAACTTCTGGTTCGACTGATCAGATTAGTTAGTGGCCATCCGGCCAGGCCCAGAGGCAATGGAGCACTGGCCAGGGGAAGTTTTGATGGGGACGGAAAGGACTGGGATCTTGGGAAGAATAAGCCAAGAGCAGTGGCAGAGAAAGCCAAGAAGTCTGAGGACCCGAGAATGAACAAAAAGAGGGGTGGGGGAGAGGGGCTTCTAAGTAACACTGCCTTCATGCAACACTCCCTTTACTCATACGGTCAGTAAAGGTTAATGGTTAATTGGTCAATTGGTTAATCAGAAGATCTAGCCCATAATGAGGATAAGGATGTCGACAGAGAGGGTCATACACCTAGGTCTTTATACTTACTGTCCCACTTTCCTATTCAATCTGGCTTCTCTGTTAGTTTGTTCTATCTGTCCAGAGAAGATCAGGATTCGACTCTATGTTACAGAAGTTTAATTTTCCAAATAACACCCAGCCTGTACACCTGTGACTTGTCAATGCTGTATTATTGATCCTTTTGTGGAGCAAAATCACTGACGTTATATATTTGGAAGTCTGCAGCCCTGAAACAGAACAGGAAATAAGAATCTAAACAGGGTTTGTGGAGAGAAAAAAAGGATTGCCATTCCTACTCCAAATCCTGAGACTGATGAGAAAGAAAGAGGAAGGGAAGAAAGAAAGGCAGACTATGGAAACCAGAGCCAGAGAGGGTGAGGACCAAACGAAGTGGTAGAAAAGGAAAGAGAGGGTGGCTATCACTACAGTCTGACTACATGAGGGAGTGAATGAAGATGCTGGCCAAAAAATCACTGGAACACTATAAATTTTTATTCCTTTCTCCAAATTGCCTGCATTAAATTTTCAGCCAAAACAGAAATGAGATAAAAAATGAACGGGAGTTTTCCCACCTTCCCTTCTGTTGCTTTTGCCTTCCCTCCCGTCCCAGCTCAGAGATGTCAGCATCTGAGGCAGCAGGGCAGGGAACCAGAAGGGATCCCTGCAGAGCTGCAGGCAGCAGTGTGTCAGCTCTGAGAAAGAGCAGGGGGCTGCTTCAGTGCTTGGGAGATTGTTACACTGAGCAAACAAGTCAATACACCAAGGAAGATGAATGTCAGTAGGAGTCAGGGTCTTCACTGTCTGAAGGGACTTACAAACACGGAAAGAGGAAGGCCTAGAAAGAACTCTGAGGTGTTGGACTAGACCTGGAAGTATTGACATGATCTCATGGATTTAAAAAATATACATACAGACAGAGATGCAGAACTGGATCTGGATGTATGGACACACACGACAACCAGTAGCAATGAGCACATCAAGTGACCAGATTGTGGTGTCTAAACACCACCCACCACTCAGAGGAACCTTGGAAAAATGGCTGATCCAAAAGTACAAAACCACCTTGGGACAACAGGTTCCAGAAAGGAAGGAAATGCTCAAAGAACTATGAGGGCGTGTTGAAGAACAAAGAAGCCAGACTATTGAGTGCTTCCACTAGCCTCATTTAGACCTGAACATCAAAATAAATCATGAGAGTATTGGTTTATAACCTATCAAATAAAATAGGAGCCCACGAATCTAAACAGGTATAAACAAAGAATGAAAAAAAAATCAATGAGGGAGGAGGAAAAGCCAGCTAATAAATGTAGTAGGAATGACAGACATGGAGAATCACTCTCTGGAACCATCACAGTGGCAGCTGATAAGGCAGAAGGTGTCAATGTATGCCAAGGTTGGTGGCTGGAACTCTGATGAAGAACAGGATATTGGCATTATATCAGAATATCCCCACCCCCCACACACAAAATACTAATCAGTGACCAAGGGAAAAATCAATGACACCAACAGACAACCAAGGCTAACATCAGCAGGGGAGGAAAGGGGGCAGATTTCTGGGGTATTCCTACTAAGACTGCGCTACCTTGGTCTGGCCCTAAGGAACCATCAGCAGACACACAGTTGAGGTTCCAACTACAAAATGGAAACTGTTGGAAACATGCAAGACAGGCAAAGACTTGAGGAAGCATTCCAGACTGAAGGAGACTGATGAGAAATGACAACTAAATACAGTCTGGAGAGACCCAAAGAACAGAGGAAGAGAGAGAATTGGGGAGCTTGGGAGCAGGCAGGAAGGGAAGGAGAGAAGGGGAAGACTGGGGGAAAGGCAGGGAGGCAGGGTGGAGGAGCAAAAAGGGAGGGAAGGAAGGAGAGGGAGAACAACTTCTCATTATCTGGACAATTGGCAACATTTTAATGGAGTCTGTAGATGGTTGTGTTGCATCAATGCTGATTTCCTGCTTTGGAGGCCTGCAGGGTAGTTATGTGGGAAAGTGTCCTTGCTTTTGGGTGGTACACACTGGAATGTTTAGGGGTGATGGGGAATCACATCATACATAGTACCTATTATAGATAAACAGGCAGGAAGAGCAAATGCAGTAAAATGGTAACAGTCTAGGTGAGAGAGATGTGAGAATTCTTTGTATTGTTCTTACAACTTTTTTTACACGTTCAAAAGTATTTACAATTTTAGCAAAGAAAGCCGAAGGTAGGAGGAAGTAGTGGTAGATGAGAAGAGGCTGTGGGGGGAGCGACCACTGTGGTGAGGAACTCTGGGCTCTGGCTGTGGTGGGAGAGGATGGGGGGCCTTTAGGTTCCTGCGTGCCTATGGACTCAGAGCCAGAAATGAGTTGAGCACACACACCCTCCTGCTTCTGAAGGACCCGTGAGGTAGGAGTCTTACTGGAGGTCTGAGATTAATCCACAATGGAAGACCCAGAATCACCCCACCGGACCGCCCGGCATGGAAACCAGCAGATGGGGAAGCCTCTTCCGGAGGCTAGGGGTCACCTCCCACAGGGCCATCCCCCCTGCTGCCTCTATCTCACCCAGCTAGCCGATGGCTCCCCAGAAACTGCTTGGTGGGAAAGGTCTGCTAAAAATATAGGGTCCTGGGGCGCCTGGGTGGCACAGCAGTTAAGCGTCTGCCTTCGGCTCAGGGCGTGATCCCGGCATTACGGGATCGAGCCCCACGTCAGGCTCTTCTGCTCTGAGCCTGCTTCTTCCTCTCCCACTCCCCCTGCTTGTGTTCCCTCTCTCGCTGGCTGTCTCTCTCTGTTGAATAAATAAAATAAAATCTTTAAAAATATATATATATAGGATCCTGAAATCCAGTCAACCAGAAGCCAGGCAGAGCTGAAGCAGTGACCATAATCCATCCTGGTGGAAAATCACCCCGATCTCCTTTGTCAGCTCGTCCTTGTCCCGGGACCGACCAGGGTGGTAGAAGAGGAACGGAAAGTTCGAGATGGCGCACGCTCAGAAGCGGGCGGCGCCGATGGAAAGGAGCAATACCAGCTCCGGGCACCTGGCCTTCCTCCGCTCATTCCAACCTAGATTTAGCTCTCCTACCCACGCAGCTAAGAGCCAGTGCACTAGGTATTCACGAAGAGGGAAAACACTTGAATGGTTTTCATTATCTTAAAAAAAAAAAATGGGGAAGAAGAAAAAAGAAACCCACACTAGTCAGAGCCCTGAGAGGAGATGAGTCAAGCCGGATCACCTTCTCTCCACGCCGGAGACACAAGGTGCACACCTCCTCCACCCCCGCACTGAGCAGCTCCGTGGCAGATCCATCCGCTGCAGGGGCTGAAGGCCTCCCGGGAGCCTGGAGCAGGAAGTGTGAGCTCAAGTTAATGAGAGACAGGGACGCGGAAATTCAGCTCAGCAGCTAAGAATATCTCCTGTGGACTAGAAAGAGTTTCCATGTCCGAGACCTTGGCATTCCTTTAAAAAGATAACAAGAGCCAGGCCTTCAGAAGAAGGGCAGTGGGGGGGGGTGGTCAGAGGACAGAGCACTGGAGAAGGAGGTGAGGCCTCTAAGCTGTCCTGATGTGTGCCCTCACCTCTCAGGCCTCAGTCTCTGTATTTTCAAAATGACAGAATTGCCCTAATCCTCTGGCTTCCCCCTAATTCCACAGTAAAACAATGCAACAGCTCTCAGAAAACAGTTAAGATGTGTGTGCAGAGAGGCATAGAAGAAGGTGTGAGAAGATTCACACCTCATTGTTCACAGTGATTTTGGGGACTGGGGGCACACAGGGAAACTTACAGAAGACTTTACATATTTTCATATAGCATGAATTTTTATTTTTTTAAAAGATTTTATTTATTAGAGAGAGAGTCAGTGAGGGAAGGAGCAGGGGGAGGGGCAGAGGGAGAGAGAGAAGCAGACTCCTCCCTGAGCAGGGAACCCAATGCCGGGCTCAATCCCAGGACTCCGGGATCATGACCCGAACTGAAGGCAGACGCTTAACACAGAGTAACCCAGGTGTCCCAGTGTAAATTTTTAAACTACCATGAAGTCATTTTCTTGCTAAATTAAAAATCACAAAACAGTTAAAATCAGGACACAGTTGTCAAAAACATCTATAGCAAAAAATTCATAATCAAATGAGAATAATCCCAGGCAAATTCACATGCATTGTCTATTTCAATGAGAGAGAACTGGAATTGTGAATTGTGTTTAGCATTTCCTATAATACCCAGAGAAGCAAATCTTCCTTTGAGGCCCAGATCGAATGTCATTTTTCTCTGGGACTTTTCCTGTCCCTTTCTCTTTGCCACACCGCGCCCTGTTTCCAGCTTCTCAAAAGTGAATTGCCCTCTCAACCGTGTCCCCAAGGCACTTGGGGATAATCTGTCAAGGCCCTCGTCCCATGAAATTGCTTTTATCTGTTCCTGTGTCTGTGTCTCTCAAAGTAGGACTTCCTTCGGTTCCTATGTGTTCCTCACCTTTGGATGGTAGGTGAATGGGGCCTGGCCCAGGGCGTGCGCTCCACAAGGGTTCGTGCAGTCGAATGCACCCTCGTGCAACCTGACACATGCACAGAGTTATCTTGTTTTCTCAGTCTCTCTAGACTAAGAGTATCACATCTGTTCTTCATATTGTAAATCCATAGCAATCGAAGCCTAAAGCGGAGCGTGGAGGATGCACGCTCCTTAAAATATCTTCTAGATCATTCTTAACGATGCCATTCACCCTTTTCCTGGTCCCCAGGATTCCAGAGACGTCCCTGGTCATGTCACTGAACTGGTGAGTCAAGTCTTCCTTAACAGAGAATGAATGCAAACTGAAAATGAAAGCAGCTCAGGGAGGGCCTCCCAGAGGAGTAACGGGCCCTGCTGCCCGGCTCAGCTCTGCAGCTGACGCGCAGGACACAGAGACCTGGGCTGGGAGCTGGGAGCCCCTGGCCCTTGTTCTGGAAGACTCTTGCCCTCTTTGCCTCTCTCAAGGGTGAAGTGAGGTCATGCTGGGGAACGACTGGGGAAAGCAGAGACACTGCAGAGCTGGGATCTGTGATTATTAAACACCGTGGGTCACCCTGACTCATGACAAGTCATCAACGTACTTTAAAACTACAAATTAGTCAGGACAATCACCCAGATGAACATCAAATAGTTTATTTCGGCTGCGATGCAAAAGCAATTTACCTATTTAAATTAATTCAGGGGATGGGGGTTTTCAGTCCCAACTTTTTCACTAAATGCCTTTTCTAGGAGGAACCAAAACTTCCGAAGGACCCGTAGTACCGGGCCCAGGGGAATCTGGTTGCTTCTCTTGTTTGACTGCGCACGGCAGATCGCCCTGTCCCACGTGGGGGCTGCAGTCTACACTCTTTCCATTCCTTCAATTCTCTCCCAGAGCTGCACCATAGTAGCACGTTTTAAGAGGCTCGATGTTCCCATACTATCCTATGGGGAGGTTTTCTGTGTGAGTTGGGGGTGGTGACAAGCAGAGTCAGGGGACTGAGTGCCATCTCTGTCTGGCAACAGTTCCTATGAAAAAGAAGACAGAGAAAAGTAACAGACTCCATATCCACACTGATCTAGTGGTAACCTCCTTGGTCGACCACCATCTTCACCTTCTTTTTTTTTTCTTAGATTTTATTTATTTACTTGTTGTAGAAAGAGGGAGCGAGCACAAGCAGGGGGAGCAGCAGGTAGAGGGAGAAGCAGGCTCCCTGATGAGCAGGGAGCCCGATGCGGGACTTGATCCTAGGATCCTGGAATCATGACCTGAGCTGAAGGCTGATGCTTAACCGACTGGGCCACCCAGGCGCCCCGCATCCTCACCTTCTTTCACTTCATTTATCCCAACATCACCGATCCCCCTGTTGCTCGTGTCCTCCACCACTCCTGCCTTTGCATGGTTCTTCCTTCCACTGCAACTCCACATTCCCGTTTGTCTACCTGGCAAACTCCTATTCTTCCTTCAAAGCCTCTCTGACTCCTTGGCATTTTAGCCACTCCCCAGACGAGCAGCAATGTGAGAGTAGCACCTGGATTTACTCTGCTCTGAATAGCCAGCACATGGCCTACTGGAGCAGCTCAACAGACGTTTGTTCAGTGAATGCATCACTGATGGAAACATCCTGAGCCTGTCCTGGATGGCACTTGTGACCCTCAACTATAACCTTCTATTTACAAGCTGGACTTGCTTTCCCAACCTCTGATTTCTTCAAGAGAAGGGGATGAATGAAGTTAGTCTCTTGCAAGGAGCTCGGGTCATTCCTTAGAAGTGCTCGATCCATGTTTACAGAATAAATGAAGTTGCAGAGAAACAAGACGGTCTTCTTACCGCCAGCTCACGGAATCCAAACTCATAAAGCTCGCAAGATATTCCAAGTAACCTCCAGACCTCGGCTTTCTGAGTTATAAAGTGAGAGTCGAATGTCATGACCTCCTCTTGGCTCTAAGGCTCTTTAATTTAGAAAGGTAGCAATTGTCACAATCGCCAGAGCCCAACAAATCCTGATGAAAAGACCTGGCATGCGGCCACTGTGGAAAAGATTCCTCTCGAGCAGAAACTCTTGGTACAAGTGCTCCTTTTATTGAAATGCCTAAAACCCTTTACCTTCAAGATAAACCAGTTCCCAGCAGTGATGGGCTTCATGTGGAAGGCGCATGTGGAAACTTAGAGAACATCGATAGAACGTGCATGGTTTCACACGCCCTTGTTGGTTGTGCGTTACACTGGAAATCCCTCATGTTTTCATGATCATTCAGATACTCGAGCTTCTGATACCTCGGCAACTATGGCCACATACTTGACTGCTGGGGCTGGTGCCAGCGTTGGAACCACCAGCATGCAAGAGAGTCATTGTCCCTAAGAACGACGATTTCACCCTGCTCTTAGAAGTGACAGCACTCAGGGGTGTCTGGGTGGCTAAGTCGGTTAAGCGTCCGACTCTCGGTTTCAGCTCAGGTCATGATCTCGGGCTCTGTGCTGAGCATGGAGCCTGCTTAAGATTCTCTTTCTCTCTCTCTCTCTTTCCCCTTCTCAAAAAATTTTTTTAATTTATTTTTTTAAAAAAAACGACAGCACTCGGATGGGCTAAGTGTCAAATACATAGCTTGAATCGGTGGGTACAATAGCTTAGCATCTGCTGATTGAATTCATAGAGCACATACTATATGCCATGCAGAATCCTGATTAGAAGCACCAAATAAAACAAAGTCCTCCTACATTTTAGTGGAGGAGACAAGGACAAATGAAGAGACACATAGAGGCATAGTAAGTCTCATGGTACTCAGCACTGTGGAGATAAATAAGACAGGTCAAGGGGACAGAGGATGCCTGCAATGTTCCAGGAAACCTCTCTTCTACTCTCTGCCTTATGACAGTACTGTAGACATCGAGGCTTCTCTTTTGGGCGTGAAATTTTCTCCTGGGGTCACAAGTACCTTTCTTTCCTATCAGGAAGGCCAACTGAGCCAGGGTTTGTTAGAGTTATAAGAATAGAAGAATGGGGCACCTGGGTGGCTCATTGGTTAAGCGTCTGACTCTTGATATCGGCTCAGGTCCTGATCTCAGGGTCGTGGGATCAAGCCCAGCATGGGGCTCCGTGCTCCCCAGAGAGTTAGCTTCTTCCTCTCTGTCCGTCCCTCTGCTCTCTGTCTCTCAAACAAATAAATAAAATCTTTTTTAAAACTTAAAAAAAAAGGAATAGAAGAGAAAGCTAAAACAGTGAGGGTGTTTGCCGTGGACTTACAGCTTGTGTTTCCAGTGGAGCATCTGTGTTCCCGTGTTCACCCGACAATTCGAGGAATTCAGGAAAACAGAGCCTCTGACTTGCTCTCCTCTTCTTTCTTTTAATTTGGCCAACTGGCAAATATGTAAAGTCAGTTGGATCCTCCCAGAAAATATGTGTTTTTTTACTGCTATGGCTCCATAATAAAATATTTCGAGTTGACATAAGTAATAATTCTGGAAATTGGCCATACAGAGCTGGTATTGGTATGCGACACAGCCCGGGCTGAGCAGGTGGACCCTGGCTCCTACACGTCCCTGTGTGGTGTGTGCTGAGACCGCAAACCAGCACGACGACACTCCAAAAGACTAGGGAGGCAAGTCATCTGGCTTCACCACCTCTGCTATCTCCCCATTATTCCACGCCTCCGCGTGGCTCTACCTGGTGCATTGCCTCAGCCTCCTAACCAGTCCCCTGCTTTGGTCTCTGTGCCTCAAGCAACTCTCCACCCAGCAGCCAGGGCTGGCGATCATTTAAAAACTTAAATTGATGCGGCGCCTCGTGGCTCAGTCATTAAGCGTCTGCCTTCGGCTCAGGGCGTGATCCCAGGGTTCTGGGATCGAGCCCCGCATCGGTCTCCTTGCTCTGCTGGGAGCCTGCTTCTCCTTCTCTCACTCCCCCTGCTTGTGTTCCCTCTCTCGCTGGCTGTCTCTCTCTATCTCTCTCTATGTTAAATAAATAAATAAAATCTTAAAAAAAAAAAAACAAAACTTAAATTGAATGGAGTATCTCCCGTGTAATATCTTTCAATGGCTTCTCAGCATCTTTGGAGTAGACCCTGAGTCCTCACCATGGCCTGCGAACCTTCGATTTGGCCTCGGCAACTTCAACCACCTCCTTGTCTAGCACTTAGATCATTCCACTGCAGCTACACTGTCCTTCTTGCTGTTCCCCAAACACCAAGCTTACTCTTGACCCCAGGGCCTTTGCACCCATTTACCCCTCTTCCAGGATTGCTCTTCCCCAGAAACCATGTGGTTCTCCCTTACTTCTTTTGAGTCTCTCAAAAGTCATCTCCTAGAGAGGCCTCCCTTACCTACCCCATCTGCAACAGGCACCTTTACTTTTCTCCTCCACGCTCTCATTTGCTGACATTATACATTTGCTCATTTTCTTGGTTATGGGCTGTCTTTTCTACCAGCATAGAAATGCCACAAGAGCACAGGCTTTGTCTGTTTTGTCTATCTTGTTTGGTGCCTAGAATAGCAGCTGGCACAAAGTAGGTGTTTAATAAATACACGTGGACCAACCCCCACAAAGACACTGGTGGGATTATGTTCAACATAAAGCTCGCAAAGCCTCTCATCCCTGTTTTCACCAGCCAATGCCAGCATCTGACTTCCTCGAATGCTGAGTGACTTCCAAATATCTATGTTTGGGTTGGACCTCTTATCTGAGTGACAGGCTTAGATATCCAATTGCTCACTATGCATCTGCACTTAGATTCCTGAAAGACTCCTTAGCAGGGTCTCTGCACAGCCCTGATCTCGTGTCCTCCCCCTTTCACACCGAGTCCTCCCCAGCGCTCCTCGTCTCAGTGAGTGGTGCCACCCTCCACCCCCTGCACGAGGCAGACATCTGAGGGTCATTCTCAAAGTTTCCTTCCCTACTTTCCCCCATGCCATTCACACCCAGGCCTGTTCACCTTGCTGCATCTCCACAGCCACGACCCTCATCCCAGCTACCACCATTTCTCTCCTAGAATGATGTGACTGTCTGCAACTGGCCTCCGCTATCTAGCCCTGGGCCCTTCCGTCTGTCTTCTATGCCGTGGCCAGCGCAATCCTTCAAAGCACACCTCTGATCACGTCACTCCTGAGCTTGAGTCTGTGGCCCGCTTCCCTCTGCTCTGGGGCTAAAGATCGGTATCCTTAACATGGCTTCCGTAAGCAGGGTGGATATTCCAGGACACGCAGGAACAGCTGTACCGGTTGCTCAAAGCTGAACTGCCTCCATTCCTCCGAGACACCTGGAATACCTCCGAGAGCCATTGCATCAAGTGCCCCCCACCCCTGCTGCTCTGGCCACTCTGTCCCTTCCCCCAGATTCTTCCCCTCAGTCAGCAACTACAGCGTGGCGCAGCAGGTGAACAGCCCCCCCCCACACACACACACTCAATGTGGCCCTGGGACACGCTATCCCAGCTGACTGTGGTGACGATCACCCCGGCCTATAGGGCCCAGCAAAATCCCAAATTCTCTGCAACCTCATCTAGAGCCTCTTGCCTCTGCACTGCAACCACTCTGGCCTTCCTTAAACTTTCTGTCCTTTTTCCTGCCTCAGGGACTTTGCACAGGCTGTTCTCTATGATTGGATTTTTTTCAAGATTTATTTATTTATTTGCGAGAGAGAAAGAGAGCGCGCATGCACGAGAACAGGAGGAGGGACAGTGGGAGAGACTCTTCCAGCAAACTCCCAGCTGAGCGCCGAGCCCACGGGGCTCAATTTCATGACTTGAGATCATGACCTGAGCCCAAATCAGGAGTCAGATGCCTAACCACCTGAGCCATCCAGGCGCCCCTATGATGGGAATGTTCTTCCCTTCCTTCACATCATTAACTTCTACTTGTCCCTTACCTCAACTATTTCTTCCTCATGACAGCCTTCTCTGACTTCCAACTTTAGGGCAAGTCTCATATATGCTCAAAAAATCCTACGCCTCTCCTCCACAGTTCTGAACACACTTCAGTTTGCCTACAATTTATGTGATTATTTAATGAATAGCTCTCACTACCAGTAGACTACAGTTCAGAGAAGATGAGGACTGGGACTTTTCTTTGTGCTATCAAATCTCTGAGGCCTAGCACTCCATCCACATGTGGAGATAGATGGGAAGACACTGGCTACGTGGGTCTAAAGCCTGCCTATGGCTTGGCTCAATGAAAGCATCAGGCATTCATAGAAAGACACCGGTGCATGCCTGTGCATACATGCGTCCTTATGTGTGAATTTGTTCTTTTCTATAAATATAATAATGATGACGATCAAAATTAGTAGACATAATCCATGCATTAAGGAGGTTGCCCTGAATATTCAGATGTCTCTTACATAAGTCAAGAGCTCCTCTTTTCACACCGCTTAGCGTAATTACTTCCTATTACGGCGAGACACACTTACTCTTTCCACCAAACATACTATTTGAAAGTGTGTTACTTATATAAGGATTAGCATTTGCTGTGTTACTGCTATCACAGTCCACTAGCTCAAAAGATTCAAGCCAAAGCATTTCCTCAAGCCGCGGCCCCGGGCAGGAGCCTGCTTTTAGTCTCAAAACAATGAAGGCATGTTCTGAGAAGCTAGGTCCAGGCCCCTCATGACGCCAGCCCTGTGAACGCTGTAAGGCACCGCTCTGTCCCCATGGCTGCACTAATGTGTTTAATGAGGGCTCCAGCGCGGCTCCTATGGCCCCTCCCCCGCCCATTCTTCACTCCGGAGCACAAGGCCAAGGGCCCTCCAGAGCCGGCATGAAGCCTGGCGGCTCTTCCCAGGGCCTCTGTCTGCCGCTCCTGCCTCTGCACAGCCACAGAGCAGGAGACCTGAACGGCCCAAGATCCGGAGAGCCAGGCAAGGGGCCCTGGGCATAAGCAGCCCCGAGGGGTTTTGCAGGATCCCGAATCCTTCCCTTTTCTCCACCCTGACATTCATGTCCGTGCTTGCAGCTGTGTCCTCTCAGACAGGAGGCCAGGTTTAGCCAGGACCACAGACACCTTTCTGGGACCGGAGCATCCCTTTGGTGCTTGCAGGGCTCAGCGCTACCTGTCCTTGGCACTGAGCCCACTGAAAATAGTGTCATAAAGTGCAAAAATGCTCGCCGTGTGAAGATGAACCCCAGAAGTGCCCTGAGGAGAGATGGCAGGGAGCTGAGCCAGTGACACCTGGGGCCTCACCAACAGACCAATCGGGACAAAGCCATTTCCCCAGCGTCATCAAAATCTTCCAATTTCACACCGAAAATAAGCCCTGGCTCAAGGCTTATGAGCATTCAGTTGTCCTCATTTCTGCTAAATGGATTCCTCTGAGAGCTGGCATCTTAACCCTTGGAAGGCCTCTGAAGGTTCGGTGCTCGTCCGGCGGAACGACACAGCGGAGAAGCCCTCCTCTGCATTTCTGCTGCGGAAGCCTCGGAACCTTCCAGGCGGACACAGAGAGCCATCCCCTTGCCTCTGGGGGGCTGGGACGACACAACTACAGCTGTTTGCGGGGTGCAGTGTTGAAGCCAGGAGCCCCTCTCCTGAGCCACTCCGATACCAGGACTTGCTCCCTGTCCCATACTTTGCTCCTACATCCTCTTCCCTTGAAAGAAATGGGTTCACAGGTCCAATCTTTTCCAGAGGCCACACCTGGACTCTGTGTGTTTGGTGAGAGTGGCCGCAGACGTCCTCACTGTGTGTCAGTACACTTGGGTGGAGGGCTGGGAGAAAGGGAGGAGGGCTTGCCGCCCCTACCCCGTCCACAGACTCAAGGCCAGGGCACATGCTTGTCTCCCCTCTGAAGTTCACTGCCATGGGCTGAATATCACACCTACTTTTACTTCCTACCTAACACAGCACCTGTTCCTAACTCTCTGACCTTTGAGCTATGAACTTACACCACAGAGGACCAACTGAATCCAAATGGGGTCCTGTCCTAAGATAAAGAGCAAGTGGTATGTTGCATTTTAAGCAGGGTGGAGGGGACAGGGAGGGGACAGGGGGTGAGAAGGCAGGGGGACAGAGGCACATTGCCTTCCGGGAATTTGCCCCTGCTGGCTTGTAAAAGCAGTCTAGTGCAGTACAACACAACGAGCCTTGAAGACACTACACTGCATGAAAGGGACACACTGTGTGATTGCACTGACAGAAGGGACCTAGACCGTCGGATTCGTAGAGACAGAATGTAGTTGTGGTGGCCGGGGTGGGGGCGGCTGGAATGGGGAATTAGCGCCTAACAGAGTTTCAGTGCTGCACGAGAAACAGCGTTCTGCAGATGGATGGTGGTCATGGTTATGGCACAACATGAATGGACTTTATCCCACTGAGCTGGACACTTAAAAACGGTTAGGATGGTAAATTCCATGATCTGTGTATTTCATCACAATTAAAAATAATTTAATGGTTAAAATGGTAAAAAAAAAAAAGTTATGATTGGTAAATGTATTCTAAATTAGAAACTGATTTAGCACATATGCCCCAACGACTTAATTGGCTGGCCAAACCAAACAAACCAAACCAAGGTCATCCAATCCACGAGCCCAAGCTACACCCCTGTTCTCTTTCTAGATGATAATTTCCTCTCTGTTCAGTCAATTCATAGACCTGCGCCCCAAACCTGACTCTTTGCCCTCCGATCTGACCTGAACACACGAAGTCTCCTTACTACCCCCACCTGACACCAAACCCACCACTTAGCACCGGGAACCTCCAGAGAAGCCACTCAAGCCACGGTGGCTCTCAGCCTGAGCCAGACTCGCTTTCTTCCACACCTGACAGAGCAAGGGAGCTGTCATCACGACTTCCTTCTCAGCACAGCGAGAACCCACAAAGGCTGCTAGTGGACAAAGGAGATTTAATGTCACCACTGACACAACATCCTTCAAAGGCCCTTCCTTCTGCCCCGTTTCAAAGGCCACATATTCTAAGACCACAGCAGGAACCAAGGCAACTTCTGAGGGAAGAGGCAGCAGGGGATGGAGCCTGGGCTCGGCCCACACTGTTCGGGCATCAGTCCTTCTCCATGGGGCCCTGCACCGCGTCTGGGATGTGAACACCAAGGTTAGGGCCTTCAGCAGGCAGAAACCCTTGGGGATTTTTGAGGTCACTGGGAAAAAGTTAATAGAGGCAGATTAAAGCTGTCAGGAAATGGCACTGGGCAAGAGCCTCTCTTCAGAGACCATATGCCTGTCCCCATCCCACGTACCTGGTTACAGGTGTTAATGTCTACGCCATTCCGCAGGTGATCCAAAGCTTTGTCCAAGTTCCCTGATCTTGCTGCCCTCAGAAAGCTGGTAGCAGCATCGGCCTGTGAGGAGAAATGGCAGGCTGTGAGCGTGCTCTGTGGTGATGACTTCAAGATCCCATTCAAGCCCTGGGCTGCGAAAAAGGGCCAAAGTCTTGGCCGCAGCCCCTACACCCTCCCGTTACAGCACCCCGGAGCCCCACCCCCTGCCCGGTGCCCACCGTGGCACCCAGGCGTGGGACGGGCCTTGAGTCCCTGACTAGACCGCTCTCAGGTCTGTAAAGTGAGGCTGCTTTGAGCCCACCCTCCCTTCTTCTTGGTATCTTTATAAAGATACCAAGCAAACCCTCTTGGCTAGGGCCCTGGATGGACCAGTCTTTGCGAGGGACCCCGTTCCAACCACAATCGTTCAGCACTGCCTGGTGTCTTACTGCTTCAGTGTTTCCAAGGGCTCCTCGTTCTTACAGAAGAGCCCATAGCAGGTAGCCCCTGACTGTAGGGAGCTGGGGATGCAGGCATCATAGGAACCTAGCAGGCGTATCTGGGCACTATTCTGTGGTTTGATCTTTTAAGTACACAGCACATAGCACTTACTCTGCACTAAGAACCATTATCAGCACTTCACATTTACTATCTGTTCACAAACCCGCAGAGATCTGCATTTAATACTCATTTTTGAAAACCCCAAGAAGTAAGTAGCATTGTGGTCCCCCTTTTACAGATGAGGAGCCAAGGCCCAGAGAGCCGACGTGACTTGTGCAGAGTCACACAGCAGGCAAGAAGCAGAGCCTGGGCTCAAACGCACACAGCCCGCCTCTGAAAGCCGTGAACTTGACCTCCTTGCTCAGCTGCCAACTTAACATGAGCTTTGAGCTCTCGTGAAGGAGAGTAAAGCGGTTCCTTTCCATAGCTGCTCTGCCGCCAACACCATGCCCATCAAGACCTGCCACCAAGAATGTTTGTCTGTACTAAAGACAGCCAGAGAGAGTGAGAGGCGAGGACAACACAGCCTGCGAGCGCAGCCCAGCGTGGTAGAACAGTATTGCAGTGGGGGGCTGGCTCAGAGCAGGAGCCCCGTGCTTCTCGGGCACCCTGCTCCTCTTTCCTTATCTGCTGGGGGTTAGGGCCTCTCTCCTACCCTTGCTGTGAAACTGAAAGGAAATAATATAGACTCAGATAATTATTGTATCAGCCCAAGGGCTGAGCTCTGTGCTTGGCTGAGCTCTGGGTGTGTACCCAGGTGGGTAAGGGCTGTCACGTGACACGCCATGAAGCGTGTGTGGCCAGTCCTCCAGGAGACCCACCCGTACCTCGTGGCTCCCTCTCCTTTCAAGAATACTCTGTCTCCTTCCTTCACACTCCCTCCTCAGAGAACATGCCGTAGTGGGCGAAATGGTGGACCCTACAGATATGTCTGTGCTCGAATGCCTGGAACCTGGCAATGTCACCTTATTTGGAAAAAGAGCCTTTTCAGATGTAATTAAGTTTGTGGGTCTTGAGATGAGACCCATCTAGATTACCTAGGTTGGCCCTAAATCCACTGACAAGTATCCTTATAAAAGATCCAAGAGAACACACACGCCCGTGTTTTCTTAACCCGATGGAAAGACGGAGGCAGACATCAGTGCGGTGAGGCCACAAGCCAAGGAAGCCAGCAACCAGCAGAAGCTGGAAGAGGCGAAGAACAGATTTTCCCCGAAAGCCTCCAGAAGGAGCACGGCCCTGCGTCACCTTGATTTCAGACCTCTGGCCTCCAGAGAGTAAATTTCTGTTTTCAGTCTGCAAGTTTGCGGGGACTTGTTACAGCAGCCACAGGGCGCTAAGACACATGCTGCCACTCCTCACCCTGAACACGGTGTCACACACCAGCCCACAGGCAAACCCTGACCCCTCCCCAGAGCCGGGCCACATGCCTCTGCCAATCTAACAGCCAATCCATGGCAGAAAAGACTCCCCAGCCTCACAGACACTACCTTCACCCCGGAGGGCTGTCCCGCCCCTCCCCTCCCCTCTTGCCACCTCCAGCCTCCAGTCCTGCAGGAGAAGAGCTGCTTCCTTTCTCTGCCTCCCAGCCAACCCCACTCCACCTGCCTTGCTGATCTTCTGAAAGTCCTGATTTCCTGCCAGCCCTCTCATATTCCAGGCCCCACATGCCCCCACCCCCGCCCCATTATATAAGCTCAAACCCAAACTCTGCGTCTGCCTGTTCACAACAGACACACACTTGGGGGGGGGGTGCCTGGAGGGGGTGGTGCAGTCGCTTTGTGTCCGACTCTTGGTTTTGGCTCAGGTCGTGATCTCAGGGTCCTGGGGTAGAGCCCTGGTTGGGCTGTGCGCTCAGGGTGGAGTCTGCTTAAGACTCTCTCTCCCTTGGGGTGCCCAGGTGGCTCAGTCGGTTAAGCATCTGCCTTCGGCTCAGGTCGTGATCTCGGGGTCCTGGGATCAAGCCCTGTGTCAGGCTCCCTGCTCAGTGGGGAGTCTGCTTCTCCTCTCCCACTGCCTGCTGCTCCCCCCTGCTTGTGCTCTCCCCGACACCCGTCAAATAAAATCTTTAAAAAAATACTCTCTCCCTCCCCCTCCGCCCCCCCAAAATAAATAAACAAATCTTTAAAAACAAAAAACAAAAACACCATACACACACTTGGATCTCACTGCCCCCAACACAGCTGGCAGAAGAATCCCGTTCTCTTTCCTTCTTTCTCCTCCCGTGGCATTCCCAGGCTGTCTGCCTCCAGGCCCACACCCAGATTATTCAAGGGAGCCTGCAGCCCTTTGACACTCTCATTTGCTAATTCCAATCCAGGTCCACTCAGCTCCTATTTCCTCTATGATGCTGTCCCTGGATACTCAGTATTTACCATCTCTAAATCTAGAAACAAGAGCTTGATTTTTTATTTTAAAAATGTATTTTAAATACATCTTTCTCTGTCTCCCCAGCCAAACTGTTTACTTCTTGGGTCAGGGACTAGATTTTCTACCTCTTTGGAAATCCTTCAAAGCTTAAAATGTCTGCTAGACCACGATCCCCCTTGGCCGAAAACACAAGGCCCTGAATGTCCCCGTTAGTTCCTCGGCTAGGCATCTGTGGTGGGGGAAATATCTCAGAAATGAGGATCACTCTGTTGGTGCCCCAAGAGCTAGATTCCCAGAGCAATCAGACTCAAGGTTTAATCCATCAGAGAAATGTCTCTTTGTACCTGCTGAATCAGAAAGTCTGTCTGGATTCAACTATTAGGAAAAATACTAAATTATTCCCTAAGAATGACAGTATTTGAGAGACATATCTCCCACCTATCCCACCTACCCACACTACCTTCTGCAGCACAATGATAGGATTCAGGATGGAAAGCTGAGTATGGCGGGTAAAAATAGTGCAACGTGACACGGCTTGACTGTTTCAGGTGAAGCAGAATATTTATGACAGATAGACAGACAGACAGACAAGCAAGCAAATAAATAGAGGGTAAGGAAAGCCCAACTGAGAGTAGGCTGCAGAGGCCAAAATAGTTTGTGTGGTTTGTGTGCTGTAGGAATGAAATTACAACAGTAACACCAGTCATTGGGCAGATGTCTTACCAACATGGTATCTTTCCATCCTTACTGCAACCGGTCAGGGAGGTACAATTAACATCCCTATTTTAGAGGTGATGAAGCTGAGGTTTGGAGAGGTTAGTAACTTGCCCAGGTTCTGCAGTTAGTTAACACCCAGGGATTCAGCCCAAGACTCCCTGATGAAAGCCCGTCCACTGCCTTTGACCCCAAGATGCATCGCCAGCAATTTCAAACCTGGGGCAGCCCTGACAGATTGTGGGGCCTGGGAGGAGCCACATGCCTTTGCCAATCAAACGGTTAATCCATGGCAGGGATAGGGTCCCAGGCAGGTCCCAGCTCTAACCCTGAGGGCTGTACTAAGCCCAAGACAGGCCTTGAGAATGGGACCATCTCATCCCAGTCCTTCCTTTTGGGGATAATAAAACCAATGGTAAGAATAAAGTGACTGGCTAAAGTCACCTATATAGTTAGAGGTGAAGTTCAATTGCTAAGGCCTTTTCATTTTCCGTTTGGTCTTCTCTGGCATAGAGTAGTCAGGACATTAGCAGGATCCTCAGGGTACCTTACAGGTGAATTATAGATAATGGTGTCACTCCCACTGTGTATCACTCAGTTTAATTGTACAATATATTTGCTGAGGTCCTATTTCAAATCCAGGATTCAGCTAGGGCAAAAAGAAATAGAATAAAAAATCAGAATATAGGTCCCTGCCCTCATGATTTGAAAAACAAAGTGACGGAGTTATAAAGGGGTCATTCGTGCATGCATGCACGCACTCGTTGATTCATTACACTAGTGTTCACGGAGTACCTCCTAGGTGCCAAGGAATATTTAAGCCGTGGAACAAATGACCCTGGTTGGAATACGAGACCCATTCTCACCATCTTGTTCTTCCGAGTCCATGCTGCCCATCTATCTAATTCAATTACCTCCAAGTCAATGACCTGTCCCAGGTGCAATTTTCTGGTGCATCCAGGAACAGTCTGTGTAATCCAATAGGGCAGAAAGAGAGTCAAAAGAATCCAACACGTTCCATTTAGAATGTTTACTGGAGTAGACACTAACCAGAAAAACAACAATGGCAATAATGACAAAATGTTAACCAGACTATCTCCAGGCTCTGATAAATTGGAGCAGAATTCGTGGCCCTCCCCAAGTCCCACCTGTCCCTGGGATGTGGGGCAGCCTCAGTGAGGCCTCTCTGTTCGAGGAAACTAGATAGAGGACCTGAAGGAGGCTGTTCACTGTGTTCCAGAAAACCAGTCCACAAGGGCCCTGCAACACGCCGAGGAGCTGCCCTCCCCTCTAAGCACCCCACCAAGGCTGCCTGCTTGTGTCTTTGACCCTTCCTCATCTTGAGTTTCATTTTATTTATTTTTATTTTTTTCCAAGATTTTACTTATTTATTTATTTGACAGAGAGAGACAGTGAGAGAGGAAACACAAGCAAGGGGAATGTGAGAGGGAGAAGCAGGCTTCCTGCCAAGCAGGGAGCCCGATGCAGGGCTCGATCCCAGGACTCCGGGATCAT
The DNA here is from genome assembly GCF_002007445.2 of Ailuropoda melanoleuca. NCBI lineage: Eukaryota > Metazoa > Chordata > Mammalia > Carnivora > Ursidae > Ailuropoda > Ailuropoda melanoleuca. Next base: position 30,729,386 of record NC_048235.1, on the reverse strand, counting down.
GACCTGAGCCGAAGGCAGACGCTTAATGGCTGAGCCACCCAGGCGCCCCCTGAGCTTCATTTTAATCTAATTTTACCTGTGAGAAAATTGTTCACGCCAGCATTGAGGGCAGGAAGGTGTATACACATTTTGTTGCGTCCTCAGTCCACATCCCTGCTGGTTAATCCATGCGATGTCCCTGAACTTCCTTTCATAACAAAATAAGTTTGCCTTTTTTTTTTTTTAACATTTTATTTATTTATTTGAGAGAGATCATGAGTGGGGTGTAGGGGCAGAGGGAGAGGGAGAAGCAGACTCCCTGAGGAACAGGGAGCCCAAGGCAGGGCTCAATCCCAGGACCCTGGGATCATGACCTGAGCCGAAGGCGGACGCTCAAGTGACTGAAACACCTGGGCGTCCCAAGTTTGCCTTTTTAAATCCCTTACTATGTTTTAGACACTTTACATAAATTGGCTCATTTGCTCCTCGCAATAATCCCAGGAGGCAGGTGCATAGATGTCTCTTCTGCATAGACGAGGTGAATGACTCACAGAGAAGTTAAGTAACTTATCCAAAGTCACACAGCTAATGCATGGCTTGGCCAGGATTTGAATCCAAGTAGCTTAACTCCAGGGTCTTTCTCTTCACCCCTGTGCTATGCTGCCCCATGGGCCAATCACTTTTAGTGTTCATAATGTTTCTCTCAAGTTCAGCTCTGCGGGAGGAAGCCTTCCACCTGCGCTCAGAGGCCATGCCCACTTTGGCCCTCACTTCAGGAGGAAGTAATGGAGGAGATAGGAAGGGCCTTGAGTTCTCATCAGGTCTGCTTGGAAAAGAGAGGTGAACCCTTGGTTACCTGAGACACCCAGACTATTATTAAACTTGCACTTCCTGAGTGGGGTGATACGAATATAGCAATAGATAAGTAGCCCAGGGGGCTCCAGTGTCCTGGGAGGGAGAGGCCGGAAGCACACTACGAAATGTCAGCGTGCCTGGAACACACGAGCACGGAAGGCTCCACAAACGCCAGAGGCCAAGCGCAGTGGAGTTTCAGGCGGAGTAAGAGAATCCCAGGGCCTCTTTGTACCTTCTCTGGGCCTTGAGCCCATCCAAGTTTGCCCAGGGCAAATCATGAATTAGTTTCTCAAGTTCTCTTAGTGCAAAATTCATGTCTAAAAAGGTGGATGGAAACTGAGCTATTATCAGTAAACAGTGATAAGATAATAGAGATAAGATAGTATCTCTTTCTCTAGGGGTCTTGTTTGAGTAAAATGCAGTTTCTTTAATAAGGCCATTGTCAGGACTCCCAGGAAGAGATTCTAGATCCTTGGGGGGGGGGCGGTGCTGTGGCAGATCCAGACGACTAAGGCAGACCACCATTCCAGATGAGAGCTGTCTGCTTGTGTTTGGGGGTTGCCCTCCACATCTGACAGCTCTTTCATACTCAGCACCTTGCTATTCCTAGGAGCCCCCCTAGGCCTCGCAGGAAGAACTGCCAGCGCCAGCCAGTGAGCACACCTGTGTCGCCCCTGCCTTTATCGCACAGGCTACAAACAGAAGTGAACCCTGGGCCACAGCGTGCATTTTCATTAAGTTTTTCGTTTTTCTTTCCAGAAAGTTATGCTGGTCATGCTTCCCAAACTGTCTCCAGGAGCCCCAGTCAGACTGCCATTGGCAAAGGTAGAATGAACATATTAAAGGTGTCATTAAGGAAATAAAAGGTGCAAGCAGGAGTCCCGGGAGGGGTTCCCTTGTAATCTCCCAACACAACTGCCAGGCCTTGGGAAAAGCCCTGCCCAAGCCAGGGCACTTCCTGCCTCTGGCCTTAGAGGCCGGGTGATGCAGTGATGTCTGCGGAGCCAGGGTCGACCCTGATGCTGGGAAGACCTGGCGTGATCCCCGCTCTGCCACTTGATGCTATGCCTCCTACAAGTTCCCAAACCTCAATTTTCCCATTGCCAAAACAGGGATGATACACGGCTGGGGGGCCCTGGGGATGACAGGGTACGGGGAAAGCACCTGCTCCCCAGCACATAACAGGTCTGCCTTCCTCTCATCCCCATTCATTTCCCTCTAGCTCCGGACTTGGGGCACTAGGGTGTCTAAGGTTGAGGGGTCAGATGTGCGGCGGGAGAGGCGGCCCCCTCTCCAGCCAAGGCCAGGGCACTGGCATCCCTGCAGGTGCGGGTGGGGGTGGGTCCCCAGCAGCAAACCCACTCGGCGGGACTGTCCTCCGGGGCGAGGGGACGCGGCCTCAGCGAGGGCCCTGAGCGCCCCGGTCTCCTCCCCCGCGCTCCCGCGTGCGCCCGCCTCACCCGGGCCGGCCACAGGTCGGGCCGCCTCCCACCACCGGCCCCTTCGCGGCGGCAGCCTCCAGGCCAAAGGAATTTTCCTCTGGATCCTGCTAGAAGCCTAGGCGCCCGGCCGGCGTGAGGCAGCAGAAGGGCCGCCGGCGCGCGTCCCCGCACCCGCCCGGAAAGTTGGCGCCCGCCGAGCCCGCCGGGANGGGCGCCCGCCGAGCCCGCCGGGACCCGCAGCCCGCGACCAGGGGCGCTGCGGCCCGGACCCCGCACGGCGGCGGCCCAACGCGCGCCGAGCTCCCCGCCCGAGCGGCCGCGAGCAGGCCGTCCACTCACCGCAGGGTCTGGACCGGACCTGCCCTGTCTCGCTGCCATCGTCCGGCGCCCGCGCTGAAATCCGAGCCCGGTTCCCTGCTCCCCCTCCCCCGTTATCTGCTCGGCGGCGCGGGGAGCGCCAGCAAGTTACGCGGCATCTGGCTAAAAATACAGGCTCCCTCCGCTCGGCTCGGGCTCGGGCTCGGGCTCGGGCTCCGGCGCGGGTTCCGGCTCCCGGACCCCGCGCTCGCCCGCCAGCCCTCCAGCCAGCTAGCCAGCCGCTAATGGGATCTCTTCATTTTCTCTCCATTATTATGTCAGATGGGAAAGTTAATGCGAAGCGATCTCCGGAGAGAAGGCACCGGCTGCCAAGCCCAGCGGAGGGGGTGCGTGGAGGGTGCGGGTGGGGGTGCGGCCCCAGCTGCAGGTGCCGGCCGGTCGGGCGGGGAGCGAGCGTCCTGCCGCTGCAGAAGGGAGGCACACACGTCCAATGGAGGTGAGGAGCTCCAAGCTGCATGGCGCTCCCGCCCTGCCTCCTGCCACCCCGACTGCCCTAGTGAACGGGCCCCGGAGCCTGCAAAGACGGCCAGGGTGAGCTCAGCAAAGTCTATTTATGCCCCGTAACCAATTTGCATGTTTTGAGCTCTTACATCGTGTCCTGAGATACCAGCTAATCAGCCTATTCCAGATTCTGCCAGAGAGCCGCGATGCGAAATGGAGCTGAGAGGCAGGACACAGATCTGTTACTACCATCTCCCTCATCCCTCAAGTCTGCGGGGTTAATGAAACACCACCCGAGGAGGCTGGAGTAAGCGCCCAGTTTTTCGGGACCAGCCTCACCTTTTCCTGAGGTCATTTCAGGGGCAGATGTCAAAAGCATGTGTGGGGGGGTGGGGGGCAAGGGTGATGCCAGATTGTTAAGAACAGGTGATGACAAGGGATCAGCAAAAGCAATGCCAGGTAACCAGGCCCCTGGCAAAACTGTTTGTTCAGAGCATGGATGTTTTATATCATGAGCCCGGCTTCACCTTGTCTTCAAATAGCAGCCTAGACACAATACCAAATGCTCTTTTCCCACCCCTCCTGCCCTGACACATAGGTATGGTAGAGGTGTGTGTATCGGTGAAGAATTAATGCACTAGGGGCGCCTGGGTGGCTCAGTCTGCCTTCAGCCCAGGGCGTGATCCCAGAGTCCTGGGATCCAGCCCCACATCAGGCTTCTCCGCTGGGAGCCTGCTTCTTCCTCTCCCACTCCCCCTGCTTGTGTTCCCTCTCTCGATGGCTGCCTCTCTCTCTGTCAAATAAATAAATAAAATCTTAAAAAAAAAAAAAAGAATTAATGCACTGAGCATGTGTTAGGTGATGGACATATTGCCTTACCTCAATTAATCCTCACAGCCACCCCATAAGGTAGATGATGCTATTATGGTTGTATGGGCAAAGAAACTGAGCCCAGAGAGGTAGGGTCAGGACCATGCTCACCACCAGTAAAAGGAGGGTCCAGTGGACCCAAAGCCCTTCCATTAACAGCACTGGCAAGATTCCTAATGAAAGTGTACTCAGAGCCAGGAATAGGTAATCTGGAGCATGCTCCTGAAGGTTAGAAAAAACTCTGGGTGTTTTCCAAAGTGAAATGCTCTTCAAAGCCATTCAACAATTAAGGCAAAGTCCCAAATAAGTGGGATAAATAAAGATCAAGAGATGAGGTCAGTATGTTGTCAAGAAAGAGTGATCTGGGGGCGCCTGGGTGGCACAGCGGTTAAGCGTCTGCCTTCGGCTCAGGGCGTGATCCCGGCGTTATGGGATCGAGCCCCACGTCAGGCTCCTCTGCTGTGAGCCTGCTTCTTCCTCTCCCACTCCCCCTGCTTGAGTTCCCTCTCTCGCTGGCTGTCTCTATCTCTGTTAAATAAATAAATAAAATCTTAAAAAAAAAAAAAGAGTGATCTGAAGTGTATAATGCAGCTAACACCTCCCCATGGGGGTGAAAAAACTGGCACTTGAAGACTGCAGCCTCAGAACATTCCAGGTCTGAGACCTTCAACATCATTAGAGGATGAACTTCAGGCTAGGCCACCTCTGCCCCGCTGTCCCAAAGGGCAAGGTGTCTGGGTGTGGGAAGCCACCCCAGCCCCTCCGCACCCATGCAAATGTTAAAACATACATCCCTACAGGTCTTTGGCCCCACGCCTCTTAAACCTGCCTCTCAGATTTGCTAAAATGCTCTACAGAGAAAGCTTCAATTAATAAATTATGCTTACTGGAACAGCCCTGATCATAGCCCAGTGGAATAGCTCAAGGGATTCTAAAGCACCGTTCCAGCATTAATATTTAGAGAGAGAGAGAAAACGCCATACTCAAATGGAAGATGAATAATATGTATGATACTCTCAAAAACACTGGTAGAATTGACTCGCGCGATAAAAGACGGACTATTTTTTTAACTGCTCTATTGAAGTTTAATTGACATAACACAAACAGCATATTTATAATGTACAATTTGGTAAGTTTTGGTTTATGCATACCCCCCATAAAACCATCACTACAATTCAGATAACAAGCCTCCAGAATCACCTCCAAATTTTCCTCTGGCATCATAATCCCTCCCCTCTGCCGGCTGGTCCACATGGCCTCCAATACTTGGGTGGTCAATCTTAATTCAGACATTCTAATAGACGGGTAGTAGTAGTTCTCTGTGCCGTTCATTTGCCTTTTCTAACAGCTAATGGTGTCAAACATCTTCTCGGGGGATTGCTCGCCATCCACATATCTTCTTTGATGGTGTATCTGTTCAAATCCTTTGCCCGTTTTAAAATCGGGTTGTGTGTTTCCTTATTATTGAAATTTAAGAGTTCTTTATGAGGTAAACTAAGACCTTGCAAGTAAAGTGAAATACTCGAAGTTAAATACTAAAATATTCCCAGTCCAATTTTGGTACCCAGACCTTTAACTCTTAAGCCCAGTGTCCTTTGTACCCTGTAATGCTATGGGTTATACGCAATCACAAAGAAAAAGGACGACATAGTTACAGGGGACCAGAAGCTAACTACAATCAGAGGAGAGTGCTCTCACAGAGTACTGTGGGAGTAATGGGAAAGATGCTGAGGTGCGATCAGAGGACCTGAGTATTCTGGGCTGCCAAGAATTCTTGATGTTAGCCATGACCTCATTAGTTTGAGGCTTTGCAACTTGAATAGGCAGAGAGGCAAGGCCCAAGAGAAGCGAGGAAACAATTTCATATGTGTTGCTCAGTAAGACCCAAGGTTACAGGAGCTGAAGTGGTTGGCATTAAAGAAGAGAAGGCTAAAGGATATGGCCCTTCGAATGTAAAGTCCTCTAGGACGAGAGCCTGGAACCCCAGGACCGGCCTAATTATATGGTGCCTTTCCCAGGCATGGTCACCATGATGCTTCTTCCAGGCAGAAGTAGCTTGGTTCAAATGTTCTCTATTCCCAACCCCTCCCCTTCCCCACCTGCTCCCCTATGGGAGCAGCACAGTGCTGGACAGTGGTGCCCATAAATGCTTGCCAACTGATGTTTAAAGAGGGCATACCTACCGTCGTCATAAGGAAATGGGAAGCCATGGGGTTAAGTTGATGTGGAGAAGATTTCCATTAGACATTTAGACAGAAAGAACTTTCCAGGGGTGCCTGGGTGGCACAGCGGTTAAGCGTCTGCCTTCGGCTCAGGGCGTGATCCCCGCGTTATGGGATCGAGCCCCACATTAGGCTTCTCCGCGATGAGCCTGCTTCTTCCTCTCCCACTCCCCCTGCTTGTGTTCCCTCTCTCGCTGGCTATCTCTATCTCTGTCGAATAAATAAATAAAATCTTTAAAAAAAAAGAAAGAAAGAAAGAAAGAACTTTCCAGCTGTTGGGCATGTGACTTAATAAAACTCATTATTCAGAAAGGGCTGAATCTTTGCTGGGATCCTTCAGGAGAGCAGAGACAGATAGCTCACCATTCGATAAGGCGTACAGAAGCACAGGGTAAACTACACGACTAACCGTGGAGTCTTTGGGCTCTAGGCATTCGGAAAGATAAGGGATTATTATTTTCCCCATGAACTGACTGCCCCTCCAGCACCCTCCATCATGACCACACCCTCAGACAACAAATAACCATCCTGCTCCTTGCCTATTTCCTTTCCTTTCCAAACCTGAGGGCTGCATTTTTTACTGCAGGAATTGAGTGTGTCCGTGAGATCTGCCAGTGCGCGTTCCTGAAATCAAAGTAAAGCAACAGAAAGGAATTGATGGGCTAGAGAAAAACCTGGGGCTTCTCAGGAAGGACACGGGACCACTTGTTCTATCCTGTAGGTTTGCGGCATCTACAGGTTTTTTCTAATCTCACTAAATATTTTACCCACTGTCTCTGACGGTCCCTTGCAGACAGGCCTAATGGTGCTAGAGGCTCCAGTTGGGGGGCCTGTCCCTAGGCCAATTCCAGCTCTGTGGGGAAAAAAAAGACAAGCTATTCACTTGTGACACAGAAACCCCGGTGGGGAGTGGGAGCCCAGGACAGTTTATGGGGCCCCTGCCAAGACTCCTCCATGAATCTAGCTCTTCCAGAAACTGGGAGAACATGCCTTTTTGCTCAAAAGCCTGGAGCAAAGAATCTCAGGTGCATGGGATTCTCAGATGACTGTGCCTCCCCAGAACGTGCTGGGGGAACAGGAACAGGCAGTTTCAGGTGGCGGCCAGCCTAGACCCAAGCAGGCTCCTCTCTAAAGGAACACGAGAGCTGACAAATTGAGTGCAGACCCAGGATTCCAGAGAGGGGCCTCCCTGGCACCTCAGGCCCTGGCAAAAAGGCTCTCCCCTGCCATTCACTGAGTGACACACGAGCCCCTCCTGCTCCCCTGGTTTAATCCTCAGACTTGGAACTAAGTTAATGACAATAGCACTCTGCTTTTCTGGGCAGCCTTACAATTCTCGAAATCAGTAGGCCCACTCCGCTGCTGTTGAGCTGTGTGACTTTTGATAAGGGAAATAACTTTTCTAAGTGTTGGTTTCTTCCTCAGTAAAATGAAAATAAGGTGACTCACTTCTCCAGGTATTAGGAAAATCACGAAAAATCCCCAGTACCATTATGGGGCACAAAGCAGGTGCTCAGTAAAATGACAATTGACCCCCTTTCCCTCCTCCTCTCCCTTCCTTCTTCTCAACTAAAACTTTTGTCAAAGGTGAACTCCCCCACCCCCAGAGGTATGGGGTGTTGCTTTGTTTCTGTTGTGGAAAATTAGGGCCTAGGGAGAGCTTCCCCAAAGTCCAACACCCATGGCCAAGAACGGGACCCCCAAGAGCTGCCAGCACTCTGCTGCAGCGACTAGACCCCCTTGGGCTTATCATGCACCATTTCAGCATCCATTGTGGTGAAGAAAGTCTCCAGTCGTATGTCTGGCTCAAGCCCCGCTCCCGAGCCACACATCAGACAGTTCCCTTGGTGGCATCCCTGCCTCTGGCTGCCCCGTGGCCTTCCGACAAATAGAGCTTTGCCTCAACCAGTCTTCTATCTGGTTGGGCCCTCGTGCACACAGGGAGTTGCCCCAGCTCCTGGAGCCTCTGCGCACAGTGGATAAGGGTGGGTACCAGGAACTCCACCCTTTACTGAGAAAGGCAGGCTCCTTTATCGCCAGCGGAGCCAGCCATCCACCACCCCGGGGAGTTCATAAACCATCAAGAGCATGGCTGCTGGGAAGACGTTATTCCTCACGGAGACACGGTCGCACCCTCCTGCGCTAGCCCCCACCCCCCTGCCCAATAATTCATTAGGAAGGCACCTGGCAGAATATATGCTATAGCTATTATGCTGAATGGACTAAGAAATCCACCCTGACTCTCTTCAGACCTTGTAATTCCTTCTTAAGCTTTTTAATAGTGAGAGAGGAAAGGGAAAGGAGAAAAGACAGTCTTGGTCGTTTTGCTATTTAATTTTGTGTGGTGAGCACTCAGTGGCCAACTGGGTAGCCCTGGGTGCCCTGCCTCCCCAGAGCAAGAGACCGCAAGTGTGGGCTCTATTTAGGGAGGCGATCAGAGCCGGGTATCAGGTCCCATCGCGCTGGCACTGATCTCTATCATGTTCCTTTTAAGAGGGTTGGCAGGCCTGGAGTCTATTTTTAAACCCATGAGAAAGGTGCTACATGGTATCCGGAGAGGACCAACATTAAACATGGGATTGCTCCGGGGGAGACGGGCTGAATCCAGGATTTTCTCTTAACATACACCCAGGGTTTCCCCTTACTCCTGGGACAAGATAATGACTGTCCTTCCAAAGGGATCTTTTTAGTTGTAAGTGCACTCTGACTCGACCTCAGTGGAATTTGACCCCTCGCAAGTCCTTGATTTGGAAAAGGGTTTTATACTCCGAGTCCATTTTTTTCAGTATTGAGTGGTTTTGTTTTGTTTTGTTTTGTTTTGGCATATCCCCACTCCTGGTGTGAAAAATCAATGTGCTTTTGAATATACTTGTCACCTCCCTCTCTGATTTTCAAATCATGTATTCTGGAACCCCCAACCCCCCCACCCCCGAAGCAAGGCTGTGCTCACAGCCAAGAGTTTGCCAATGGGAGAGACCAACAAAGCCTGACCTCCCCAGTGGTCTCTGTGCCCAGCACCCCAGAAATCCTGTCCCTGTGCTGGAGAGAAAGGAGGGGAGTAGACCCCAATGGCAAATCTGCAGGGGGCAGGATTATTTTCCCAACAGTGAGAAGCAAAGAGGCATCCAAACGTCACTGTTTGGCATCCAATAACCAGATGAAGAGAGCAGAATGTTTTACGTACAATAACAAATTTCAACTTCAGTATCCATTTCTGTTTTGGGATAAGAACTAGAACCGGAATTCCTAAAGAACTCAATGCCTTGAGAATAGCAAAAGCTTTTGCCTGCTGAGCAGTTCTGGAACCACCCAGGACTACCCAGGCAAGGAACCAAGTATGAGATGAGGGATCTTCTCATATTCGTTCACCTCGACATCTCCATGCCCAGTACAGAAGCAGCACGAATACGTGTCTCTCAAGTTGAACAGGGTTATGTTCCCAAGTCAGCCAAATGGGAGCTTCAGCCCGGCCGGGTCAAAGCAACATACGTGCGTGTTAGCATGATACAGACCGCACACCAGAGGCTCAGGAAAGCTTAGCTGAACTGGAAGCCAAAGAAATTCATTCAATTCAGATTTTAAAATGAGTCACATCCATGAAAAAAAAAATCAGATGTTCTGAGCTGGTTGGCCAAATTTTTCATTTCCCCACATGCTGTGATGGCCCCTGTGGAAACGGCCTCGAAACCGCTGTCATTTCCTAGGTGGGGCAGAGCCCTGGGCTGTGCGGCAGGAAAGGATCCTGCACCCCAGGGCTCACCCGCAGCTTTCCCCCCGCCCCCTGACCAAGCAAGTGTGCTTCCTCACTCCCAAGGCAATGAGGCAGGCGGGTCCTTAATGGTGCCTATCTGTCTGCTGCGGGCGGGAGGACGGTGACCTGTCACGGGGTGCATAAAGAGACGTCTGAAGGCGCCCCCTCATCAAGCGTGCTGGCCCGCGTCCCGTTGCCACATTCCTTGCTCGCCACTCTTATAAGGCACTGGCTACGTTCAGAACAGACACTTCAGAACATGTTGCCTGGCTGCCGACCGGGGGAGCCCAAGACTCAGGGCGGAAATTACACACGTTTTGGAAAACATGTACGAGCCGCACTGCCAGAATGGCCCGGTTTACTACACTCTGTCCAGCGTTCCCACACATTATGGAAACCTTCCTCTGCAGCCTGCTGGTATGGGAAGAAGCTGCAAAATCAAACTCATTTTACACTGGGACATGCTAACATGGACAACTTTTTTTCTTCCAACCTGCCAAATGGGCTTGACTCTTGGCAGTGGACCCCATGGCTCACTTTCCAAAGGACGCCCAAGTATTCCTTCAGATGGCCCTACATGGTCGGCCAGGAGATCTGCTCAGGCCTCTCCTTTATTTGAACAATCCTCCCTAAAGAGAGAGAGCTGGAATGGGTGGCCCACGGCCAGTCTGACCTACAGAAAGAATTCCAGAGGGGGTCATGCTCCCCGAAGTTTGTCCAGTCTCTGGAGCAAGGCTTACCCAGCTCGGGGGAGGTAGTGTTGAGACCCACAGTAGGAACTGGGGCCTGGGAAGATCACGCCCTGGGACCCCCTTCCCTGCCCTCTGGCCCATAATACTTCACTCTGGTGCCAATGAGGTACAGATACAAGAGTAGGAAGGGGAAAGACGCTGAAAATCATAGGAGCTAAGATTTCAGAGCCAGGCGCTGTCCTGAGTGCGTAGATGTCAGCGAATTTACAACCACCCTAGGGAGCAGTCATTAGAATTCGCATCTCACAGAAGACAAGCTGTGGCACAAAAACATGAAGTAATTTGCCCAAAGTCACCCAAGAGCACGACGGTGCTCTGGGCAGGGCATGAAGCGGAGGGAAGAGAGCTGCTCTGGGTTTTGCTTGACTATATGAGCTAAGGTATTTGGGGGGTAAATGAGAAAAGTGAAATTCAGTGTTCTCCAAGAAGAATGGATCCGTGTTGGAAATCTGAGTGCAGCTAAGGGCTTCTTTATTAATTTGGGATTCCCGCTAGTCAGAAGAGACCCCAGACGCAGAACAGAGGCAAGTTCGACGCCAAAATGTTTGCATGACCCTGGGCCCTAAAGGGTTTAATGAGAGGGGACCGAACCAAGACTGTCTCTTCCCAAAGGGTTGGGGAAATGCAGAGTCTTGAAACAATAAGGTGGGTTTTAATCCCAGTCCAACTGAGTTCCCTAGAATTATGACAGTAACTTCAGTAATACCCCCTTTGGAGCCAAGTGAGAACAGCTCCAGGAAGCAGGTGCTAAGCCTCCACAGCTGGCCCTGGGTCCTCAACCCTGGGAGGGATAATGAGGGAGTGGAGTCCTTAGGGACCCTCTGCTGTGAAACCGTCTCTTTCCCCTTCACTGGAGCCCTGATGGTCAGAGCAGACCCAGCTGGCCAAATGCTGGCTGAAGGGGTTTCTTCTCTCTTCCCAGAGACAAAACATTTCAAAGCAATTAAACCCAATTAAGCCAGTACCTGGCCTACCTAGCATCTCCTGAATTCTGCCATTCCTCACAACCTGACAACTAGAAGATAGGCTCTTGCCTTCAAGATCTTAAGTTCCTTTCCACAGCGGACTTAGCAGTTACCACTGAAGAACACCTTGGTATCTGCCTCCTACTTCCCAAGCCTATTTTCTCTTTACTACCAAGGCAACAAGAGCGGGTGCCGCCCATAATATTTCACATGGGGCTCATCATATTAGTCTTAATAATTGAATAGAGACCATTATCTTTCTATTTAATCCCCTTGTGAATTCTGGCTGGCTAATCTTTGAGATATCATTTCATACAGTATTTATATCACCCCTTTTATAATTACTTACATAAAAGGTGAGGAAATAAGTTAAAAATCAGCCACATCTACATTTCTCTCTGTCCCGCTGGTCCGCAGAAATCCCCGCCTATAACGGGTGAATCCTAAGGTATGTTACTCATTTGGACATATCTAATCTGTACAATGATGAAACATATCTAGATGGCCCCTTTTTTAAACCTTGGCTTCATATCTTTTTAAAGAAATAAAATGTTACAGAAGTATTGATGTTCTTTCCATATCTAAAATGTTATGACTTTATGAATATCTTCCTTGTACTTAAAATCAACCTTGACAAATAGTTCTACAAGCTGTTTCTCACAATGACCTTTCTCAACACTCCTGATCTTGAACTCCTAAATAAAGGTATTTTAAGTATTGGAGAAAGAACAAGAGAAGGGGGCAGTGAACCAAGTATCACTAAAAAACCCATTATCGTTTCTATAATGACTGAGCTGGTTCTTGCCGAGAGAGAGAGAGAGAGAGAAACATTTCCAGGATTTCTGAAATAAGATACAAAGATGCCAATCAAAATTTCCAAAGGAAAATCATTGCCAATATCCATATCGACCTTTGGTCCCTCAGATGCTTTTAGGGTGAGGGTAACAGAGATCAATTATCAACATAAGACTTGGTGGTGCTGATAGCTCTGCGTCTCATTCATTTAACCTTCCATTCAGACAGGAACTGGTGAATTGCCATGTGCAGTCCAAGAACCGGATGGAAGAAAGAAATCAGCAGATTCCATGGTTACCACCCTTGGGAAGATTGCAAACTAGCAGACAAAAAGATACGCTGTATGGAAAATAAAAGGGTGGAAGGTCCAGTAAGAGATGCCCCATGGCCCGGCTAAAACTGAATGACAGGATCCCGTAAGACGTGCTGAGGTCAGAGGAGGCAAGGGCACTCAGGGCAATCTTTTATTGAGCAGAGAGATTTGAACCAAACCTTAAGGACCGACTGCCAGTTTTTAGGAAGTCATGGGATCAGTTTCAGCTTGCACCTCCCCCTGGCCCCCACGCTCCAGGTGTTTGGTTACAGAAGATAGAACACACGGATCCAGAAACAAACACTTGTAAATACACACATATATGTATGGCAACAAAAGAAATATGTCCACTCTAGGGAACTGTGTGAATATTATGCAAAAGAATAATTCATTCCAAATGATAGCACAGCTTTTAACATTTTAAATATCTCCTGTTGTGAGATCGAAGGGAGTTTCCGTCCCTCACAACGGTTTTATGCAAACAGGAAAATGAGATGATGGTTGTTGGATTCATTCATTGGTTCAAAAAATATCTGCAAGGGGGCGCCTGACTGGCTTAGTCAGCGAAGTATGTGACTCTTGATCTTGGGGTCGTGAGTTCAAGCCCCACATTGGGCATAGGACTTATTTTAAAAAAAGTATATATCTGTATGCTTGTTGGGTGCCAGACACTCTTCAGAATCCAGCAGATCTGATAGGGAAGTGGCAAGCCCCACAACGGACAATCACACAGGGAAAAGGACAGGGAGTGAGGTGGGATGCGTGGCAGACACAGGCGGCCTCGCTGAGGAGGTGACGCTGGAGCAGAGGCCCAAATGCAGGCAGAGGTGGAGTGTGTGGTATCCGGAAGTGCCTAGGTGGTGAGAGGTATCTTGATGTGGTCAAGGAACATTCTAGTGCTCTATCCCACTGCTCTGCCACCACTGAGACACGCCTCCTACTGGGTCAGGAGTGCCCTGCTCTACACCCACAGATTCTGTGCATCTTTTGGTGATGTCCACTGGACAAGACGGTAGAAGTACTCACTGGTGAGGAACCAAGAGACAGCAGCAGGTAACATTCGGGGGGTGCTTACTATGGGGTGTGCACTGTTTTAAGCATCCTCTAAGTGCTAACTCTTAATTTTTTTTTAAGTCAAAGGTTTTTCTTTATTTTTTCTAAGGACTTATAATTTATTTGGGAAAGAGAGCGTGCACACACGCGGCAGGGTGGGGGGTGGGGAGGGGGAGAGAAAGAGGGAAAGGGAGAGAGGGAGAGAGGGAGAATCTCAAGCAGACTTCCTGCTGAGCGTGAAGCCTGACCCAGGGCTGGATCTCATGACTCAGATCATGACCTGAGCCAAAATCAAAAGAATTGGACACTCAACTGACTGAGCCACCCAGGTGCCCCTTCTTTAAAATAACTAATAAAACTGTTAAGTCCCTGGGAAGATGGATCAAGGAAAAAGAAAAGGCACAAGGACCTAAGTCAGGAATGAAGTAAGGGACATCACTACAGATCCTTTTGACATGAAGGCAATAATAAAAACATTATGAACAATTAATGTCTATACATTTGAAAATTCAAAAATAAAGAATTCCTTGAAAAAATGCAACTTACTGAGACTTTTTTTTTTTTTAAAGATTTTATTTATTCGAGAGAGAGACAGAGATAGTGACAGAGAGCACAAGTGGGGAGGAGAGGGAGAAGCAGGCTGTCTGCCAAGCAAGGAGCCCGATGCGGGGCTCAATCCCAGGATTCTGGGATCATGACCTGAGCCGAAGGGAGACGTTCAACTGGCTGCACCACCCAGGCGCCCCCTTACTGAGACTTTAATAAAAATATTAAACCCATAATTAAACCTTTCCACAAAGAAAACTATAAGCCCAGATGGCTTTATTAGTGAGGGACTTACACACCAAGGAAAAATAACTCCAGCCTTACACAAACTTCCAGAAAATAGAAAATGAGTATAAACTTTCTAGCTTGTTTTATAAGGTCAACATAAGCTTGATATCAAAACCTTATTGATAAGGATATTATTAAAAAGGAAATGTTATAGTCCATTTACTCTTACGAATGAAAATGCAAAAAACCCTAAATAACAATGCTAGCGCTAACTCATTTAGTCCTCACAGCAGCTTCAGAGGGTAAACGCTCTAATGGTCCTTATTTTATGAATGGAAAACAGGGAGAGGCACAGGGAGGTTACCAAACTTGCCCAGGGTCACACAGCATATACGTGGTAGAGCCAGGATTTGAACTCTGCAATCTGGAGCCAAACCTGCTCCTGCAAGCATTCGGCTCTCATGGACACCGAGACTGTGGAAGGACAGAAAGCCCAGGAACTCTGAGGACGCCATAAATAAACAAGGCATCAGCTCTGTCTGGGAAAGCAATGAGAGAACACCAGGGGAGGTCTCTGTTCTCTAATGGCCGCTTGGTGTGTGCCAGGGCAGGGCTTTGTCCAGGCCACTTAGTCTAATTATTATTTTGCATTTGCGAAGGGCCTACCCTGTCCCGAGGCCAATCAGGGAAGCTGAAGTCACAGACAGCTGAAACAGCCCCGGGGGACCTCCCCGGGGACTCCCCAGAATGCAGCTGGCTAATCACACCGGATAGGAGGCCCAAGTTCACCTCCTCTCGATTTTTAACCAGTAACTTCCAATTACTTCCTCTTGGATGCTGACTGAATTCATTAATAGCGTTAACATTTTTCAAATGCCTGTAGGAGTTTGTTGAGTTAGCCTGAGTGACTCATTATCATAGCACAGTTCAGCTTATTCTCCTCTCCTCCCGGGGGTGAGACGTCTTCCTACCCCACAGCCAGGGAGAGGGGGAGAGGAGCGGACTCCTCCCCTACACTAGAGTCCTACCCCCGGTGGGTCGACGCTTGTTGGGCCCACACGGTAATGGTTTTCCTGGAGCCCAAGGCCTGAGTGGTTCCAGAACCTGCCCAGGCCACTTTGAGGGAGTGTGTGTGTGTGTGTGTGTGTACACGCGTGTGCACGGGAACCGTCCCTGTCAGGGCAGCCTCAGACTTCCAGACAAACAGCGAGTCTGAGGGCATTAGACTCTGGGGCTGGGGGCCAGGGAAGGGGAGAGGATGGTGAGGAGGGCAGGGGGCTGCTAGAGGTCTTTTCTGTGGGCAGCTGTGGTACAGTTCACGGGACAGATTACTTCAAAATGGGGGTGGGGGAGGGGAGAGAACATGCCACATACAAAAAAAATCACGAGCGCTTTGGCATTTAACTTGCAGTCGTGCCTCACTGTACAACTGGTGAAATCCCTGACCAGAAATGCTGAAGAGAAATGTCTCTGCCCTCTGCTTCTGTTTGTGGCGAGTCTCCCTCTTCGGGGGGAAAAAAAGTCACTTTTTGTTGGAACTGAGGGCTCTCTTTGGAAGGCTTGAGAGAGGAGGTGAACACCAGTCAGAGGTTTTGTCAGTGATGAGGAGCGGGATTCATCTGTGACCTTGCACTTCACCCCAAAATCTCTTCGACCCCCTCAGCCTCCCCCGCCTTCTGCCGTTTTCCCAGCAGTCAGCCCACTTTGGACCACCCGCACACCCGCGGTCAGGCTCCCTGCCTCTTGGCTCTTCCCTATTTGGAAAGGCACCGTTGTGCGACTCAAGAGACTCCTTTCAGGCGGGTACCACAGGAACCACCCCCAGCCCACGGTTGTGTCAGGGTCTTCTGCTCAGGGGGCCGCATCCCAGGGATCACAGGCAGGACCCACCTTCCCATGCTCCCCGAGCCCTGGGTGCTCAGGCTCGGATCTCACCACACTTCCTACCTCTCTACCCTCTTTTGATTTCCCCCTCACACACCGCTGCTGTCTTCTGCAGAAGAAGCAGCATGCAGTCATTCCCAAACCCAGCAAAGGTCGAAATCAACCTACACTCCGAGCTGCATGCTCCCATTACAGCCGGAGAGGCATAGATTTCAGGGCCTGGAAACAACCCCTCATCTCCAGGCCTGGAAACAACCCCTTATCTCCAGGCCTGGAAGGACAGAACGACTGGCTCAAGGTCACAGATCATGGCAGAAGTGGGACCAGAAACCAAGCCCTCTGTCTTCTAGTCCAGCCTGTTCCACAACCTCACCCCTAGAGTCGGCTCCGGTGGCCTCTTCTCCCTGTCCTTACTGGGACAGGGCACAGACAGCGAGGACCAACGGAGCAAGGAGAGAGGGCCAGGGAGGGGAGGGGAGAAGGTCTCCAAGGCCAAGAGGGATTGGGGGCCCGTTGTCAGCTTCAGGTCTGATCTCAGAGCCCAGGGTTAGGCAGGTGAGAACACGTGCTGGGGGTAAGGAGTAAACTCGGGAGGGGCTGAGGGATCCCGGCTGTTGGCCACTCCCTCGTCTGAAGCAGCCGCCTGGGGCCTGGTGGCCGGCCCCATGTAAATTAAGGCCAAGGGCAGAGCAGTCAAAACAACTTCTAGCCAAACTGGGAACGCAGCTGGTCAACCCGGGGATTTAAATCAAGGAATTTTAAATGGCTAGCTACAAAACAGGGGTTTAGTCACTACTTGCTGAGTCCTGAGTTTGGAGAGATGGGGCCATTCACAGGCCTGCCCACCCCACCCCTTCCCCTGGTACCAGCCTAAGGGCGCCGGAGCCCTTCACCAAGGAGACCTGCCTGTCACGCCCTCTTTCTCATTCCCGGTATTAAGTTGTCCCCCAGCGCACCGCAGTTCCGGGAACTGGGTACGTCTGCCGTGGGACCAGCCGATGGAGGAGGGAATATTTCCAGAGCCGGCTGTTAACTCGAACATGCAAACTCTCAAAGCCAAGAGGGAGGGCCAGAAAGAAATTGGGCGTGTTGCAGGGAAGTCATCCATCTGTGCTGGCTGAGGATGTGCCTGCTGTTTCTTGGGTGGGTGTTTCAAGCTGGGAGAAAAAAAGCCGCTACCCTTCAGGCTTCCTCCGTGAATCTCTCCTTATTTGTTTGCCACCAACCAGTGAGTGATGGCAAACCAGTCGCCTGAACCTCCTGTTCCCCAGTTTCCACCTCCACCAAATCAGATTGTGTTTCCAGTGGGGGCATCACACAGAATCAATCAGTTCCGTAGGCTGCAGGCCTGTCTCAAGGGAGCTGTAAGGCCCTCCCCGCCCCCGCCCCCAGGGATTTCCTAACACCTTGGAGAACCATCTCAGGGGGTTTGGGACTCCTGGTGAGTCAAACAATAAGCCTTTTATTTGAATCAAAAGATAGTACATTGCAAATATTAATTTTTACTTCGTCTTACACATTTGGAGTTTGGGTCTCTCTAATCACCTATGCAAATCTAAGTAAACAAAATGCAAATCTGGGTCCCAAATTAGATGAAAGAATTCCATCCTATTCGGCTTATAAAATTTCAAGTATTTCATTGCCCTGATCATTAGACATCAGCCGATCAGAAAGCCCCAAGATTTCTAACCGTTGTATATACTAGATGGTGTAGGCATTCCTAAAATATCCACACCGGAAAAAGCTCCTTTGCTCATCCCAAATCCATTTCCCCTGATTGAATGATTTCCTCATTTCCACAGAGAGCTATTAAACCAACCAGGCAAATTATCAAGGCCCCACAGACCCAGGAGGAGAAAGAAAGAAATTAGATAACGTAAGGTAGTCGACCTCAGCAAAGTGAATACAGCACCAAACCCCATTTCCTCTTTGCGTTGTTTATCTTATAATCACATCATTCAAGGCTCTCCTTTCCAAGGACATCTAAGTCCTAGTCCTGGTCGATGCCACTGTCCTTCCTTGGAAGCTTTTGACAGGCCTCTGATCAGACACTACTTTCCGGAGAATTCTGCCTGTTGCTAAGTCGTTCCTCACAGTAGATTGCAATCTGCCTTCCTCTGACTTCTGCCCCATCTTTCACCTGGTCATGACCTTGTGAACACCATCGTGTGACCCTCTGCTCTTGCCAGTGGCACCCTAGTGACAATTAGGGACTTTCTTCCGGACTCCTTATTCTTTTCTGCTCCTTGTTCCTTCAAGGTTTCCCCCAGATGCCATTCCAGACCCCCTTCCTTGGTGATTTCCTGCCTATATCTGTGCTCCTATTACCAGGGTCTCTCCTAAAATGAAAATCTGAACAACACCCTCTCAATGTAGCCTGATACTATGTTTCCCAAAGTGTGTTCCCCAGGACCACCAGCCCTGTGCCCTGTCAACCCACCCCACCCCAAAGGGTGTACTGGGCGAGGAAGCGTGGGGAGACACAAACTCTACCCTCAGAGATTCTCAAAGCAAGGGAGCGTGGAAGAGCTCTGAGCGGTCTTGGAGAAACCTGACCAGCTGTGTGTAAGCCACTGTTTCCCGGTGGTTGACTCTAAAACTCTTTATGTCCCCACACAACACAGGGCAGGAGAGGCTGGTCATTTTCGCTCTGATCTCCAGCTAGCTCAGCTCTGCAGACGTCCTTGTATTTTTATGCCCAACTCGTGTTCACTCCATAAAGAACTTCAATGCAATAGCTGTGTTTAGTGAATTCCTTCTTAAAGCAAAACACTTTTTTGGGGATGTAATTAGCCCGTTCTGGGAGATCCTGGGTGGCTCAGTCAGTTAGGCATCTGCCTTCGGCTCAGGTCATGATCTCCAGGTCCTGGGATTGAGCACCGCATCAGGCTTACTGCTCTGCAGGCAGTCTGCTTCTCTCTCTCTCCCTCTGCCCCTCCCCCACTGCTCGTTCTCTCTCTCTCTCTTTCAAATAAGTAATATCTTTAAAAAAAAATCAGCCAGTTCCATAATTTTCCTGTTTTGTGCATGTGAACTTTGGTATCTTACATTTTCACCTCTTCAGTAAGTTTCATTCAATTCAAGCTTCCAGCTACCACATGAGTATCTTACATTTTCACCTCTTCAGTAAGTTTCATTCAATTCAAGCTTCCAGCTACCACATGAGTATTTTTTTAGGTGACTGATATTTGTCATTGAATTCACTGACAAATACAAAAGGCAAGGAGGAAGTGGAAACATTCTGAGATGCTTTTACCACGTATGGTATATCCAAATCTAGGCAGTTAAAGCATTTTTTTTGCTTTCAATGAAAGTTTTTATATATAAAATAATTTTCCTATGCACTTGAGAACTAGCTACTTAAAAAACCCCCCTGGTGAAGTTTTTGCAAGTTAAGTAAACATCCTGTTACACATCTGTTTTGGGGGTTCAGATGTCTACACACTACACACTTACTGAGGCAGTTCCACTTCATGTTTCAAAGTACAGGGGAGAGCCTGTGCGTGGTGGGTCCAATGAGGCTATGCTGAAGGAATGGGCAGAGTGGTATGCGTCTTTTTTTTTTTTTTTTAAGGATTTTATTTATTTATTTGTCAGAGAGAAGGAGACTGAGAGAGCAAGCACAAGCAGGGGAGCGGCAGGCGGAGGGAGAAACAGGCCCCCGGCTAAGGGAGGAGCCCGATGCGGAACTCGATCCCAGGACCCTGGGATCATGACCTGAGCCGATGGCAGATGCCTAACTGACTGAGCCACCCAGGCACCCCGGGGCAGAGTGGTATGATATGAAGGATCCAAAAGACAGATCTGCTAGGATCCTGCCAAAGAGCCAGCATCTGGGAGTGGACTCCTGGGAGTCCCATATGAAATGCCACCACGCGGTCAGGGAGGAGAGAGGCCAGCCCCTGCTTCCCTTCCCGAAGAATAAGGTACAGGTTAAGGAGTCAGGCTCTGGGCCCAGCTTCCCTGGCTTCATATCACCTTCCAACACCTCCTGGCTACATAGCCTTAGGCAAATTGTAATCTCCCTGCGCCTCAGTTTCCTGATCTGTGACATGCAAGGATTTCGTAGAGCCACCCAGGGATGAAATGAAAAAATACTTGTAGGGTTCTTAGAAAAGGGCCTGGCACACGGCTCAGAAGATATTAGTGAGGCCCTCTCATTTTCCTTTTCTTAGTTTGTTCTCTCCCATCCACGCACTGCTTTCCATTTTAACGCAAGCACCTGAGCCCGGCTCCCTGCCACCCATGTCGCACACTGGCACACCAGTCAACTTCCTGAACACAACCAGGATCATGAGACTTCTGCTCAGAACCCTTCCATTGCTCCCCACTGCTTTCCGGTCCTTTGAACACCCTGGCAGGTCATTCCCAGGTCCTCTTTCATCTACGTTCCCACTCACTTTCCATCCTGATCTCATACCCTTCTTTTCCTACCTGAGTTGACATGAACATGCACTGACGACTCGGGTTCTCTCCCCAGGGTGACCTCTCCCTCTGGGGTGCCCTTCCACGTTCCTGTCTTCCTCCATTCTCGACTATCTCTATCAAATCTGTCCCTTACAGCCAACCTGGAGGCACTATCTTCAAGGACCTTCCCTTGATGTCCTCTGCTTTCAATATTCTCTTTCTGAATGTCCAAAGCATTGTATCCCTTGCAATGGATTCCTTTCTTCTTTGGGACCAGAACGGTTTGTGTTCACGCCTCACCCCCCCTTCCGGGCTGAGGGAGTTTGAAGGGCAGCCACCACAGGCCACTTCACATCGGCACCCGCACAGGACCCTGCCCCTCTCGGGTGCTCAGTCATTACCCATCAGCATGGAAAAAGCTCTGGAGCATGACTCAGAAGGAACAGGAGTGAGAGCAAGTCATGATGGGGGTAAGGGAATTAAGAACATTTCAGAGGAAGGCCTCCATGTGTGAAAGGCATGGTGAAGACCGTCTTCAGGCAGGCCTCCTGCTGCCGCCAGGGCCTGGAAAGGGCTGCCTGGGGCATGCTATAAACCATGGAGACCCTGAAGACAGAGCCCCCCGGCCTGCCACTGCCCAGCTCAGTTACCAGCAATGTCTCGAAGTGGGAGCACTTTTATTGTTACATAAACAAAATTAGATGCAAACAAGGAAAGACCCTTAATCGATAACTTAAAGCTGCACCGTGCACTTCTTGCTCCAAATATCTCATCTATTTAAAGGCCAGGAGCAAAGTTACCGACTGCCATGCTGCAAATGAATGGAGTAGGGAAAGAGGGTTTAGTACAGTTGTCCTAATCCTAGAGCACCCATTTTTTTTTATTTTTAAAAAGATTTTATTTACATCAGAGAGAGGATAGAAGCAGAGGGAGGGGCAGAGGGAGAGAGACAAGCAGACTCCTCACTGAGCAGAGAGCCCAAAGCGGGGCTCGATCCCAGGACCCTGAGATCATGACCCCAGCTGAAGTCAGATGCCTAACTGACTGAGCCATCCAGGCGCCCCTGGGGCACCCATTTAAACATCACTGTGTGCCTGAGACATTCAGAACGGCCTGCTCATACTAACTCAGCCCCTGATACCAAACTCCTGTGGTTGTCAATGTCAAGTGATATTATCTGCATTTTTCAGGTGGAGAAACAAGGACATTCATAAGTGATTTTTCAAAACCCCAAAGGAAGACAATTTAGATGGAGACTGAAAATCCAAAGCTCCCCAGCAGTCAGTTCATCACTCTACCTGCAGATGTGTTTCAACCAAATCCGAGAAAGACTGAAATTCTAGTAAAAGGCTTTTTTTTATGAGGATTTAGGAAGAAGAATAAAGGCAGTGCTGGAGAAAGTTCCATTGAACCAATCATTCAGACCAACAACCTTGCCACATTTTCACGTTTCAACACACACACCGAAGTCAGAGTTCAATGGTCATTCATTTTTTCTTTTTTTAAACTCCGCAGTATTTATTTGTACCAGAGACATACTACAGTGGAGATGGGCCACATGCTAGATGAGTGCCATGGCCTTACGGGATGCCGAGGACCGAGGGGGCTCTGAAACCTGCCGAGGACAGTGGACTTTCTACGGCTCAAGGGATGGGTGGTGTTCGGATTGGTGCAGAGAGATAGGGATGGAGGGGCAGGCCCGGCCTGGGGACCAACGATCCTGAGATCCTTGTTTGTCGGTGATTCCATCAAAAGCCTAGAGAGGTTCGGTTGCAAAGCTCCATTCCAACAGGTGATACCGACTGACAATTCACACTCATTAGGCAAAGAAAAGACCAACAATGCCCTTTGCTTCAGTGAGGGAGTGGGGGTGGAGCTGGGCTCTGTGCTCCTACAGGTGTCCGTCTGAATGGAGACACTACCACTGCCTGGCTCTCTGACCTGAACCTGACCCCCTGGAACCTGAGATAGCTAGCAGAGGAAGGAACTTTCTAATCAGTGATGTTATAATAACTTCTGAGGGATAGCCTGCAAAATCAACACATAATGCAGAACACTAGTTAGCTTCAGAAGTCTCCTTGAAAGATTGGGTGTCTCTCAAATAAATAACTGTTAGAACATGGTTTTGGTTTGCTTTTTTTTTTTTTTAAGATTTTATTCATTCATTTGTCAGAGAGAGAGCACAAGCAGGGGGAGCAGCAGGCAGAGGGAGAAGCAGGCTCCCTGCTGAGCAGGAAGCCGGATATGGAGCTCTATCCCAGGACCCTGGGATCATGACCTGAGTTGAAGGCAGCCGCTGAACCGACTGAGCCACTCAGGCGTCCCTGTTGGAACATGGTTTATCTGACTGGGCTCCATTGGGGGAAAAAAAAAAGAGAGAAAGAAGAAAAACAATACTGGTCCAGAAATGGCCCCGGTAACACTCCCACCAATACACCAGCCCTCCCCCCCTGGCGCCCTGGCAGAGGCTGCTAATTTATCCCAAAGTCTTGCCCATCAGCCTAAAAGTGGCTTCAGAATCTTTCTGAACACAGCATTTCAGGCAGCTGCTTCCAATCAGATTGGCGTCGACACAGGCAACGAGCCTCGTTTTCTATTCCAATGTTGTTTAATCAGCAATTTATAACAAACGTGATGCTCTCGGCTGCGGGGCATGAATGGTTCATCAGGCCTTAGCGCAGTCTTGATGACATATTCTTCAAGATTACTTCCCCCCGCCCCCGTTTCTCTGATTGCATGCTCACCAGAACACGGTTATAACTGATTTGCCAGTTAGATTTTCTTAATGGGCTGGAATCCACTGATCAGGGAACACAAGTAAGGGCGCAAGAGCACCAGATGGCCAGAGAAGTCATACCTCTCGTAGCGAAGTTGGCAGGCTGGTGTTAACTCCGGACTCCTGTGAGTCGGACTGGCAGCAAGTCAGTTCCCAAGCCTGCTGCTCTGGCTGTGCCTCAAAACCAAGTTACCTGGCCTGCGAGCTGAGGACCAGCCCCCCCCGATCACGGGGCACCCCAAGAGCAGCTTGTCGACACCCCCAGACAGCAACCTAATTTCTTCACTTTCCCGGACTGCCACAAGACTCAGTTTCCTCATCTGTAACATGGGTGTCTGCTGGGAGCACCAAATGAGCAGAGGCGTGTAAATCACAGAGCGTGGTGATTGATACACAGCGGCTACTCAGTGTTGTTAATTGTCTGCCGCTCCCCTTCATTGGGATGTCATCAGTGCTCACCTGGAGATCGGCGGTATTTCCCTAACTGGTTTCCACTCGCTGCCACTCCAGTGACCCCTCTTCCTCAACCCTGCCACAGTGAGCATTCTGATCATGACACTTTCCTGCTCAAATGCCTTTGCTGGCTCCCCAGCATCGGCAGAATCAAGTCCACAGTCCTAGGCTGATGTTCAGAAACTTCACAGTCTCCGCACGCCACCCACCTGTCCCTCAACACCTGGACCACACACCTTTCCCAGACACACGAGGCATGTCTCCTCCTTCCATACTTTTGATCATGCTTTCTCTGCATCCGCCATCATCCCAATCCTTGCTTTGTGAAATTCTGCTGATTCTTCAAGGCCATTCAGAGTTCTCCTCCTCTACGAAGTTTCCCTGACAAACCCCCTTGTTCAACTGACAAGCAGAATTAATTCTTCCCCATTCCAGCCTCCCACTAATGAGCACTCACCCCTTCCTGAGAGTCATTTACCCTTGCTTCCTACTCAGTAAACTCTGTTGAACTGAACTGATGTTGAAGGTAGAAAGGTATTTTTTTCAATTCCCAAAGTTCTTAGTATATGGAGAGTTATTGATCCACAGAACTTTTGATTCCAAAAAATAAATAAATAGATAGTATTCCCTGGTATGCCAAGCTCTATCTCTTGTACTCCTCACTACAACCCTAGGACAACCGCTCTTGTCTCCAGTTTAGAGTTGAGTAACTGGAGGCAGGGGGAGGGTCTATAGCTGGCCCAAGGGCACCAACTAGAAAGGGGCAGAGCAGGGATTCAAACCCAGGTGGTCTGGCTGCAGAGCCCACAGGCCTTCAGTGTTGCTTGGGTGTGTTCACCCACACCCCGCAGTTCGGGCGCTGGGAAGGCAGACTAGTGGGGAGACAGGCACATAAAATAATCATTTCAATGTGACCTATCCTGGAGGTGTGGAGACACACACCTGCCAGCATCTGTCTATATAGAGAGTCGGGGACAGACAGAAGTCGGCAACCCAGCCATGGGACTTGGACCAGTTAATTTGCTGCTCAGCCTCTGTTTCCTCATCAGAAAAGAGACGGTAATAATGCCTACCTTGCAGGGTGGTTTCAATATCACATTAAGACAAAGTACGTAAAGAAAATGCCATACTTGGTATCCTGTAAAACTGTATTATTCTGAGACAGAATAGGGACAGGACTCGAGGCCCCTCCCAAAACCCTAATTCGATGCGATGTACCATAAAGGAAAAACTCCCTAAAAGAAAACTCATGAGTCTGTGTTTCTTGAGCAATATCTCTTACAGGAATGCAGAAAATAGGACATCGACTTAAAGGAGGGAGCCAGCCTCCCAAAATAACTAGTGAGATCCAGACCAAACCAGTCTGCAGCAGATGGACCCCCACGCTGGCCTTAGCAGGTGCACAGTGACCGCCAGGACTACTTTCAAGTTACCTTTCCCTCATTTAAATACTAAAAATCACGCGCAGGGGTGCAGATTTCACATGCTAATGAGACCTGCGATGTATGGAAAAGCATGATCTCTAAAGTAGGCAAGGAAAACCTCACCTCTACATGCTTAAACATCATCCTTTTTCCCACCTAAGTTTCTTAAAAAAACAAAAAAAAAGATTTATTTATCCATTTTAGAGAGAGCGAGAGACAAAATGTGAGCGGGGATGGGGGAAGGGGAGAGAATCCGCAAACAGACTCCCTGCTGAGCTTGGAGCCTAGTGTGGGGCTAGATCTCATGACCCATGAGATCATGACCTGAGCTGAAATCAAGAGTCGGATGCCCAATTGACTGAGCCACCCAGGCGCCCCTCCCACCTGCTTCTTTAAGAAACTCTTCCTGACCTTGCCTCAGGGAGTCAGCCTGGCGACACTGTGTTGCCTCCCTTCTGCCTGTGCACAGACTCCAATAAAGCCTTGCCTAGAGCTCCCCTTTGGCCTCTTGTCAATTTTATTGCAGGGAGAGCCCCAGCGCCTGGTCAATCAATTCCACACAGCGTTTGCAAAGGTCTAGTGGAAGAGCACTAGCGTTTGCAAAGGTCTAGTGGAAGAACACAGTTTTATCAACTGTGGCAGTGGAGCCACGAAGTCCCGCCAGCTCCAGGGCTGACCCCATGGCCTGGATGGCGTGTGCATGAGAAGGGTATTCAGTCTGGCAACTCCATCACCAGTCTCTATTGCCACTTAGGCCAGCATTGCTCATCGACTTGCACACTCCACATTGTGATGGGTAGATTGCCTGGGATCCAGATCTTGGGATAGACAAATTGCTGGGAAGGAATTTTGGGCCCAGCCATGTCCTAAGCAAGAGAGCGAGCTTTTTCTTCCTTCCTCCCCACTGTACCAGCACCTCACCCCTCTCCATGCCCCTATTCCAGGAACCTGCCCTAAATCCCACTCCTTGCTTTTGCCTAAATCCTCAACTAATCCCATGCAAATAAGAATTATTTCCTTGCATCTGTACAATTCAAGATCCTATTATAAAGGCTTAAGTGTATGCACTTAATAGAAGATGTTTAGAGATCAAAACCCCTTTAAGAACCTGAAGAATAATCTCTAATGGTGTAACTTCAGGCTTCACTGCAGACCCGGGGTGATGGTTTTGGAGAATGGGCATTCTACTTGTACCTTCGAATCATACCACTAGACAGAAACATTAGCCTGCCCCGAAGTGGGACTTGCAGGTGACACACCCCCTAGCCTTGGAAAAAAGGAAAGCCATAGGTATACACTATGACCCCACCCTACCCCACCCCACCCCAGTGGAAGGAGAGCTTGCCAGAGTGGGCAAGGGAGTGCGGCCCAGAAAGGCTTTTCCAAGCAGCTGGACAATTTCCATTGTCTGCAAATCATCATCACCCTTGATCAATGGCCGGGCCATCAGAGAACAGGACTGGACTAAAGCCAGCTTCTTTTCAGCTTTTCTAGGCACTAGCTTCCCAAAAGAAATTGAAACCAGGTGCTCTCTCTTACAAAATAAGGCTTCACAATCCACTCCTGGAAAGGGCAGGCAGTTTTCTGACCAATATCGTCTCAGGGAGGGCCAGCCAGGCCTCCCCCGCCTCCTCTGTCTCCTAGTGACAAGCAGTGCCTGCAGCTTTCTCAGGAGGGCGCTCAGGTGCCAGCCCCTGGGTAGGAGAGCAGGGCTTGTTTGCTGCTTTTGATGGTCTTAATCTGCCCTTCAGCAAGCTCTCCCTTCTGGCAATGCAGGCTGCCGCCAGCCCCGTCCCACCTTCCACTCCAAGCAGATTTCAGCAGCTGGTTGGCCAGGCGCAGGAGCTGTGGGACGGCTTCCGCCCTTAATACGCCTTCCTTCCTGTACTGTGACAGTAAATTCAGGAGATAAATCAGCCTCCACTCAGTGAGCCAGCCGCAGAGGGACGGTGTGGTCAAGGGTGAGCGGGAGGCAGGGAAGGAAACAATTCTGCTTCT
Source organism: Ailuropoda melanoleuca (assembly GCF_002007445.2). NCBI lineage: Eukaryota > Metazoa > Chordata > Mammalia > Carnivora > Ursidae > Ailuropoda > Ailuropoda melanoleuca. The sequence continues at coordinate 30,701,854 of NC_048235.1, read as the reverse complement.
CACCGGATCTCTAATTGGTTGTCACTGCCTGTCAGACAATGATGACAAACTTCGAATGTGGCCTGAGCAGAGTCACATGGGCCTCAGTCCATGTCAGAGAAAGCGGGTCGCTCGGCCAGCTGGGGCATTAGGCTGTGACAGCCGACTCCTCGCAGGCCCTGTTGATTTATTTTCCAAATAAACGACCCAACATATTCCTAACACTCAGTCAATGTTCATGGTTCGGACAAGTTCAGCCTCACGTTCAAGACCGTGGTTGATGCCAGGGAAAATAGGAGAAGTGACTCAAACGTGAGTCAGCTGGAGCTGCTGCTCTCCTCCTGCCACCCCCGGCTTGGGTGTGTAAATAGTGTAAAGAGAGAGACAATGAGAAGGATCTTAGGGGAGGTTCCAAGAAAGTGCAAGGAAAGCTCTGAGGAAGGAGAAACTATCTTGTGAATTTTTAAAAAATCCCAACAGCAGAGTATCCTAAAGGTCAACATAGAAACTGCTAGCGCAGTGATTTTTGATTGCAGGTTTGTGACCAAACTAGCGAGCAGGAATCAGCCGGGAGGTGTTCTGGCGAGTAGTCTGTTGCTCATTCATGAAGGCAACCGTTTCATGAGCACCTGCTACTTGCCAGGCTCTGCGTGACGTGCCTAGGATACAACAGCGAACGAGACAAGCACACGGCCCCCCAGGTGCAGCTTACAAACATCATATAAAAATGGACAAGTGCGGCCTGTTTGGTGTGCCCGAAGCAATTCTCATGGAGCCAGGGGTAGGAAGCAGTGTGGGAAAGATGGGCAGGCCAGGGCAGGAGGGGTCTTGGTAAGGAGTCTGGATTCTAACCTGAAGAATGTGAAGCCACTGAAGACTCGATTTATGCATTTATGAGAGAGAGAGAGAGAGAGCGTGCGCAAGTGGGGGCTGGGGCAGAGAGAGGGGGAGAATCTCCAGCAGACCCCCCACTGAGCACGGAGCCCAAATACAAGGCAGGGCTGGATCTCACAACCCTGAGATCATGACCTGAGCTGAAATCTATAGTCAGCCGCTGAACCCACTGAGCCACCCAGGCGCCACTGAAGTTTCAAAGCAAGGGAGTGACATGGTGAGACTTGCCTTTCTACAAAATCACCGTGGTTGTGTGTAAAGGAGGGGTCCTGGAAGGCAAGATGCCCTGTAGGAAGACCATTCGTACTTTTTAAAACCTAGAGCAAATGCAAGGCTCCCCCTCTATGGCAACTCTGCTGTCACACGCTTACACCCCATAAGCTTTCCTGACAGCTTATGTTCCAGAACCATAGTCTGCTTTATCCATGTGGAGGTCCAAAGGAAGCAGCGAAGGGTCAGTAGCTGTGATTACACATTACTGTACTGCATATGAATTGTGATTTTATAGTGGCTTCTGCTCCCTATTTAATTTTACCCATGACAATTTTTTAAGTAAAGAGCATCTGTGGCATTATTTATTTTCTCATTAAATTGGAGAGCGCAAGGGAGAAGGGGATTATCAATACCGGGGTATGGCCATGAAATCTATCAAGCAGAACTATGTCAACAACCAGCCCTATGTATCCCAGAGAAAAAAAAGGCTGAGAACAAATGCACCAGAGGTCAGTGATAACTGTGTGGCCTAGGTGGTTCTATTTGGTAGCTCATTCCTGGGAGCTTGGTTTCAGAGGCATTAGGAACTCAGAGGCAGAGGAAGAAGGCAAATCGTATCACGTGTCTAATCCCAAGATCGTGTAATGCTTCTTGTCTCTCTCAGGGTAAAAATAACGTTCTTACAATGGTATACAAGACCCTAGATATTCTGTACCCCTGCCCCCTCCCCAGTCTCCCTCCTACCACCTCTCTGACCTTACCCCTTCGGACTCTGCTCTCTTCCCTCTGCCCCACGCACACTGGTCTTCTGGTTCTTCCCCCAGCTCACACCTGCCTCAGGACCTTTCATGTGCTGTTTCCTCCAATGTTGCTCATGGCCCTCTCTCAGGCCTCCTTCAAGTCTTTGCTCAATTGCTTTATTTTTTTTTTAAAGCGAGGTACAAAAAACAATATTCTTTATTTTTAAGAATCCTGCTAACCAAGATCATCATGTTTGTCAGCGCCCATTTAACTGGCCATCTTACAAAAGTTTCCCCCCCAAATCATAATGGATAAATACCATCGTCAGCAGTTTGGCATTAGAAATGCTAGCCACACAAACAGTGGAGGACTGATTAAAATGTCATTCAACCAAGTGGGCCAGCCAGAAAGAAAAGCCTCCCACCCAATACCGGAAGAACCTGACACAGATAATTGCATCCCCAAGTATCACGAATTCTCTTCGATTCTCCAGGTAATCCATCTCAACAGTGAGAATGTAACTGAAAAATCTGCTTCTCGTAATCAACAAAGTCTAACGTTTAAGATTCTTAACATTAAATTGGAATCCTTACTATCAGTCATGTGGAATCTAAGTCTGAGACACAGCAGCCAAAGTGAACTTCACGGAGGCTCTCTCTGCTTGCCTTATGGATGCGCGAATTCCCCAGGCTCTCTATCCCCTTTGCATGTTCCCTGCTCCCTGCACGTCTCACCTTTCAGTAAATAAGAACTCATTTATTTTGTTTCCTGTCGCTCTCCTTGCCCTGCTGGAGTGTAAGCTCCACAGGGCAGGGACCTGTGCCTGCTCTGTCCCCTGCCTATATTCCCAGTGCCTACAACAGGGCCTGACAGATGCAGGTACTTGATGAATGTCTAGTAAACGCTGAACAGACCTTGAGGACAAAGATATTCAGTGCCTTTACCTTTAGAAGGCACCCTGTTGTCTTTCTTACTTTCTCTCTTATTTTTTTTGGCAACAGCAACAACAACAACAAACAGCCTTTCTCAATATGCTTCCCTTCAATTACATTCAAAATAGGTCAGCTGATTTTTCAAAGACACTGGCCAAAACATTTTGGGGGAAGGGGTGACAACCTGGGTTTAAAAACTGATTGTAACTGGCCCCTGAAGTCCCGGATCAGCTGAGTTTCTACGACCCTGCTTATGAAAACAACCCTGGATGCCTGTGCTTCATTTTCTACTGTTTTCATGTTCAGCTGCACAGCGGACCCAGTAGCCAGAAAGAAACTGACACACATACCAAATGTGTCTCTCCCAAGGCTATTTGGTGAAAGTCATCATGCTCGTTTTCAACATTTGTTCAGGAGCCATTCACTATTCCTGCAAGATGCTGGGCTTGTCATTGTTTGGGTCTAGAGATAGTTCTAACGCCTCCTGTGTCACTCACAGTCACCTCCCCGAGCTCTGAGGTCTCTTATGAACAGCCTCCTAGACTCAGTTTGAAACTCTGGCCTAGGGTTGCCCAGTGGAAGGAAAAGCCTCAGGTGCACATAACCTGGCTGCTGTTTGCTGCTGGTGAGGCTCAAAGCCGGAGTCCCCAGGCTCCCCCACAAACACTCCTCCTCCCGGGGAAGAAAATCAATCATCAGGAAGGCAAATTGTGAAGATGTGAAACCACTAAAAAGGAATTCCCACTTCCTATGGTTTCCCTCGTACCCATACACTTTTACACAGCTTAGAAGGGTAGACGCTCTCCCAAGTGACAACACTAGGGTCCCTCTAAGCATGTGGCCTGGGGTCCACCTCTGGCCTCTGAATCCCCCACCAAAACCAACAACCACAACTTGACACAGGACACATTAAAAACAGCCAAGAGGCGGTGCTGGTAGATGGTGATATGTCCTATCATGACAGGAGAATTGGGGGTGGGATGGGGTAACCCCCTGTAATGCTCCATTGCCACTTAAAGAATATCTGTCAGATCCTAGCTCCCAGAGCCACTCTGGGGCTTTTTGCCCTTGTTTCTAAGACTTTTCCCCCCTCTAGTAAGTTAGCAACATAAATCCCAAGTTGAGTTTTCAAGAGCAGGGAAGGTGTGACAATGAGGTAACTGACTTTTGTGGGTCATTGAGTAAACAAGCAAGCCCCCTTCCAGACGAGGCTGACCCAGGCGACTTGTCAGACCAGCCCAAATTCTCACAGGTCCTTATTTTTCAGGGCCGCTGGCCTGTGAAAACACACCTGAAATACACACTTAAAGGAAAGCTTCTAGAATCTCAATAGACCAGAGAAGGAATATAATCCAAAGATTATTCTTCCCAACCCCTAATGCAGACAGAACATAATTCAGAGAACCAGGTAGGTGGAACTCAATTTGACAGGAAATCTCGGGCTGTAAACCCTATGAACTGGACTGAGTCAAGCAGAGGCCGCCTGCCACCTTCAGCGACCGAGCGAACGAGTGCTGACGCTACTGTAAAGCCAGGAGCCCAGGGGGTGCGCGCAGGTGTGCGCACAGGCAGCTCGGCTCCTCGCCGCCCCTCGCCAACTCCTCGCCCTTCCCGAGCACCCCCCTCCCTTTCGAGCAGCTGCTCGAGCACTCACTTTGAGGAAGCCCCTCGGGAAGGGCATGCCGGTCCCTAACCAGGATCCCGCCGGGGGTCCGCCGCGGTCCGCTGTGGGAGCAGCTGGGGCTGCGGGACGCGCCGCGCCTGTGCCGGGCCGGGGCCGTCTGGAGGCAGGCGGCCGCAGCGCGCGGCCCTCCGACGGCCTTATCGGCAGCAGAGGCGCGCTATCGGGCGGCCCCGGAGCTCAGCGCGCGGGCGGAGGGGAGGCGCCCGCCTGGGGCTCGCAGATTACAGCAGCGCCCTCGCCGGCTCCCGCTCCCCCGCGAGCGCCCGGTCCCGCTCCCCGGGCCGCGGCCGACGCAGTCCCTTCCGAGAGCCCCCGGGGGCCCTGAGCCAGGTCGGCCAGTCCCTTACAGAGCTGCGGCGCAGGGGGGCGAGGGGAGTGCCCGCCCGCCTCCGGGTTTGGGGTGCCGGGGTCTTCCGGAGGCGGGGCTGCCCAGAGGGGGCGCCAGGAGGAGAGGAAGGCCCCAGGTGGGGGCAGCATGCCTTGCATGGGCAGAGGACTGTGGGGGAGCCTCTGGCCTTCGGTGCTAACCAGCCCTGGGTCTGCAGGGACCCGTGGCTCTGGCCCTGGTTTTCACACGCTTTCACGGGGGGTGGGAGGTGTTCCTTAATTGCTGATTTGCAGGGAATGTGGGCACGACCTTAATAACATCGGGGCCAAAAATAACAGCGTTCCTGGGAACCAGAGGTGAGTCACCACAAACAGCGACAGGAAGGAAAGGGGGCCGAGGCAGCGCCCCACACCCCAGCTGCCAGGAGGTGGGGGCTGCCCACAGAGCCCAGGCTGGGCCCATCCCAGGCCAAGCTGTTGCAGGCCTGCCTTGGGAAGGCTCCTTTCACCTTCCACGGCATCTGTCCCTCACACAGTGGGATGAGGTGGCGTCTGCCGGGAGTGGCTTTTTTATCCAGTGAGAACACTGTGCCCTAGAGTAGCAGTTGGTGGCTGGCAGAGGGGACAGATGACCCGAAGGAGCTGAACTGTAAGGCAGGCTCCCTGGGGCCTGGATGGGGCTGCTGCTTCTGTGCCATGTATCCTCGTTTTCCTTTCTAGAGGCGTATGGACACCACTGCGGTAGTCCTGCCTGGGAAGGGTCCCTCCGGCCTTGCTCACATGCCTCTCAGCCTGCCGCCAGACTGCGACTGGTCCAGGTCCCCTGACAGGCAGCCATCTGGCTTCAAAGCTTTTCGGCAGATCCAAAGGGGGCTTGCTGTGAGGGCACAGCTGCTGTGGAAAACGCCACCGAGGGCTGCTCTGTTTTTCACAGCAGCTGGAAAGCCCTCCAGTGGAGGCCAAGGCCATCTCCAAGCAGACCAGCCCCTGATGTGGTGTGGGGAGGGCAAAGCAGATTTGAGGCCTCATCAAGACTAAAAATAACCACCACAGTCATTACAGCACAAGTCCTTACAGATGTCTGTTGAAGCATACAATTCCAAACTATGGCTTTTCTTTTTAAGGGGCCCAGAAGGCCAAAAGATGTAAAAGCAGGTCCTATTAGACATGACTTCAAACAGCTCTACCATGGGGCAAATGGCCTCCCTTGGCAACAGCCATTGGGCTAGGCTAGTCAGTGATGCAGACTGCTGGCCTGCACCCCAGTCAGGTGCAGCAATGGGTTAGGAATCAATCGTAGGGGAGTTGGTACATAGCAAGCGCTCAGTAAATGTTTCTGGAATGGATCCGTGGTTGTCACCAGCAGCATGATAAGAGCAAGGAGCCATTTCACCATCCAGGGAAGAGGAGAGACTAGTTTCCAGTCTCTGAGGAGAAAATGTTAGCAAGTAAACATGGCGTGTAACACGATTTAGAAAATGCCCTGTAAGTAGAAACTCATTTCAAATCTTCGGCAAGGGTAGACGTCAGGCAGGCTTGATTCTTTCTGTGAGGTCCTTGTGCAGTGCTTCCGGAGGCAAGACAGTGCCTCACAGGTACCTGAGCCCTAGGCTCCAGCAGCTGAGCCGCTCTGGGAACTAGGGCGTCTCAGAACTTAACCCCAGAACTCCACCTGCCCCCTTGGCAACGCAAGGTTCCTCTCCCGTGGATACATAGAGGAGGGAAATGGCCAGGCCCATGTGGGGCCAACCAAACAACCAGGCTAAAGGGAATGGGACCCGCACGCAAGCACCTGGGTCTCAAATAACTGGACCCACGATGTGCTTGAGATCCCAGAATTCCTCCCTGGAGCAGGGTTCCCGGGACCGTCAGGCTAGGGATGGGTGCATTCTGTGATGTGAGTTGAAGTGATATTTGTCACAGCTCTCCAGAGCTTTCACAAGCTCTCTGCCACAAAATACCTTTCTCTTTTCTTAATCTCTAAAAGGGAACCACAAGTCCGTCCTGGTGCGCAAAGTGCAGGCCCAGGCTATTTCGGGATTGTGCGGATGCCTTGAAAATTCAACCCCCTCCACCCCAGTCCTTCACAAGCCCCTCTGCTCTTTGTCTGGTTTGTTTATTTATATACAAGCTTATACCCAGCGCTCACTGTGTGGCAGGAGCTGTTCTAAGCACTTGACGGCCACTCATATAATCCTTATAATTCCCCTGTGAGGGATTCACTATCATTAGGCCTGATTTACAGATGAAGAAACTGAGGAATGAAGTGATCAAAAAACTACTTAAGAATAGGCAGAGAGCCAGTTTCCAGGCCAGGCAGTCTGCATCTAGGGTCTGGAGGCCAACTCGGTCATTTTGCTTTGGGATCAACACTTTAATTTTGTCCACAGTTAACCAATCCATTTTCCTTCCTATTAATTAATATTACTATGTTAGCATTAATTAATTATCAGTTAATTGATTTTCCTTAATAGGAACTTATTCATTCCATGACTGATAAGCATGGCATTCAACAACTGTTGAATGTTTCAAAGTACTCTTGTTTCAGGTTCTGTAGTTCAAAGATGATAAATAAGTCAATAGAAGAAGTTTTCAATAAGTTTTTATTATAAAACGAATAAGACATCCTCATTGAAACACATTTGAAAAATGGAAGGTGGTGCATATAGTCTTTCGTCTCATTCCTTCTACCTCGTGTCCCCACCCTCCCCAGACAGATGTAAACACCGTCCTGCACTTTGTGTGGTCCGTCTGTCATTCCCTTGCTTCTCTTTACAGTTTTACCACTTCTGTAGGTATCGTGTAGTGTTGCATGTTTTTCTGACTTTGAGTAGGTGGAGCTATGCTGTATAGATTCTTCAGCTTATTTGCATGTTTACGTAACATGATGTTTCTGAGATTGGTCCAGGAGTTGTTTATTAATTTTCACTGCTGTACGGTATTCCATAGTAAGCAAACACCACAAATTATTTATCCATTTGACCGCTAATGGAATCTGAGCTGTCTTCGGCTTTTTGCTATTAAAACGTTACTGCTATGAGCATTCTTATAAGAGCTTCGCGCTGCACATTCAAGATTTGTCTAGTGTGAATGCCAGCGGGAGCAGCGTTCCTTAACGGGACTGTACATATGTCTTCAGCTTTCCTGGATAAGGCCGAGTTGTTTTTGAACCTGGCTGTTCAATCCGTACTCCCGATAGCAGGGTATGCAGGTGCTCCTCCAGCTTGTCACACTTTCAAACTTTTGTCAAACTGGCAGGTGTAAAATGGTGCGGCATTACGTTTTTAATTTGCATTTCCCTAATTACTAATGTGGTTGGGCATCTTTTCTCATGTTTACAGACCACTTATTTTTCATCTTCTGCGAAATTACTGTTAAGCCCTTTGCCCATTTTTCTGTTCTGTTGTTTGTCTTTCTCTTATTGAACTGTAAGAGTGCTTTATATAGTCTGGATAGGAATCATTTATCAATTACGCACATCGCAAATATCTTCTCCCAGCGTGTGGCGCATCTCTTTCCTTTTTAAAATAGTATCTTTCGGGGCACCTGGGTGCTTCAATTGGTTAGGCGTCTGACTCTTGGTTTCAGCTCCTGCATTGGGCTCAGCTCAGCCCAGAGTTGGCTTGTCCCCTTCCCTTCCCCCACATGCTCTCTCTCTCAAATAAATAAATAGACTCTTTTGAAAAATAAATAAAATAGTATCTTTTGATTAATAGATGTCTATTTTAATGTAGTTAAATATATCAATCATTTTCTTTGCAATTGGTGCTTTTTCTGTCATGTTTAAGAACTCCTTCCCTAACCTGAGCTCATAAGTACATTTTCCTGTATTATAAATATTTCATAGTTTTGAGCGTTATATTTAGATCCTTAAATCCACGGGGCTTATTTATATGCAGAGTGTGAATTAAGAGTTCTGGTTTTTTCCCATATAGATCCTTGATTATCCTAGCACCATTTACCGAATAGCTTGTCCTTTCTCCATTGAAGTGCGGTGCCATCCCCATCCTACGCGCAGGCTCCATGTACAGGGGTCCATTGGGGGCTCTCTCCTGTTACCCCTTGGCCTGTGCATCTGTCTTGCTGCCAATATCACACTGTCTTTATTGCTATTGCTTTATCATAAGCTTAATATCGTTTGTAATAAGTCTTAATACCTCCTTGCTTTAGTCCTCTTTGAAAGTATCAAAGCTTTTCACTTTAAACAACTAGAAAAAGAAGAGTATAATAAACTCAAGAAGAAGAAAATAATTAAAAGATCAGAAACCAATGAAACTGGAAACAGAAAACAATAAAGAAAATCAGTAGACTGGCTTAGATACAAATCTAGACAAAAGAGAGTTGGGGTCTATTTATGCCTTGCATTGAAATAATTGATTTTAGTTTTTGATTCATAAGTTAGAAAATTCATTTTTAGGATCTTAATATAATATTAGCCCTTGTACTGAATCATCATATCTAGTTACTGTATTTATAAACTACCTCATAGTTTATATTATAAGCTTGGGAGTGTTTCTTTTGTAGCCCATCAATTTCAAACTTAAATAAAAAGCATGTATTTTGAATATGTTAAAAAAAAAGTATCAAAACTTCTCTTGGCCGTTTGCTCTTCCATGTGTATTTGGGAAAATGCCACACACACAAAAACACCTAGGGATTTTGATTGCAATTACATAGAATTCATTTATCAATGTCAAGAGAATTGACTTTATGATATCAAATCTTTCAATTGTATATACATGGTAGGTGTATCTGTATACACATTCAGATCTTTAATGTTTTATAATTTTATAATTTCCCCCATAAAAGATCTTTCCCATTTTTTTTAAGTTTATTCCTTGGGATCTGGTTATTTTAATGCTGTTAAAAGTGAGAACTTTTATTGAATTTTATTTTTGTTTGGTTATTGCAGTATATAGGGATCTTATTAATTTTTGTATCTTGAACTTGTAGCCAGCAGCTGCGTTCAGCTCTTTTATTAGTCCTAATAGTTTGTGGCCATAACTCTTTTAATTTTTCTCTACAGACAACTATTACTCACAATTGAGGACATTTTGATTTCTTTGGCAGTTTTTGTACCCCTTATTTTCTTTTCTTGTCCTATTACATTGGGTAAGACATCCAGTACACTGTTGAATGGAGGCATTGATATCAGCATATTTATCCAGTCACTGACTTAAATGGGGCTGCTTTTAGAGCTCCAACAGTAAGTACGTCACTGTGTAGGTTTTTGTGGGTACCATTTATTAGTTAAGGAGGGTACCTTTCAGTCTCAGTTTATTAGAAGTTTTTAATCAGGAACGGATGTTGAAATTAAAGTCTTTGTTTGCCTTTTCTGTGAAGGTGTTGCGTTGCATTAACAGATTTTTCCAATGCTAAACTATCCTTGCATTCCTGAATTAGACTGTTCTTGGCCATCCTGTAGTACTTTCAATATAGCACCACTGAATAAGAGTTGCAAGGTTTTATGTAGGATTTTTGCATTCATAAATCATATTGGTTGTATTAATTTGGTACTGCTGCATGACACATTACTCCAAACTTTTAGGAATTTAAAATACACACAGATTCTTACTTCACTGCTTCTGAGCATCAGCAACTCAGGACTAGCTTGTCTGAGGGCTCTGGCTCAGAGGCTTTCATGAAGTTGCAGTCAAGATGTCAGCTAGGGTTGCGGTCATCTTCCGCAGTCCTCATAAGCCTCTTGGCAAAAAGCCTCAATTTCTCATCTCATGGACCCATCCTCACATGTCCTCATGATGTGGCAGCTGGCTTCCCCCAGAGTGATCCAAGAGAACACAACAGAAGCCACAAGCCTTCTAATGACCTTCTGGACACCACACATCGTCATTTCTACCATATTCTATGTGCTAGAAGCAAACCACTAAAATCCAACCGACACTTGAGGGCGAAGACATTGTCAAAGGAAGTGTGTCAAAGAATCTAGGGGCGCCTGGGTGGCACAGTGGTTAAGCGTCTGCCTTCGGCTCAGGGCGTGACCCTGGCGTTATGGGATCGAGCCCCACATCAGGCTCCTCCGCTATGAGCCTGCTTCTTCCTCTCCCACTCCCCCTGCTTGTGTTCCCTCTCTCGCTGGCTGTCTCTATCTCTGTTGAATAAATAAATAAAAATCTTTAAAAAAAAATCTGTAGACCTACTTTATAGGCCAATTATTTTATTTTCTTATCTTTTGGTTGTCTTATCATGCTATACTAAACTCATAAATGGGCTGGGGGTTAGCTTTCCTTCCTTTTCTCGTGTCTGCAATGGTTTGTCTATGAGGGGCGTTCATTGTTGCCCACAAAATCACCTACTTCTCATGTCTTATTCAAAGAGACCGTGACTATAGGGGAGGGAGGCTATTGATTTGCTTTATTTCATGCTGTACATGTATTCAGGCTACAAATTTGTTAAGAGATCGATATTTGGGGAACATAGTCCTGATTCGGAAAACTTTGCTCTCATTCTCTTAAAACTTATACATCTTTATCCACTCAGCACTGGCCTAAAGTGCGGCAAAATTCTTACATTCAGGCAAAACATAAAATAGAGAAGTGATCTCATTCCTTTAAAAAAAATTTCACCATGAAAAGTTGGAGAAATTAAAAGCTTGAAGAAGTTAAATCATAGGTACTTAGTAAATAAATAATCCAGTGGTAGACTCCCACTTATTCTGGTAAATTTAAGACAGTGGCTCGCAAACTTTTTGGCCTTAGGACCCCTTTACAGACTAAACATAATTGAGGACCCCATAGAGCATTTTTGAAAAAATGAAATTTATCAATATTTACTGTGTTAGAACTTAAAACCGAGAGTTTTAAAAACTAGTATGTACTATTTCATTTGGACATAGCCTAATAAGCCCATTTTACATTAACACAGATAAATTTTTCATGAAAAATAATTATACTTTGCAAAATAAATAAAAATTCACCAAGCAGGGGATTGTTGCTTTACACTTGGCAAATCTGTTTATAATGTCTGGTTTAAGAAAAGACAGCTGAGGGGCGCCTGGGTGGCACAGCGGTTAAGCGTCTGCCTTCGGCTCAGGGCGTGATCCCGGCGTTATGGGATCGAGCCCCACATCAGGCTCTTCTGCTATGAGCCTGCTTCTTCCTCTCCCACCCTCCCTGCTTGTGTTCCCTGTCTCGCTGGCTGTCTCTATCTCTGTCGAATAAATAAATAAAATCTTTAAAAAANAAAAAAAAAAAAAAAAAAAAAAAAAAAAGAAAAGACAGCTGAATTGTCATAGCTTCTTCTGCATTCAAGGGTTTGCAATCTGTTGTTTTGGTCGAGGTACGAAAGACCTGGCCTCAGTCCGGGAAGGCGGAGCATTTTCACGTGTTTTCCATTAATGGAGTACATTCTGGTTAGACAGCACACCAGAACTCCGCAAGTGGTCGTCTCTTAAAGGTTAGTTGCAACGTCAATCTCGTCAAATATCAGTGAAGTTTTCCTGTTCTTTACACTGTGAGAGAATGAGAGGCCAAATGACATTTAGTGTGGTGTGAACAGTCTTGGCCTCGGGAGCTCCAGAGAGGGCTGGGGGGGGGCGGGTCCCTGAGTCCTTTGAAACTGCAGCTTGAAGTACTCAGACTCTGATGCTGAGACTCCCAGCACCAGCGGGTGAGAGACTGGACAAGGACCCCTGGGTCCTCAGTGTGAAAAGGAACTTGCGGCCTGGGGCAGAATGTGATTGGCCAGGGCTTTTGAAGTGCAGAGGCCCCCGAGTCCCCTGCTCTTTCCACTACTGGGTGAAAAAAAGGAGGATCAAGAAAAGAAAGTGGAAGAGCAGCAAAGCAACGTTCTAGGGTGGCCGACCACGACCAACTCCACTTTCGATGGTTGTATGTGCTAATGAATCAATTGATGGATCTTTCAGGCCTTTCTCTGCCTCAGAAGCCCCACGTTTATGCCCACGTTTGGCCATTCTCTTAGCTGGACAGTCCCGTCATCAAGAGACATGAGAAAAATTTGGTCAATCATATTCAAATCAACAAAACTACTTCTTATTTTTTCCTTTTTTTAAAGATTTATTTATTTATTTGAGAGAGAGAGAGAGCATGAGCAGGAGGAGACAAGAGGGAGAGGGAGAGACCTCCTGCTGAGCAAGGAGCCCGACACGGGGCTTGATCTCACGACCCTGAGATCATGACCTGAGCTGAAATCAAGAGTTGGACACTTAACTGACTGAGTCACCCACGTGCCCCTGTACTTCTTATCCTTTTTAAGAGGAGGGATGGAAGAATTCAATACATGACAATAATAATAATAGCATTTATTAAGCACTTACCATGTGCTCATTCATTCGTTCATTCACCTATTATTTCTTTCCTTCCCCCTTCTTTCCTACCTCCCTCCTCAGTCTCTCTCCTCTTCTCTCTCTCTCACCCTTGCTCTCTTTCTTTCTTTCAATACTCACCAAGCACCTGTTACGTGCCAGGCACGTTACCATGTTCACAACAGTAAAGAAAATAGACATGGTCTAAACACTTCGCATCCGTTATTCACTTACTAATCCAGCAATAGCTGGAGCAGGCCCTGTCATAACCCCCATTTTAGTGAGGATGTCACCGAGGTGGGAGAGGTCCTTACCAAGATCCCAGAGCTAGAGAAGGAACCCAGGTCTTACTCTGGAGCTGTTCCCCCGTAGCCACAATCGCGTATTGCCTCCAGAACGGCCGTAGTTTCTCTGAATTTAGGCTGGAGTCCAGTGTGGAAAATCCAGTCATCATTGCCCCACCCCTTTTGACTCTCTCACCTCCTTTCACTGAACACCTAAGCCAGCATTGGAGCCTTGTATCCCACAGCAGGCACATGGCTTCATGAACTTGATAGGAATGGCGGTTAGGAGCTGGCTGTGTACCAAGATGGGTCACACTCGAGGGCTGGGGCGGTCATGAGGACAATGACAGCCATGGGGTGGGGAAGTGCGAATAACATCTCTGACCATCTCTAAGAGATTCCGAGGTAAGAGGTGGAAATCTAAGGACATTAACTTCCTCTTATTTTTAAATTTGAGGGTAAAATACTGGTCTTCCAGGGGCCCTCGCTGAAGAAACTCAGATTTATGTCATTGAAGTCCCTTCCCTACATGTGTCTACAAGGGGAAGGAGAAGAAAGGGGAGCACCGGAGAAAATGGGATGGGGGGAGAAGGAGGAGAAGGGAAGGGAGAAGAAGAAGGGAGGGGGAAAGGACTACTTTTCTGGAGGAAGAGCCTGTTGGGCCTGTCCCCAGGTCAGCAGCTATCTGCTCGGTAGCCAGACCCACCCACCAAGGGGCTTCGGCTGGCGAGGATCAGTGAACACAGCGTTTTGTGGCTCTCTGCTGCGCCAACTCAGACATCACTGCTACCCGCCCACCCTGCGACTTCCAGTCCCACCCAAACTCCCATGGGGTCATTTCAACTCCAGAACAACTCTTCCTGACAGCCCCTTGTCCTGAAAAAAGCCCTAGACTAGGAGTCAGAGGGTCTCAGTTTGAACTGTGCCTTTGTTACTTCAGGCTGTAGAACCTGGGACCTGCTACTTAATCTTTCTGGACCTCAGTTCTCCTCATCCGTAAAATGGGTACAAAGATACCTTCTCTGCTTGCCTCACAGGATATTTATAAGGATGTCAATAAGTGCTCCATCTAAAAGCAGGTTATTATTATCAACTGAAATAATAATCATGTTTCTAGATAATATAGGCCAAGAATGATAAATGACCTAATTTATGCATTCCCCTATGCCTGACAATTCGACAAGCCGGGGGCTTTTTCAGCAGTATCCAAAATGCCCACTCACCTCCTTGGGCATCCGTAGATTTCTCCAAGTTGACTTCCCTATCCTATCCAATTGGGAGGAACACGCTTATTTCTTTAAATACATAGGCAATGTGAATTTATCATAAGATAAAAGGGTTTTTTTTTAATAATCAGGTAATTTGGAAAAACGATAAAATAGCTCATCATCTCACTGTCTGAATATAACCACTATTGTGACTGGAAGATTATATCAAAACAGGGTCGTGAACCCGGGCTTTGGAGTCGGACAGACCTGGGTTCTGCCACTTAGCGGCTGCAAGACCTTCGGGCACCTTACTAACAGCTCTCATTTCCGGAATTACCTCGGCCCTGAGATGAAAATAAGGATACTTCTTCCGGTGGGGGAGACGGGCTGCTGAGAGGAGTAAGTGGGGGTAACATGTGTGTAGAGCCCCACCCCACAGCCAGTGCTTAGGAAATGCTAGCTGCTGGTATTATTCCAGTGACTATCCCTGAAGACTTTTAAAAGTGCACACATAATACACGTAAACATATGTATGGTTTCAAAAATAGGAGTCATGGTGTTTTGAAACCTGCTTTTGTTAAAAACATATCAAAAATGTTTTTTCACATGAGAAAAAAAGACATTTTTTTAAAAAATTATATTTATTTATTTGAGAGAGAGAGAGAGAAAGAGTGCATGAGCAGTGGGAGAGAGGCAGAGGGAGAGGGAGAAGCAGGCTCCCCGCTGAGCAGGGAACCCGATATGGGACAGGATCCCAGGACCCTGGGATCATGACGTGAGCCGAAGGCACAGGCAAAACGGACTGAGCCACCTACGTGCCCATCTGTGTCATCTTTTAATGCCTGCAGGGTGAGGTGTCCTCAGGATGTTTGCGAGCTCATTTAACCCACTCCCTATTGCTAAGCACTTAGATTCTTCCCCCATTTCTTTTTTCCTTTTTTTTTTTTTTTGCCTATTTAAACAATGTTACAATTAATATCTTTGTGCTCTTGCATGTGATGATTTCCTTAGTATCTTCCCCAGTTATTTTTCTAGACTGGCTAGAGTCAAAAGTCATGAACATTTTTGAGGCTTTGATGGGCTATGTCAATTTTCCTCCAGAAAAATGTCACTTTTCTGCACTCAGCTAGACATGCACATTTATTTGTTTGCTTGTTGGTTTGAACTCCTTGAAAAATGGACTTCTTCCTGCAGGATTATTGACCACACCACTGACCCAGCTGCACGCCTGTCGTGGTCTTGCCTGGCTCTGGACAGCCAGACCTACGCAACCATACCAATGTGGCTCCATCCAGGGCCTGCACTTGTCTGGTGACACGCTTTCAAGAACTGTCCTTAGCTGGGGAGTCATCTTAATCCCCACTGTGATCTCATTCCTTACAGTTTATACTGTATCTTGTCTGTGCATATTGCCAGTTAAAGACCACCTGGTTCGGCCGTTACACACGCTGCCTTAGCAGAGAGATTTATTTACCTAATTATCCCAACCCTTCGAGGATCTATAAAACAAACATTGCATTTACACCAAATACGCACCTCTGTAAAAAACCTCCAAACCAGCGGGAGGTCTCCGTCTTATAATAATCATGGTGATAATGTACATTTGTAGAGCAATTTGCAGTTTGCGAGCATAATGACATACACTATGATGCGTAATACTCAAAACAATCCCGGGATTTTTATTCTCATTAGAAGTTATTATTATTTCTGTTTCACAAAGGGAGACACTGCAACTCAGAACAGCATACTGAGTTGCCCATGGTCCTACAGCTAATTAGTGACTGAGGCTGGAGTCCGGTCTTCCGACTAAATCCTAGACTCCCCCACCGCAAGGCTTCTTCAACTTTGTGAGCATAGACTAGTCATGCTGTTGAGGGTTAATTGATCACTGGTATTCTCCTACAGGGTATCCGATGAACGGGGAGGTTGGTGGGGTGGGTAGAGATGAGGAGGAAGGAAAAGAGAGAGACAGAGAGGGAGAGGGAGAAAGAGAATTTCACTTTGGGTTTCCTAAAATTCTAGCATCACCTCTGATCGAATGATAATGATGTTTAAAGCTGAATGTTCTGGGGGGCACCTGGGCGGCTCAGTAGGTTAGGCGTCCAGACTCTTGATATCCGCTCAGGTCATGATCTCAGGGTCCTGCAGTCCGGCCCCAACCAGCACCGAGTCCCCAGTGACACTCTGCGCTGGGCGGTTCTGCCGGAGGCTCTCCTCTCCCTCTACGCCTCCCCACCCCATGCTCCCGTGCGCGCTCTCTCTCAAATAAATAAATAAATCTTTAAAAAAAAAAAAAGCCGAATATTCTGCAACCCGAAGGGCATTTAGACTCCTGAAATCTTCAGCTTATGCTTTCAGATGTGGCCGGACAGTCTGATTTATTTACAGTCCGACATTTCCTAAGCGAGGCAGTGTTTGGGGAGGAAGTCAGCCATCCTGATAAAGGCTGAATGTTCACAATTCAGCCAAATACACAGTGAATCTAAAGCTTCTAGTCGAAGGTATAAAGGCGGAAGGCTCTTTCATTCTCCTCGGAAAGGTAAATCTCAGGCCTCCTGGCTCGCACTCACTCCTCCCTTCCCCCTGGTCAGGGATCTGGCCTGCCCGGAAAGGAGCTGGGTTTCCACAGGGAAGCCACCTGTAGCTTCTCCGCAGAGGCTGTCCCGAAGCCAGGTCAGTGGCGTTTTTAATGGCCCACACACCCACTGTCTACAGGCCGCGGACTGCGGGTGCTTCATTTCACAAGGGCTCATAGAACCCAAAGTACAGACAGACCTTAAAGGTCATCGAGTGCCCGAGTCCTTCTTCGGACATCCCCGACAGGGAGTGGGCCACCCCTCCTTGACCTCCCAGAACAGCGTGTCCCAGAGGCTCAGAAGGTCCCTCCTCTGCCCACCACCACCTTCCTTCCAGCGTTAATCCCCACATCGCTCAGACTGCCTCCCTTCGGGGCCCCAAGCCCAGGTAGTGTCGAGGGTGGGAATAAGCACAGTGTCCACCTCATGGGGCTTCTGTAAGGACCAAAAGAGATCGCGCGTGGCCAGCGCTCCCCAGGGTGCCTGTGCATAGTAGGTGCTCAGTAAATGCAGCCGTTATTATGAGATTTCGTTTTCTCCAAGGGGGCTGTTAATCTGTCCACGCTTCTCAGGATCTTTCATCTGGACATCCTGACACAACATTCGAGAGAGCAATTATGATCTCTGTCCGTCTGAATACATGTAACGCTCCACCTGCCCCCAGAGTTCAGTGAATATGCTTGCTAGGTCTGCAAACGGAACACTGGAAGGTTACATAGCCCACGGCCGAGGACCGTTTGTCTCCGTGGGCTGATCTTGCTCCATTAAGTAGCCCACTTTGGGTAGAGTTGCTCAACTAGTTAGGTTGTTCAAGTCACCTAACTATTATCATATGACCCAAATGTCTTCAACGACACTAGCAGAGACTCTACCGATATAAAACATATCCAAAATAGAAAATCAAAATTTTATATTAAAAAGTAAATATATGGAGAGCTCTAATGTTTTCTTTCCTTGCTGAAATGGCTGGTCTTGCTGTCAGGAGTCACGGTCCCTACAGTATTCTCCTTTTGCTGAATGCTGGGCACATTGTTGGTAATATAATCACTTTGTTTATGATATAACCACCATGTGGCATTTAAGAAATACTTTATTTTATTGTTGTTATGTGTGTACATGTTTGTCTCCTTTATTAAAAGGAGAGCTCTCTGGGGACAGAGATTGCAATATAGCCATCGCTAGATGTCATTCAAGTGCAGGGCTTTAAACATAATAGATGCTCGGTGATTACCTGTCAAGTGGACCATGAATGTATGCACACATGAAAAAAATGAATGAATGAATGATTTCTCCCAATAAATTATTGTTGAGTATTATACAGTAAATGAGTTTATTTAGACAGGACTCATTCCTGGTGAACCCATGCTAGCTGCCAGAGACCATGATTTTCCCCTAACTGGTCATATACCATCTGTTTAATAATCCATCCTAAATTTTTTTTCAGGAATTTGGCCTTGTGAAATCTGCTTTCATGAAAAGTGAGACATCTACCTGCTTCCAGTCCCCTCTGCAGTTCTTCAGGTCTTCACCATTATTCTCAAGAGTGTCTCCGTGGCCGCATGCCCGTTTACTGGGCACGGGAAGGACTGCTCCAGACAAGGAGACCTGAGCCCATTTCACACTTGTGTACTAACAGAACGGCTGGTCCCAAACAAGGTGGATCAGTTCAGTTGAGCAGACTCTACGAAGTCTCCAAACTTTTTAAATTGTACACTCTCATCAATAAAAATATTTTTGAGCATAAACCTTCAACATTTGGATACTTATTTATCTATAAATCATATACAAGTAATACTGCAACAACGTTATATACGTTATAAAACATACAATGAAATAGAAATTTTTAAAAGGATAAGCCATTGCCTTGCCACATCTTCTTGCACAGCGCGGGTGTACATGGACCCCACTTTGGAGACCACAGGACCAGAGCTTACCACCAGGGTAATGAACCAATTCCCCCATAGGGCACTGCCCTCTGGAGCTTATATTCTTAGTTCTCCAAGCACCTCCCAAATGTGTGTCACTGGTCACACATTGGGAGCACAGAGCAAGAGCATAGGCAGGACAGGGCCGACTGGGTGTGAGCCCCTTGCTGCCACAGATTCCCGTGGCCGCCTAATGGCAGGCCAGTCGCTGAGTCACACCGAGCCTCCATTGCTCAGATCATAGAGGAAAGCCACTACCTACATTTCAGGCTGTTAGAGGATTATGAGGTGATATGTGGAATGAATGGAATGTGGGCACAGAATTGGTGTCCAGCCAATGTCTGTCTCCTCTCCTGTAGGGTGCACACTCTTTTACTTAGAAGGTAGTGACTACAAGAAATAAAGTCACTTGGAGCTCGTCAAGAGCCTCCATACTGATGGATGGAAGTATTTTCCTTCTAGCCAGTAGTTGAAGATATAATTACTTAGAAACAGCTGCAAGGGACAATCTAGGGAGAGAGAATGGTTGGTGCAGATAAGAAAGGGAGTGGGTGTTAATGAGCAACATGAGAAAAAAAGCGCCCAACTTAGGGAGGAAACAGGCATATTAACTCCTTTTCCACCCTCCACTTTTTCCTTGGGTGAAGCGATCTTTATATTAGAGATATTTTTTCAATGCAGTTTTATTTAAAATTAAAATGTATCATGTTATATTTAAGACATGCAGAAAAGGAAAAAGAAAAATGCAGAGCACAGCTGTGTATCCAACACTCAGGTCAAGAAATAAAACACGGCAAACAGTTAAATTTACCCTCTGCACCTCCCTCCCAACTCAATTATATTAATTTGGTATATCACTCCACACACTTCTATACACCTTTATAACATACGTAGGTATCCTTAAGCAGACTAGATTATCATTTTGAGTATTTTTAAACTTAAAAACTATGTCTTGGGGCCCCTGGGTGGCTCAGCCAGTTAAGCACGCCTCCTCCAGCTCAGGTCATGATCTTAGGGTTCGGGGATCGAGCCCCAATTCAGGCTCTCCGCTCAGCAGGAAGTCTGCTTCTCCCTCAGCTCCACCACCCCCCACCCCCACTCATGCGTGCTCTCTTTCAAATAAATAAAGTCTTAAAAAAAAAAACTGTCTGATTATTACATTACTAGTATCCCTTTGGTTCATTAACTCATCCACGCAACAAATATGTATGAAGTGCCTACTATGCTTTTTGTGTAATGATTAATTGTAATATAAAAGAAAATCCCTTCCCTTCCCAGTCCTAAAAAGACGTCAGCGCAAACCACATGAAAAATGATTCCTTCGCAAAATCATTTTCAGGCTTGCAAATTCTTACTGCTTTCATTTCACTGCTTCCACAGAAAACTCAGCGATCTGTTAGCAGGCAGAGCGATGACAGATACTGTGATTCTAGAAGTGGGACGTAAAGCCATGGCAGAAATGCCTGAGTTCTCCCTCAGAGAAATCGGCTGGAATGTCTTGGAAAGGTGGGAAATTCAACACTACCTTCCGGGGTCTTATTTTCTAGCCAACAGCATTCCACATAGAGCTCTTGAATCCCATCCAAGGGAGTTCAGTTATCGAGGCATCTGTGTAGGAATTTATGCTGAAGAGATTGCTAGCCTTCCCGGCTCTATCCACACACAGCTGCTAAGTGTGGAAGGCTGGCTCCAGACTGTTCCATCTGGCTCTTGGGGCCTGCGTTCCCCTCGCAGGCTGCGTCTCCTCAAGGCTAAGGGCTTTGTGGGCCTCCCTTCTTGCCTCCCCTTGGTGACAGTGGGTGCAGCAAGAAAGTGAGGCCAATTTCACAAATGACCAGTGGAGTAACCCAATGTGACCGTTCGACCCTTCCAGTTTTCTGTTACACAGGCTTCTGGCTAAAAAGATTTTCCAGGTCATGGTTTTCTTGTCCTTCAGATTACATAAACAAGAAAACTTCTATGACTATGAACCATCAATACTCTATTCATCCTTCATTGCGATTGTTGGTAAGTCGCAAAGCTCCTCCAGCCTCTGCTCCCCGCCCCCCACCCCCGGACCGGTCTCTGGGTCACACTTTCACTTTGATCACACTCATGCCAAGGACGCTCATTGATTGCACGCCTACATTCTGGGCAGAACTGTCCTTCAGCACCCACTGTACAGAAGTCAGAGTGTTTTTACCCGTGAAAATGCAGTGTTTCTTAGGTCTTCGGACAGGTGTGTCTTGGCAGAGCGAATGTATCCCAGTCAAGTGAGCAGTGGTGTTAGTACTGAGGCCGCCCTAAGCAAAATGTGTCCGAGGTTCCTCTTTCATACCTGGAAATAGCCATGCAATGCTCCACAGGGTCCCCTCTTGATGCAACTCCCCATGCTCAGGTCCCCCCATGCAGCAGCTGCCTCTGAGAACCGGGTCCTACTGGCTGAGGTGAGCTTCGTAGATAACTCGGCCCTGGAGAATAGCCTCACCTTTACAGGTGGAGACTTCAGACAGTCATGGGATCTCATTTCCGCCTCCCTCCTGATCCTATCCACTAGTGGATATACACAGGAGATCAGCAACTGATCCCTCAAAGTCCCCCTCCAAAGAGGCCTGCCAACTTGGGAACTCTCACCACGTGCATCCAATCCTAGAGATAGGAAAGGTCACTTCAGGGCCTCTCAGGGCCCCCAAGATGTCCCTGGTTAGATTCTTTGTCTTCCCTTTCCTGCCTGTGTGATTGCCCTATTTTTCCAGGACACGTTTCTCTAGCCCCTCTCCCTGTCTGTGACCCGCCTGGGGCCCAGGGTCTCATTCCCATGGATCTGAATTATTCACTCTTGTAAGAGCCTCCGAGCCAGGCCCTTCTTCCCCAGATCCCCCTGCTCGCTGGTGCTGGACGGGGCTCCACTGCAGAGCCCACCGGGCTCACTGGCCCTGTCCTCCTGCTGCCCAGAGCTGTCTCTCCGGGCTTCCAAGTCGGCGCAGTGCTGGTGTGTGTGGCTTCCCAGGCACACCCTCCCCAGGGCAGCTGCAATCTCAATGTCTCACCAGCACCCGAGCATATCCCTTTCTTAACAAGCAACAATGGCTTTGTTTTTTTGCCTGGTTATACTAATAAATCATTTCATTGTAAGCAGAAGATACCAAGTGAAAAAAAAGAAACTGAAAATTACCCATAAATCCCTTTGCTGTGTGATAAACATTATTTATATTTTGATACATTTGCTTAGAGTCTTTTTTCTTTGCATATGAATAAAACATATTTTCCCAAATTGGATTTACACCATGTATAATAGTCTGTATTCCGTCATTTTTTCAAGCCTTGCTGTAACAATAAACACATCACTCTCATTCTTGTCTCTGTATCCCAGGCACGCTGTTCCTCTCAATTCCCTGCCCTGCAAAGCCTTGCTTAATCACTGTAGTCTGTACTAATTTCGTTCCTGTCGATATGTTCTGTCTTTGCCATACAGATTGCCTAATTCCGCGCTTGATATATTGTCTTGTCCTTTCTAATAACTTGGAGAATTGGTCTTAGGTTCCTGGAATTAATGGAAGCCCTAAAAGGTCAGCAACCATATCTCACACAGTATGTGCTGATTTTCAGATCACTTCCTATTTTGTAAATTCCGTGATCGCCCCCCGCCACCCCCACAACCTTTGGTGTTTCTGCGTGAAAGTGGAAATTCTCAGATAAAACCGCCAGAAGCCAGGAATGAAGACCGAACTCATGGTGAAAACACTTTTGTCAAGTTCATCCTACAAAAAGCATGAGGCTCACATCTCGTATTTTCGTAAGTCAACCCTGCCCTTGGCTGGTGTCAATGTAACGTCGTGCCCTCGAGAGCAAGGACGCAAGGCTACACCCGTCCTGGGCCCGGGCTGGAGTTGTACGGAGGCTGGGCCCCCGTGAAGCCGGATGACTGGAGCGTCAAAGCAAAGAAGTAAGAAGAGGCAAACTCTCCTCACCCTCCTCGTACCTTAAAAATAAATAAAATTAAAAAGGTCTCTAAAAGAACATTTAGGTTAAAAAGGACTGCAAATTAATGACAGTTATGGTCTAACATGAAAGTAGCATTTTTCTGACCCATTCTACAAAGGTAATTCCTTCTGCTCCCAAACATAAATCTATACACACACGCACATAAGCACACACACATGCACACGTGCACACACATGCACACACTCATGTACACATGCGCACACATGCGCACACACATGCACACACATGCACACGCGCGCACTCATGCACACACACGCACACGCGCGCGCACAAGCACACACTCATGCACACAAGCATGCACATGCACGCACACAAGCACACACGTGCACACAAGCACACACACATGCACACGCATGCACATAGGCACACACACTCATGCACACTCACACATACACCCTGCAGGAGCAAGAAAGAGTAACCTCCTGGTATTAATAACAAAGTGAGATCATTCATGAGTCCAGTTTAGTCCCAGGGCCACAGAAACCAGAAAGGACCCTTTTTCTCTGGCTCGCTGGAGGCATTTTAATTCCAGCCCCTCAGCAGCCATTCGGGTTACCAGTCCTCCATCACCTCACATATAAGCTTCACTGTAGAGCAAAGGCTGTGTGCTGGAGAAGGAAGAGAGCACAGCAAGTCTGGGTGCTGCTCCCTCTTCTTTCCAAACCCCCCACCAGCTCTCCCCCTGCTCCCCAGCCCTGACCGTGCACTTGCCTAGCTGTGTGACTTTGACAAATCACTTTACCTCCCTGGGCTGCTTTTCCCCACTTGTACATGCATTGTGGCCTCCTTCCAGCTCATAGCCCAACGTTCTCTGAAATACCTTCTTCACCTTCACCACCTCCATATTCCAAATCTGAGAGTGCAGTCTAGGGTGTCTGATGGAGGAGGGGATTGCAGGTTCCACCGGTGTGGCCTTTAGCCTCTACCTCCTGCCTGACTCCCCTGCCCTTGGACAGTGGCCCACGTGTACCTCACGTGTCACCTCCTCCATGAAGCCTTTCTTTCCTTGTAATTTTCATCATTATCATCAACACCACCCGGATGGAGTGAGTCTTCTCCTCTGTGCTCCAAGTACGTTTTGTTTCTTCCTCTGTGGTGAGTCTGATACAGAGGGCTCTTATGTCCTTGAAACAGTAGCACAGACGTGCCCTTGGGTGCCACTGTTAATTGGATTATTCCCGCTCACACTGCAGGGACAGGCCCCAGGAGAGGGCATTTGCAACAAAAATAGGCATTGTTCCTGCTGCTTGCTTCACAGTCCTTACATCTTTGCCGGGGGTTACTTTTCATTTCCCTGAAGACGTTCCATAGAAGGTTTGAGAAGACGATGCATACGAGCATTAATGGACAGGATAAAAGGGGTGAGGGGAAGGAAGGTGATGGCAGGCTGCTAGTCCCCTCCCTGGTGATTCCCGAAGACAGAGGTGCAAGGATAGGTTCCAGGAGAAGTTCCTCCCATTGGCTACCTGCCGAGACCCAAAGGGACACTCCCTCCCTTCTCTGGTCCCAGGGCACACCATCCACCCGCCCCCACACCCCTGTCCTCCCCAGAATGCCCCCTGGCGACTGCTGGGCCATCTGGGTCCCAATGTCCTCAAACCTGGGGTGCCTCACTGTTTAAAATAAAATAGAATAAATCCTATTCTGACCCAATTTTAGAACGGTTAGTGAGGGGACATGGAGGGGAGGGCCCCCTGCTCACTGCACAGCCTGCCACCGTCCTGCTAATGCCACTTCCCACCCCCCCCCACTCTGCCTTCAATGGGGACCCCTGTTTACACAGCGGGGGCATTTGGGGAAGCACCTTCCCAGATCTGTGAGTCAGTGTTCAGAAGCCTCCTCCCCAAGGCTTCAAGGGAAACCTCAGCTGTGGCATTTCCTAGAAAAAACCGTCTGAGGTTTCTTCTTGTGGCTTTGTGATCTTAGCTGATGTTTCTGAAGGGTTGCAGTTACATCACCTACTCCCTACCTCATGAGTGGAGCCATCACTGCCCCCGTTGGCAGATGTAGAAACTGAGGCCCAGAGAGGCTAAATGCTACTTGCTCAAGGCTTCGCTGCAGTGACTGGAGCTGGATGGGAGCGCAGGCAGCCTGACTCTGCAGTCCTTAATCCTCACCACCAGGCTCTACTTTCTTCTCGTCTAACCCATTCTGTAAGATCTGGCATTCAGAGATCCCTAGACAGAGTAAATAGTCCTCCAAACTTCAGATTCCCCTTTGGATTCTCCATCTGAAGTGCACCAGAGGACCTCATTGTTTAAAAGACTCTCGTGCCCTGGGGCACCTGGGTTGCGCAGTCAGTTAAGCATCCGACTCTCAGTTCCGGCTCAGGTCATGATGTCGGGGTCCTGATCTCAGGGTCATGGGATCAAGCCCTGCGTTGGGCTCTGTACTCAGCCCAGAGTGTGCTTGAGATTCTCTCTCCCCTCTCCCTCTGCCCCTCCCCCTGCACACACATGCACATGTGCGCGCACTCTCTCTGTTTCCAAAAAATAAAATAGGGGGGCCTGGGTGGCTCAGTTGGTTAAGTGTCTGCCTTCAGCTTGGGTCATGATCCCTGGGTCCTGGGATCAAGCCCCACATCGGGCTCCCTGCTCAGCGGAGATCCTGCTTCTCCCTCTCCCTCTGCTGCCCCCCCTGCTTGGGCTCTCTCTTTCTCTGTCAAATAAATAAATAAAATCTTTAAAAATAAATAATAAATAAATAAATAAATAAAATCTTAAAAAAAAAAAAAAAGAAGAAGACATTCGTCCCCTAACTGGTCTTTTACAAGAAAAATCTGACATAGAAAGTTATTTCGTTTTTGTGAGTGAGGTTTCCCTATCCTTGCCTAGAGATTCCCCAGACGATATAAATGAAAGTATCTAGTGCATTTGGCCTGGCACACAGAGAGCCCTAAATAATTATTTGTTGAATCTAATTTGGGGCCTGCACGAATCCAACTGAAAACATTCACTCAGCCATGGCTTGACTCAGCTCCAGCCATTAGCCTGTGGAGCTGGGACCGCCTGATATATGCCCCACGCTAGACATCTAGACCCAAGAAAAGACCCCTCTCCTTTTCTTCAAGATACACACACTTCTACAAAGTACACAGACAACCAGATAAGCACGCAGTTCCTCTCTGGGGTCATCTGCTCCTCACGAGGCTTACTTAAATAGGAAACAATTTTAAAGCTAAATCATCAATCAAAAGTATTCTCCATTCTGGTGTGGCTGCTTTCCACAGATAATAAAATCCCATCAACTTGCTCCAAAGAAAAAGTGACCTACATAGCAATGACCACATGAATAACAATTAATCCTCCATTGAAATGTTCAAAAGCTGGAATTGTGGTAAAGCCAAGATTCCCAGGGAGTATCAGGACTCAGTGTTTTGATTGTAAACCTGGAGCAGATAAAGGAAGTGCTATCCGAGATCAGAACTTTCAGGGACAGGACTCAAATCCCAAACGGCAGGTACAGGGGGGATGATGTCATCAAAACTGAACACGACAAAGCCAACAGTACCTGGTGCCCAAGGAAAACACAGGAAACCAGTTGTGTGTCAGTTCTGCTTGAGGAGATCTCCGAAGAGTAATTTGTAGATGAATCATACAAGAATAAGGTTGTCAATGACTCCACCATGCCAAATGACCAAGGCAAGCCATCTGAAGCACTCTCATAACCCTTGAAGAGCGATTCAGCTCACGCACATGGCTGTACAGAGCCACTTGGTATTCCGCACCAAATGGATTAATCCTTTTGGTCACATCCTTTATCAGTGGATGCTCACTGGTGGTGCCTAATGTGTCCCCAAAAGGGTCTCCCAGGAAAATAAAGTTGCACCAAAAGATGGTGAAGGAAACCGTAAGATACAAAACAGTGACCTGAGAGCTAGGAGACCCCGGTTCTGGCTTAGACCCCGACATTGACTCTCTTTGAAATTCTGGGCAAGTCCTTTGACCCCTCTGGATCTCCATTTTCACTTTCCCATCTGTAAAAAAGCCAAGCAGCTCTCATTTGGAAAGTGTGGGAGGCTGATAACAATCAGTTCCCCTGATAACAATCAGTTCCCCTGATAACAATCAAGCCCAGAGAGTTTATCACATTTCACGTATACTTAGCACACCACCTGGCAATCCCACTGCTGGGTGTGCATCCAAGATAAATGACAATCTACGTTCACACAAAAACCCGTACACCATTGTTTACAGCAGCTTTATTTATAATCGTCCCAAACTGGAAGCAACTCAAATATCCTGGGGTGAGGGAATAAACAGGAACACGTCCATACAGTGGATCACCACTCAGGAATGAACCATTGACACAAGAACATGAGTGGATTTCAAATGCATCACGCTAAGCAGAAGAAGCCAGAAGCGAAGACTACATACTTACTGCATGATCCCATTAAATGACCTTCTGGAAAAGGCAAAACTAGAGGGCGGAGAACAGAATTGTGGTTGCCAGGGAGGGGGTGAGGGAGAACTTGACTACAAAGGGGCAGCACAAGAAAATTTGGTGGGAGGGTGACAGAACTGTTTTGTGTCTAGACTGCCGCTGTACATGATTCTACGCATTTGTCACAATTCAGGACTGAACTAAAAGAAAAGTGAACTTCACCATAATTAAATTTAAAAAATAAATATTGAAAATTATTTTAAAGCTCGAGCCCAGATCCTCTAAGACTGAAAAGAAAGGAAGACTCCCCAAAGAAAGGAGAGAGAGACAGTTAAAAAGAAGTGTCCCCAAAGTCAACTCCAGTTCCCCAGAAGCCACCTACCCACTGCCACTTCACAGTGGCCTCACAGGGCACTGCTGCCCACACACCCACTGTGCCCTCAGTTCAATGTTCCCAGCCCATCAGACGCCAGGCCAGAACATGTCATGTGGCTTGACTAAAAGCGCAGGGCCAACAAAGGGGAAATCAGCCTGAGAGTAATGCCCAATTCATTGGCTTCCTGCCTAGTTCCTGTTCCACGTCAATGAACCAGAGGTCACTTCTCCTACGACCAGTCTGGCCAAAGACCTATAGACCCAAGAAAGCAAAACCAAGAGCAGTGACCTTAGTACAAAGGCCCAGTTTCCCAGCCCCTTCTCCTGAGTGAGAACCCACTTCTTGACTGATCGACACTGGGAACGCCCACACCCTTAGAGGGAGATTTCTCCATCAGGGCTGCCAGAGAAAATACAGAAAGCCCAATAGAGTTGAATTTTGGGTAAAAGATGAATAACATTTNCTGATCGACACTGGGAACGCCCACACCCTTAGAGGGAGATTTCTCCATCAGGGCTGCCAGAGAAAATACAGAAAGCCCAATAGAGTTGAATTTTGGGTAAAAGATG